>NC_138210.1:3387079-3392079 GCF_964194415.1 Vipera berus | reverse complement strand
ATAAACCAGCCAGGAAGGGCACGGGTCCAGTAAACATGTGGTGGTGCTCAGCCTCCCCATGATCCTGTCCACTTCCTCCGGAGTCACAGAATCAAACTCCTCCCAGGTAATATCGACAAGACCACCCGTGTCCTGATCGTCAGACTCTGCCCAGTCAGAGTCCAGACCGGTCCGAATCCGAGCGATTTTGTCCGACAGATGTTGGTTAAACTCCTCGGCACGTCCCTGCAAGGGATCCTCCCTCACCTCCTGATTTAGGAGGGAGCGAGTCACCCTAAACAGGGCAGCCGGGCGATTATCTGCGGACGCAATAAGGGTGGCGAAGTGGTTGGACCTCGCCTCCCTAATTGCAGCGAGATAAGACCTAATATAGGCTCTTAGTCGCAATCGGTCGGGTTCGGATCGGCTGGACCTCCAACCGCTCTCTAGGCCCCGTCTCCGACGCTTCATCTCCCGGAGCTCCGCAGAGAACCATGGAGCTCGACGGGATCTGCACCGGGTCAGGGGCCGCAGGGGTACAACTCGGTCAAGGGCCTCAGTGGCCGTCCTTTCCCAGGCTTCCACTAAGGCCTCGGCCGAGCTGTGAGAAAGGGAGTCAGGTGGGGACCCCAGCGCCGCCTGGAACCTCTGGGGATCCATTAAGCGTCTGGGGCGGTACCATTTGAGTGGTTCCAAACACCCACGGCGGGGGGTGGCAAAACGGAAGACCAGCCGCAGGAGATGATGATCGGTCCATGACAGGGGCATAATAATTGGAGAGCCCCCACCAAGATCATCTAACCACCGTCCAGACAAGAAAACAAGGTCAAGGGTGTGGCCTCCCTCATGAGTCGGTCCCGAAATTACTTGCGTCAGGTCCATGGCCGTCATGGAAGCCATGAACTCCCGAGCCAACTCAGATGATCCTCCCAGAGATGGTAGGTTGAAGTCCCCCAAAACTATAAGTTTCGGGAACTCAACCACCAGCCCAGAGAGGGCATCGAGCAGCTCGGGCAGGGCTGCTGCTGCGTGACTAGGCGAAAGGTACACCAGCAGCAAGCCCAACTGCGCACCAGGGCCGCATCTCAAAAAGAGAGACTCACACCCGACTATCTGGGGAACGGTGGCCTCCCGCGGACACAAGGTCTCCCTCATAACAACAGCCACTCCCCCACCCCTACCCTGAGCCCGAGGCCGGTGCAGCGCACGGAAACCTGGTGGGCAAAGATCAACCAGAGGAACACCGCCCTCTGGGCCCAACCAGGTTTCCGTGATGCAAGCCAGGTCAGCCTGCTCCCCCTCGACCAAGTCTCGAACGAGAGGGGCCTTGTTAACGACTGACCTGGCATTCAAATACACCAGCCGGAGCTCAGGAGGCTGCACATCCTCACTCCCGGGACCTCGGGGCGGAACCAGAGGGTCGGAGTGCCTCACCGCTTGTAAGCAGCGGAGAGGCCTTCCCTGAGATCGATACGGCCCTCTGTTCCTACACCTGCTGCCATTCCCTATCGTCGTGGGAATAGATAATCCCACGACTGGCCCTGAAGCCCCAGAAGCAGCCGACCCCCGCTCCTCCCCTCCGCGATCAGCCTCAGCACTAGCCTGAACAAAGGTAGTTGGACTGCCCCCCTCGTCCAAACAACCAAGAAAAGAACCCTCCCTCCTCCCTAACCCCCAAAAAAATTTTGACAAAAAACAAATCAAGGACCTCCTATTAGGTTTACGTCGGAGGCCCATAACCGTGCCCGGCCATCTCTCAGGATCCCAATAAATGGGACCTTCCTCGAGATTATACTCGGCTGGAAAGGGGTCGGTCCTCAGGGGTCGGTCCTCAGGGGTCGGTCCTCTCGCCTCTCCTGTTCAACATCTACATGAAGCCGCTGGGTGAGATCATTCGTGGCTTTGGAGTTGGGTATCATCAGTATGCTGATGATACCCAACTTTTCTTTTCGACCCCAAACCACCCCAGTGATGCCCTCAACGTGATGTCCCGTTGCCTGGAGGCGGTTCGGGTCTGGATGGGGAGGAACAGACTCCAGCTCAACCCCGACAAGACTGAGTGGCTTTGCATACCTTCATCCCGGGTTTATTCGGACATTCCACCTCTGGCTATGGGGGGTGAACTATTACCCCCCGTAGATAGGGCTCGCAACTTGGGGGTCCTCCTAGATTCACGGCTCACCTTGGAAGACCATATAGGAGCTGTGACTAGGGGGGCCTTCGCACAGGTTCGCCTGGTGCGTCAGTTGCGGCCCTATCTTAGCCGGGATGATCTATGCACGGTCACTCATGCGCTCGTGTCCTCTCGTCTGGACTACTGCAACGCTCTCTACATGGGGCTGCCCTTGAGGACCACCCGGAAGCTCCAACTGGTACAGAATGCAGCCGCGAGAGTGGTGTTGGGAGTCTCCCGATACTCCCACGTTACACCTCTGCTCCGTGAGCTGCATTGGTTGCCAGTTGTCTTCCGGGTGAGATTCAAGGTACTGGTAACAGTGTTCAAAGCACTCCATGGCATGGGGCCGGAGTACCTCAGGGAACATCTGCTGCCGGCATCAAGCTCCCTGCGCCCTGTGCGTTCCCACAGAGAGGGCCTCCTCAGGGTGCCACCGATCAGAGAATGTCGATTGGTGGCCCCCAGGGGGAGATCCTTCTCTGTGGGCGCTCCGGAGCTGTGGAATCAGCTACCGGTAGAGCTCCGGATGGCGCCCGATCTTCGCTCCTTTCGCCGCGATCTTAAGACATTTCTGTTTGTACAAGCTGGCCTAGCCTGATGGGGATTGCTGGGGTTGTTTTATCTTTGGTCTTTTAATTTTTCTTGGGGTTTTTAGCATTGTATTTCCATTGTTTTTAACTAGGGCAATTGTTTAATCTTTTTTAATGTTTGTATTTGCTATTTTATTCTGCCCTGTGAACCGCCCTGAGTCCTTAGGGAGAAGGGCGGTATATAAATGTTATTAAATTAAATTAAATTAAAATTAGATAGATAGATAGATAGAGACAGGCAGACAGAGATGGATTAATGAATAGAGAGAGAGAGAGAGAGAGAGAGGGAGAGGGAGAGAGACAGAGAGACATAGATGGATTAATGGATAGATAGATGATAGATAGATTGATAGTTAGATACGTAAATAGATACATAGATAGATAGAGACAGGCAGAAAGGCACACAGAGATTGATTAATGGATAGATAGATAGATAGATAGATAGATAGATAGATAGATAGATAGATAGATAGATAGATAGATAGATAGAGACAGGCAGAAAGGCAGAAAGATGGTTTAATGGATGGATGGATGGATGGATAGATAGATAGATAGATAGATAGATAGATAGATAGATAGATAGATAGATAGATAGATAGATAGACAGACAGACAGACAGACAGACAGACAGACAGACAGACAGACAGACAGATAGGTAGATGCAGAGTAACGGAGACAGAGATGGATTAATGGATAGATAGATAGATAGATAGATAGATAGATAGATAGATAGATAGATAGATAGATAGATAGATAGATAGATAGATAGATAGAGACAGGCAGACAGAGATGGATTAATGAATAGATAGATAGATAGATAGAGAGAGAGAGAGAGAGAGAGAGAGAGAGAGAGAGAGAGAGAGAGAGAGAGAGAGAGGGAGAGGGAGAGACACAGGCAGACATAGATGCATTAATGGATAGATAGATGATAGATAGATTGATAGTTAGATATGTAAATAGATACATAGATAGATAGAGACAGGCGGAAAGGCAGACAGAGATTGATTGATTAATGGATAGATAGACAGACAGACAGACAGACAGACAAATAGATAGATAGATAGATAGATAGATAGATAGATAGATAGATAGATAGATAGATAGATAGATAGATAGATAGATAGATAGATAGAGGGAAGGAGGGAGGGAGAGAGAGACAGGCAAAGATAGATGGATTAATGGATAGATAGATAGATAGATAGATAGATAGATAGATAGATAGATAGATAGATAGATAGATAGATAGATAGATAGATAGACATACAGAAAGATAGATAGGTACAGAGTAACAGGGAGAAAGAGATAGATAGAGAGACAGAGGGAAGGAGAGAGAGACAGGCAGAGATAGATGGATTATTGGATAGATGATAGATACATAGATAGACAGACAGATAGATAGATAGATAGATAGATAGATAGATAGATAGATAGATAGATAGATAGATAGATAGAGACAGACAGATAGACAGACAGACAGAAAGACAGACAGACAGACAGACAAAGATAGATGGATTAATGGATAGATAGATAGATAGATAGATAGATAGATAGATAGATAGATAGATAGATAGATAGATAGATAGATAGATAGATAGATAGATAGAAGGAGGGAGAGAGAGAGAGGAAAACAGAGATCGATTAATGGATAGATAGATAGATAGATAGATAGATAGATAGATAGATAGATAGATAGACAGACAGACAGACAGACAGACAGACAGACAGAAAGATAGGGAAGATGGAGGCAGACAGAGAGACAGGCAGACAGAGACTGATTAATGGGTAGATAGAAGGATGATTGAATAGATAGATAGATAGATAGATAGATAGATAGATAGATAGATAGATAGATAGATAGATAGATAGATAGATAGACAGACAGACACACAGACAGATAGATAGATAGATAGATAGATAGATAGATAGATAGATAGATAGATAGATAGATAGATAGATAGATAGATAGAAGGAGGGAGAGAGAGAGAGGAAAACAGATCGATTAATGGATAGATATAGATAGATAGATAGATAGATAGATAGATAGATAGATAGATAGATAGATAGATAGATAGATAGATAGAGACAGGCAGAAAGGCAGACTGATGGATTAATGGATGGATGGATAGATAGAAAGATAGATAGATAGATTAGATAGATAGATAGATAGATAGATAGATAGATAGATAGATAGATAGATGATTGATAGATAGATAGATAGATAGATAGATAGATAGATAGATAGATAGATAGATAGA
>NC_138210.1:3374579-3379579 GCF_964194415.1 Vipera berus | reverse complement strand
GATGGATAGATAGATAGATAGATAGATAGATGTTGGCCCCCCTGCCAACACCGACTGCGAACGTCCCAAGAGATAGGAGGAGAACCACTGTAAAACCGTGCCTCCCACTCCCAATCCCCTGAGACGCCGCAGCAAGATACCATGGTCGATGGTATCGAAAGCCGCCGAGAGGTCTAATAGGACTAGGACAGAGGAATGCCCCCTGTCCCGAGCCCTCCAGAGATCATTCACCAGCGCGACCAATGCCGTCTCCGTGCTGTGCCCGGGCCTGAAACCCGATTGGTACGGGTCTAGATAATCCGCTTCATCCAGGACCAGAGGGAGCTGATGCGCCACCACACTCTCAACAACCTTCGCAAGAAAGCGAAGGTTGGAGACAGGACGAAAGTTGTTCAATACAGCCGGGTCCAGGGCAGGCTTCTTGAGGAGAGGCCTCACCACCGCCTCCTTCAAGACGGCGGGGAAGATACCCTCACTCAAAGAAGCCGATATAACTGCCTGGAACCAGCTGCGTGTCCTCTCCCGGGCTGCATAAACCAGCCAGGAAGGGCACGGGTCCAGTAAACATGTGGTGGTGCTCAGCCTCCCCATGATCCTGTCCACTTCCTCCGGAGTCACAGAATCAAACTCCTCCCAGGTAATATCGACAAGACCACCCGTGTCCTGATCGTCAGACTCTGCCCAGTCAGAGTCCAGACCGGTCCGAATCCGAGCGATTTTGTCCGACAGATGTTGGTTAAACTCCTCGGCACGTCCCTGCAAGGGATCCTCCCTCACCTCCTGATTTAGGAGGGAGCGAGTCACCCTAAACAGGGCAGCCGGGCGATTATCTGCGGACGCAATAAGGGTGGCGAAGTGGTTGGACCTCGCCTCCCTAATTGCAGCGAGATAAGACCTAATATAGGCTCTTAGTCGCAATCGGTCGGGTTCGGATCGGCTGGACCTCCAACCGCTCTCTAGGCCCCGTCTCCGACGCTTCATCTCCCGGAGCTCCGCAGAGAACCATGGAGCTCGACGGGATCTGCACCGGGTCAGGGGCCGCAGGGGTACAACTCGGTCAAGGGCCTCAGTGGCCGTCCTTTCCCAGGCTTCCACTAAGGCCTCGGCCGAGCTGTGAGAAAGGGAGTCAGGTGGGGACCCCAGCGCCGCCTGGAACCTCTGGGGATCCATTAAGCGTCTGGGGCGGTACCATTTGAGTGGTTCCAAACACCCACGGCGGGGGGTGGCAAAACGGAAGACCAGCCGCAGGAGATGATGATCGGTCCATGACAGGGGCATAATAATTGGAGAGCCCCCACCAAGATCATCTAACCACCGTCCAGACAAGAAAACAAGGTCAAGGGTGTGGCCTCCCTCATGAGTCGGTCCCGAAATTACTTGCGTCAGGTCCATGGCCGTCATGGAAGCCATGAACTCCCGAGCCAACTCAGATGATCCTCCCAGAGATGGTAGGTTGAAGTCCCCCAAAACTATAAGTTTCGGGAACTCAACCACCAGCCCAGAGAGGGCATCGAGCAGCTCGGGCAGGGCTGCTGCTGCGTGACTAGGCGAAAGGTACACCAGCAGCAAGCCCAACTGCGCACCAGGGCCGCATCTCAAAAAGAGAGACTCACACCCGACTATCTGGGGAACGGTGGCCTCCCGCGGACACAAGGTCTCCCTCATAACAACAGCCACTCCCCCACCCCTACCCTAGCCCGAGGCCGGTGCAGCGCACGGAAACCTGGTGGGCAAAGATCAACCAGAGGAACACCGCCCTCTGGGCCCAACCAGGTTTCCGTGATGCAAGCCAGGTCAGCCTGCTCCCCCTCGACCAAGTCTCGAACGAGAGGGGCCTTGTTAACGACTGACCTGGCATTCAAATACACCAGCCGGAGCTCAGGAGGCTGCACATCCTCACTCCCGGGACCTCGGGGCGGAACCAGAGGGTCGGAGTGCCTCACCGCTTGTAAGCAGCGGAGAGGCCTTCCCTGAGATCGATACGGCCCTCTGTTCCTACACCTGCTGCCATTCCCTATCGTCGTGGGAATAGATAATCCCACGACTGGCCCTGAAGCCCCAGAAGCAGCCGACCCCCGCTCCTCCCCTCCGCGATCAGCCTCAGCACTAGCCTGAACAAAGGTAGTTGGACTGCCCCCCTCGTCCAAACAACCAAGAAAAGAACCCTCCCTCCTCCCTAACCCCCAAAAAAATTTTGACAAAAAACAAATCAAGGACCTCCTATTAGGTTTACGTCGGAGGCCCATAACCGTGCCCGGCCATCTCTCAGGATCCCAATAAATGGGACCTTCCTCGAGATTATACTCGGCTGGAAAGGGGTCGGTCCTCAGGGGTCGGTCCTCAGGGGTCGGTCCTCTCGCCTCTCCTGTTCAACATCTACATGAAGCCGCTGGGTGAGATCATTCGTGGCTTTGGAGTTGGGTATCATCAGTATGCTGATGATACCCAACTTTTCTTTTCGACCCCAAACCACCCCAGTGATGCCCTCAACGTGATGTCCCGTTGCCTGGAGGCGGTTCGGGTCTGGATGGGGAGGAACAGACTCCAGCTCAACCCCGACAAGACTGAGTGGCTTTGCATACCTTCATCCCGGGTTTATTCGGACATTCCACCTCTGGCTATGGGGGGTGAACTATTACCCCCCGTAGATAGGGCTCGCAACTTGGGGGTCCTCCTAGATTCACGGCTCACCTTGGAAGACCATATAGGAGCTGTGACTAGGGGGGCCTTCGCACAGGTTCGCCTGGTGCGTCAGTTGCGGCCCTATCTTAGCCGGGATGATCTATGCACGGTCACTCATGCGCTCGTGTCCTCTCGTCTGGACTACTGCAACGCTCTCTACATGGGGCTGCCCTTGAGGACCACCCGGAAGCTCCAACTGGTACAGAATGCAGCCGCGAGAGTGGTGTTGGGAGTCTCCCGATACTCCCACGTTACACCTCTGCTCCGTGAGCTGCATTGGTTGCCAGTTGTCTTCCGGGTGAGATTCAAGGTACTGGTAACAGTGTTCAAAGCACTCCATGGCATGGGGCCGGAGTACCTCAGGGAACATCTGCTGCCGGCATCAAGCTCCCTGCGCCCTGTGCGTTCCCACAGAGAGGGCCTCCTCAGGGTGCCACCGATCAGAGAATGTCGATTGGTGGCCCCCAGGGGGAGATCCTTCTCTGTGGGCGCTCCGGAGCTGTGGAATCAGCTACCGGTAGAGCTCCGGATGGCGCCCGATCTTCGCTCCTTTCGCCGCGATCTTAAGACATTTCTGTTTGTACAAGCTGGCCTAGCCTGATGGGGATTGCTGGGGTTGTTTTATCTTTGGTCTTTTAATTTTTCTTGGGGTTTTTAGCATTGTATTTCCATTGTTTTTAACTAGGGCAATTGTTTAATCTTTTTTAATGTTTGTATTTGCTATTTTATTCTGCCCTGTGAACCGCCCTGAGTCCTTAGGGAGAAGGGCGGTATATAAATGTTATTAAATTAAATTAAATTAAAATTAGATAGATAGATAGATAGAGACAGGCAGACAGAGATGGATTAATGAATAGAGAGAGAGAGAGAGAGAGAGAGGGAGAGGGAGAGAGACAGAGAGACATAGATGGATTAATGGATAGATAGATGATAGATAGATTGATAGTTAGATACGTAAATAGATACATAGATAGATAGAGACAGGCAGAAAGGCACACAGAGATTGATTAATGGATAGATAGATAGATAGATAGATAGATAGATAGATAGATAGATAGATAGATAGATAGATAGATAGAGACAGGCAGAAAGGCAGAAAGATGGTTTAATGGATGGATGGATGGATGGATAGATAGATAGATAGATAGATAGATAGATAGATAGATAGATAGATAGACAGACAGACAGACAGACAGACAGACAGACAGACAGACAGACAGACAGACAGATAGGTAGATGCAGAGTAACGGAGACAGAGATGGATTAATGGATAGATAGATAGATAGATAGATAGATAGATAGATAGATAGATAGATAGATAGATAGATAGATAGATAGATAGATAGATAGATAGAGACAGGCAGACAGAGATGGATTAATGAATAGATAGATAGATAGATAGATAGATAGAGAGAGAGAGAGAGAGAGAGAGAGAGAGAGAGAGAGAGAGGGAGAGGGAGAGACACAGGCAGACATAGATGCATTAATGGATAGATAGATGATAGATAGATTGATAGTTAGATATGTAAATAGATACATAGATAGATAGAGACAGGCGGAAAGGCAGACAGAGATTGATTGATTAATGGATAGATAGACAGACAGACAGACAGACAGACAGACAAATAGATAGATAGATAGATAGATAGATAGATAGATAGATAGATAGATAGATAGATAGATAGATAGATAGATAGATAGATAGATAGATAGATAGATAGAGGGAAGGAGGGAGGGAGAGAGAGACAGGCAAAGATAGATGGATTAATGGATAGATAGATAGATAGATAGATAGATAGATAGATAGATAGATAGATAGATAGACATACAGAAAGATAGATAGGTACAGAGTAACAGGGAGAAAGAGATAGATAGAGAGACAGAGGGAAGGAGAGAGAGACAGGCAGAGATAGATGGATTATTGGATAGATGATAGATACATAGATAGACAGACAGATAGATAGATAGATAGATAGATAGATAGATAGATAGATAGATAGATAGATAGATAGAGACAGACAGATAGACAGACAGACAGAAAGACAGACAGACAGACAGACAAAGATAGATGGATTAATGGATAGATAGATAGATAGATAGATAGATAGATAGATAGATAGATAGATAGATAGATAGATAGATAGAAGGAGGGAGAGAGAGAGAGGAAAACAGAGATCGATTAATGGATAGATAGATAGATAGATAGATAGATAGATAGATAGATAGATAGACAGACAGACAGACAGACAGACAGACAGACAGAAAGATAGGGAAGATGGAGGCAGACAGAGAGACAGGCAGACAGAGACTGATTAATG
>NC_138210.1:3347079-3349579 GCF_964194415.1 Vipera berus | reverse complement strand
ATAGATCGACAGACAGACAGAAAGACAGACAGGCAAATAGGTAAATACAGAGTAACGGAGACAGAGATGGATTAATGGATAGATAGATAGATAGATAGATAGATAGATAGATAGATAGATAGATAGATAGATAGATAGATAGATAGAGACAGGCAGACAGAGATGGATTAATGTATAGATAGATAGATAGATAGATAGATAGATAGATAGAGAGAGAGAGAGAGAGAGAGAGAGAGAGAGAGAGAGAGAGAGTGGGAGAGGGAGAGACACAGGCAGACATAGATGCATTAATGGATAGATAGATGATAGATAGATTGATAGTTAGATATGTAAATAGATACATAGATAGATAGAGACAGGCGGAAAGGCAGACAGAGATTGATTGATTAATGGATAGATAGACAGACAGACAGACAGACAGACAGACAGACAGACAGATAGATAGATAGATAGATAGATAGATAGATAGATAGATAGATAGATAGATAGATAGATAGATAGATAGATAGATAGATCGACAGACAGACAGAAAGACAGACAGGCAAATAGGTAGATACAGAGTAACGGAGACAGAGATGGATTAATGGATAGATAGGTAGATAGATAGATAGATAGATAGATAGATAGATAGATAGATAGATAGATAGATAGATAGATAGATAGATAGATAGATAGATACATAGATAGATAGATAGATAGAGTCAGGCAGACATAGATCGGTTAATGGATAGATAGATGATAAATTGATAGATAGATAGATAGATAGATAGATAGATAGATAGATAGATAGATAGATCGACAGACAGACAGAAAGACAGACAGGCAAATAGGTAGATACAGAGTAACGGAGACAGAGATGGATTAATGGATAGATAGGTAGATAGATAGATAGATAGATAGATAGATAGATAGATAGATAGATAGATAGATAGATAGGTAGGTAGGTAGGTAGGTAGGTAGGTAGGTAGGTAGGTAGATAGATAGATAGATAGATAGATAGATAGATAGATAGATAGATAGATAGATAGATAGATAGATAGATAGATAGATAGATAGAGACAGGCAGAAAGGCAGAAAGATGGATTAATGGATGGATGGATAGATAGATAGATAGATAGATAGATAGATAGATAGATAGATAGATAGATAGATAGATAGATAGATAGATAGAGACAGGCAGACAGAGATCGATTAATGAATAGAGAGAGAGAGAGAGAGAGAGAGTGGGAGAGGGAGAGAGACAGAGAGACATAGATGGATTAATGGATAGATAGATGATAGATAGATTGATAGTTAGATACGTAAATAGATACATAGATAGATAGAGACAGGCAGAAAGGCACACAGAGATTGATTAATGGATAGATAGATAGATAGATAGATAGATAGATAGATAGATAGATAGATAGATAGATAGATAGAGACAGACAGACAGACAGACAGACAGACAGACAGAAAGGCAGACAGATGGATTAATGGATGGATGGATGGATGGATAGATAGATAGATAGATAGATAGATAGATAGATAGATAGATAGATAGATCGATAGACAGACAGACAGACAGACAGACAGACAGACAGACAGAAAGATAGGGAAGATGGAGGCAGACAGAGAGACAGGCAGACAGAGACTGATTAATGGGTAGATAGAAGGATGATTGAATAGATAGATAGATGATAGATAGATAGATAGATAGATAGATAGATAGATAGATAGATAGATAGATAGACAGACAGACAGACACACAGATAGATAGATAGATAGATAGATAGATAGATAGATAGATAGATAGATAGATAGATAGATAGATAGATAGATAGATAGATAGATAGATAGATAGATAGATAGATAGATAGATAGAAGGAGGGAGAGAGAGAGAGGAAAACAGATCGATTAATGGATAGATATAGATAGATAGATAGATAGATAGATAGATAGATAGATAGATAGATAGATAGATAGATAGATAGATAGAGACAGGCAGAAAGGCAGACTGATGGATTAATGGATGGATGGATAGATAGAAAGATAGATAGATAGATTAGATAGATAGATAGATAGATAGATAGATAGATAGATAGATAGATAGATAGATAGATAGATAGATAGATAGATAGATAGATAGATAGATAGATAGATCGAGTCAGGCAGACATAGATCGGTTAATGGATAGATAGATGATAAATTGATAGATAGATAGATAGACAGACAGACAGACAGACAGATAGGGAAGGTTGGATGGAGAGATAGAGACAGGAAGAGAGATACTGATTAATGGATAGATAGAAGAATGATTGAATAGATAGATAGATAGATAGATAGATAGATAGATAGATAGATAGATAGATAGATAGATAGATAGATAGATAGATAGATAGATAAAGAGTAACAGGTATACAGAGATGGATTAATAGATAGACAGATAGATGGATAGATAGATAGATAGATAGATAGATAGATAGATAGATAGATAGATAGATAGATAGATAGATAGATA
>NC_138210.1:3159579-3172079 GCF_964194415.1 Vipera berus | reverse complement strand
TCTGTCTGTCTGTCTGTCTCTCTGTCTCTATCTATCTATCTATCTATCTATCTATCTATCTATCTATCTATCTATCAACTATCTATCCATTAATCCATCTATGTCTGCCTGTCTCTATCTATCTATCTATCTATCTATCTATCTATCTATCTATCTATCTATCTATCTATCTATCTATCTATTAATCCATCTCTGTCTCCCTGTTACACTGTACCTATCTGTCTTTCTGTCTGTTGATCTATCTATCTATCATCTATCTATCTATCTATCTATCTATCTATCTACCTATCTATCTACCTATCTATCCTTCTATCTATCCATTAATCAGTCTCTGTCTGCCTGTCTCTCTGTCTCCCTCCATCTTCCCAATCTTTCTGTCTGTCTGTCTGTCTGTCTGTCTGTCTATCTATCTATCTATCTATCTATCTATCTATCTATCTATCTATCTATCTATCTATCTATTTATCATCTATCTATCCATTAATCGATCTATTTCTGCCTGTCTCTATCTATCTATCTGTCTATTATCTATCTATCTATCTATCTATCTATCTATCTATCTATCTATCTATCTATCTATCTATCTATCTATCTATCTATCTATCTATCTGTTCTGTACCAGCCTGCTACCGGCCTTGCAGAAAAGGCAACCCCTTTACAAACGGCAAGAGGCTGGAATAAAGTCTGCCAAATTTATTACAAAAACAAACAAGACACGAACCAAGATACAGGAGCTTTGAAACACTATCTGAGCGGTTGCTTTCAGCAAACCAGCCCTCCCCACACAAGTCCTTTATAAAGAGTTCAGGGCGTGGCTTTTCTCTCCCTCCTTCCGAGAAGCCCCATTGCCTTCCTCTGTTTACTCCTACTTGACTGCCTCCTGCGTCGGGCATCCTTGAACAGGGCCAGCTGTGGGTCATCTTCATCCACACTGTCAGGCTCACACAGCTGGGTCTCCATGGTGACCAAGTGGGAGGGGCCTGCCTGAGGGCTATCATCAGCAAGGTCTTCAACACCCCCCTCCTCCTCTGAGTCGTCCGACCCAACTGCCGAACCCACAGGCTGACCCTGAATCACAACACTATCCCGCACCGCAGGGCCCTTCCCCCGGGTCTGCCGATCCGGATGCGGTCGGGATGGAAATTGTTCATGAAAACCGGTCACCAACGCAGGGGCATGAACGGTGGTCGTGTCTTCCCAGGTGAAGTCCTCTGGTCCGTAACCTTTCCATTCAATCAGGTACTGGAAACGACCTTTCAGCCAACGGGAATCCCTGATGCTGGCGACCTCGTACTTGGGGGTGCTGCCTCTATCATGAGGTCCTGATGGGGGAGGTTCCGCTCGGCGGAGTGGACAGGCCGGTTGCTCGGGGACCAACAGAGACCGATGAAAGACTGGGTGCACGCGCAGGGAACGTGGCAGAGTTAAGCGATAGGCGACCGGATTGATGACAGCCTCGACTGGGAACGGTCCTAAATATCGGTGATCTAACTTTCTCACCGGCCGTGTTGACGGTAGGTTCCTGGTGGACAACCAGACCCGATCTCCCACCGATAGTGGAGGCGTATCCCGTCTTGACTGATCAGCAAACCTTTTGTAATCGGCCTTGGCCTTCTCTAACTGACGTCGCACCAATCGATGGATCGCCTGTAACTCTGCCATGAAGTCGTTCGCTGCCGGCTCCGGTGAGTCCACGGGAGAAAGGGGGAAAAACCGGGGGTGATATCCCACATTGGCCAAGAACGGTGTCATCTGTGTGGAGGTGTGCTGCGAATTGTTAAATGCAAACTCAGCTATGGCCAGATAGTCCACCCAATTGTTTTGCTGCAGATTGACGTAGCAGCGCAGATATTGTTCCAGGATACCAATGACCTTCTCGGTTCCCCCGTCAGTTTGAGGATGATGCGCGGACGAGAGGCAAATCTTGATATCCAATGCATGCATCAACTCCTGCCAGAAGCGGGCTGTAAACTGGGCCCCCCTATCAGAGACGACTCTATCAGGGAGGCCGTGCAGCCGAAACACCTGCTGAATGAACATACGACTAGTGGCGCGGGCTGACGGTAAGCCGCGACAGGGGATGAAGTGCGCCATCTTGGTCAGCATGTCCACCACCACATACACTGTCGTAAAACCAGAGGATGGGGGTAAATCCGTCAGAAAGTCCATGGACACAGCCCCCCAGGGTCTTTTGGGTGTTGGCAAAGGCTGCAGTAATCCAGGCGGGGCCCCTGTCGCTGACGTGGCCTGCCTGCATGGGATGCAGGAGGTAACATAGGACTGGACGTCGTGTCGGACTCGGGGCCACCAGAAGGTATGGGAAACCAGGTTCAGGGTCTTGAACAGGCCAAAATGCCCCACCGCCGGGTTATCGTGACACTGGCTGAGGATGAGTCCCCTGAGTGGCCCTCCCGGAACGTAGAGCCAGTCATGATAATACAAGAGTCCATCCGTGACCGTCCAAGGAGAATCTGGCCCCACCTCCTCCTTCCGCTGAGCCACCCACACCTCCTGCTGCTGTGCCTCCCGGATCTGAGCCCGTATATCAACCGGCTCCCGCACCGCAGCAAAAGACTCGACGGGGATCACTGTCCTGGGCAGAAGCTTGTCTTCCACTCGGGAATATTCGGGCTTCCTGGACAGAGCATCCGCTCTTTGATTGTGCCTGCTAGGTATGTACCGAACTCGGAAGTCAAACCTCGCAAAGAAAAGAGACCACCGGATCTGGCGTTGGTTCAAATTCCAAGCGGTCTGCAGGCTTTCCAAATTCTTATGGTCCATCCGGACCTCGATTTGATACCGCGCTCCCTCTAGATGATGCCTCCAGGCCTCGAACGCCGCTTTGATGGCCAGCAGCTCTTTCTCCCAGATTGTATAATTGCGCTCCGAAGGGTTCAGTTTTCGTGAATGGTACGCGCAAGAGAAGAGGGTACCGCTGGGCGTCGTTGCCTGGAGTAACACCGCCCCAATGGCAATGTCGGAGGCGTCCGCCTCCACGACAAACGGCCGTTGCGGGTCCGGATGCTTCAAGATGGGCTCCTTCATGAAGGCTTCCTTCAAAGTCTGGAAAGCCTGTTGTTCTGGTGCGTTCCACTGGAACCGAGTCTTCTTCTGCAGGAGCCGGGTGAGGGGGGCTGTCAAGGCAGCAAACCCAGGGATGAAAGTTCGGTAATAGTTGGCAAATCCAAGAAGTCGCTGAACATCCTTCACGCGACGCGGGGGTTGCCAACTCTGCAAAGACTCAACCTTACTCGGCTCCATGGCGATGCCCTCAGGAGAAATGCGGTGACCCAGGAAATCGATGGTCACCCGGTAGAACTGGCACTTCTCCAACTTGGCAAACAGCCGATGTTCTCGGAGTCACTGCAGGACCTGATGGAGATGCTGATGGTGCACCTCACGCGACGGGGAGTAGATCAGGATGTCGTCCAAGTAGATCACGACAAACTGATCCAACAAATCCCGGAAAATGTCATTCATGAAATGCTGAAACACAGCGGGGGCATTGGTCAGGCCAAACGGCATCACCGTGAACTCAAAATGTTCATAGCGAGTACCAAACGCCGTCTTCCACTCATCACCCGGCCGAACCCTGACGAGGTTGTAAGCTCCACGCAGGTCCAGTTTCGTGAAGATCTTAGCCTCCCGGAGTCGGTCCAAGAGTTCGGGGATGAGGGGCAGCGGGTAACGATTGCGCACCGTGATGGCGTTAAGTTTCCTATAATCGCAGCAAAGCCGCAATTCGCCCGACTTCTTCTTGACGAAGAGCACGAGTGCAGACACTGGCGAGGATGAGGGCCAGATGAAACCGCGAGCCAAATTCTTCTCCAGAAAGTCCCGCAATGCAGCCAACTCGGGGTCCGACATGGAGTACAAACGCCCCACTGGGAGAGGCGCATCAGGGACTAAATCAATGGGGCAGTCATAGGGCCTGTGCGGGGGTAATTGATCCGCCTCTGTCTTGCTGAACACATCAGCAAAGTCGGACAGTTCGGGAGGCAAGGAAACCCCTGGGAAACCCTCCACCTGGCCGGCACAGATATGGCGGGAGTGGTCCACGCACTGCAAGCTTGGGAAGGTGACCAGGTTCTGTGACCAATAGATCTGTGGGTCATGCGCCCGGAGCCACGCCAGTCCCAAGACCACGGGGAAGTGCAGTTCTGAGGTGATATAGAACTGGATGGCCTCCACATGGGAACTGATGGCCATACATAATGGTTGTGTGGCGGCCGTAATTGGCCCAGACAGGAGCACTCGACCATCGATAGTCTCCACTAACATGGGCGGATCCACCGGGCACTGGGGAACAGCCCATTTGGCCACAAATGCTGAGTCCATAAAATTTGTGGTGGCCCCAGAGTCAATTAAGGCATGGACTGGAATCCCCTCTGGCTTGCCAGGAAGGATCAGACGTGCCTCCATAATCAAATGCTGTGGAGGTCCACAGGCAGCATCAGAAAGACGTCGCTCAGTGTTGTTGTGGGACGCCCGATCTATCACACCGTCTAGATCGGGCTCGGGGCGTTTCCCGACAGAAAAGTAGGGGACTTTCTCGGGGCAGGCTCGGTCACTGATGCCCGCTGTCGCTTCTTTGGGCAAAAAGCAGCCAAATGTCCAGGGTCCCCACAGTAAAAACACAACCCCCCGATCGTCGTCTGTTCATTTCAGTCACCGATAGACGAGACCTGGCGGCACCCAGCTCCATTGGCTCCTCCCTTTGAACTGGGGGCTCACGCACAACAGGGGCTGCAGGGGTCTGTGGGGTGGCACGGCGACTCCTTCGCTGCTGCAACTGAGCATCGATCCGCAGGCAGAGATGGATCAGCCCGTTCAGGTCTGAGGGAATATCCACACGGGCCAGGTCATCCAACATCTCCTCTGACAATCCATCCTGGAAGGCATCCACAAGCGCAGCCTCATTCCAGGCGGAATCCTGGCTAAGCAGCCGAAAATCGCTGATATATCCCTGTAGGGGGCGTTGACCCTGCCTCAGAGCTTTCAGACGTCGAGTAGCAGTCTGCATCTTAATAGGGTCCTCATACATCAGACGCATATGATCACAAAACCCCACAAAGTTGTCCAACAATGGGCTAGGTTGAGCCAGCAGAGGCGTGCCCCAACGAGCTGCATCACCCGAAAGAAGGCTTAACACAAACCCCACCTTATCCCGGTCAGTGGGGAAATCAGCTGCTCTCACGCTGATAAAGAGCTGGCATTGTCCCAGGAAAGCAGGAAACAGTTCTGGAGTGCCTGTAAATTTATCTGGCATTGCAACTTGGCATTTTCTCCTGGGTGGGGGTGATGGTGGGGGTGCAGCATGAACCTGAGCTTGCAGTTGAGCCACCTGAGCTGCCAGCAAAGTGAGTTGCTGGGTGAGCTGGGCATTCTCAGCACGTAGCTGCTCCATAATATTAGTAAGGGGTGGGAGGATGAAAGCAAACTGTTCTGTACCAGCCTGCTACCGGCCTTGCAGAAAAGGCAACCCCTTTACAAACGGCAAGAGGCTGGAATAACGTCTGCCAAATTTATTACAAAAACAAACAAGACACGAACCAAGATACAGGAGCTTTGAAACACTATCTGAGCGGTTGCTTTCAGCAAACCAGCCCTCCCCACACAAGTCCTTTATAAAGAGTTCAGGGCGTGGCTTCTCTCTCCCTCCTTCCGAGAAGCCCCATTGCCTTCCTCTGTTTACTCCTACTTGACTGCCTCCTGCTTCGGGCGTCCTTGAACAGGGCCAGCTGTGGGTCATCTTTTTTTTTTTATTGAAAAGTTTTAACATACATTTTCTCTTTAACAATCCCCCCTCCCCCTCCCCTCTCCCTCCCTCCCTACCCCTCTCCCCCTCCCCCCCCCCGACTTCCCAGAGCTAAGTACAAGGTATTAAAAAAAACAATCATAAACATCCATATGCTAACAACCATAAACTCTAAAATCTATCACTCTCTGGCTCATATAGGATAATACAAACACTATTAATATTAAATATATATAGAGAAAACAAGAGAAAAAAAAAGAAAAAGAAAAGGAAGACTTATTCAAATGCTACATGAAACTTTTTAGTCCTGTATTTGTTCTGGATATACTCAATCCATTTTCTCCATTCCATAATATAACGTTCTTGCGAGTGATCTTTCAAATAAGCCGAAATCTTTGCCATCTCTGCCAGGTCAGAAACCTTTAAAGTCCATTCTTCTATAGTCGGCAGTTCCTCTTTCTTCCAATACTGACCTATTAAGAGTCTTGCTGCCGTAATTAAATTCAACATCAGCTTAGTGTCCACAACCATAGCATCTGTAATTATTCCCAACAAGAAAAGTTGCGGACAAAACTTTATCCTTTGCTTGAAAATCTTCTGCATATTCCACCAAATTTTAATCCAGAAGGCCTTAACCTTTTTGCAAGTCCACCATACGTGAAAATATGTTGCATCTTCATCACCACATCTCCAACATTTTGGCTGATAATTCGGATACATACTTGCAAGCTTTTTAGGATCTAGATGCCATCTATAAAACATTTTATAAAAGTTCTCTCTTAAATTTTGAGCTTGTGTAAATTTTACGTTCCTCACCCAAATCTTTTCCCATGTATCCATTGTAATAACTTCTTGGATGTTTTGGGCCCATTTTATCATACAGTCCTTAACAAGTTCTGTTTCTGAGTCAATCTCTATCAATGCAAGATATATCCGTTTAATATGTGCTGGTCCCTGATTTCTAATTTGCTTTATCAAATTTTCATCAGTCATTGTAAAGCCAATTTTCTGGTCTTCTTTCCACCTGGCCCGTAGCTGAATATATTGAAACCAAGTTTGAACAATCTCTTCATCTCGCAAGAGGCTATATGGTTTCAAACACCAGACATTTCTTTCCAAGCTTAAGATCTCTTTATACGTAGTCACATCATGTTTAAAACCAACATTTATATTTTCTATTGCGTGTTTTGGAATTGCCCACAATGGTATCTTACAGTCTAACTTATGTCTATACTTCTTCCAAACTCTCAGCAATGCCTGTCTTAAAATATGCACGCTGTGGGTCATCTTCATCCACACTGTCAGGCTCACACAGCTGGGTCTCCATGGTGACCAAGTGGGAGGGGCCTGCCTGAGGGCTATCATCAGCAAGGTCTTCAACACCCCCCTCCTCCTCTGAGTCGTCCGACCCAACTGCCGAACCCACAGGCTGACCCTGAATCACAACACTATCCATTAATCCATCTATCTTTGCCTTTCTGTCTGTCTATCTGTCTGTCTCTCTGTCTGTCTGTCTGTCTCTCTGTCTCTATCTATCTATCTATCTATCTATCTATCTATCTATCTATCTATCTATCTAAGGTACTAGTAATGGTGTTTAAAGCCCTACATGGCAGGGGTCCGGAGTACCTCAGGGAACACCTGCTGCCGGCATCAACCTCCCTGCGCCCTGTGCGTTCCCACAGAGAGGGACTCCTCAGGGTGCCACCGATCAGAGAATGTCGATTGGTGGCCCCCAGGGGGAGATCCTTCTCTGTGGGCGACCCGGAACTATGGAATCAGTTACCGGTAGAGCTCCGGATGGCGCCCGATCTTCGCTCCTTTCGCCGCGATCTAAAAACATTTTTATTCGAACAAGCCGGCCTGGCCTGATGGGGGATTGGTGGGGTTTTTTATTGCTGTTTTATTGGGGGTTTTTAATTGTATTGTATCGATTGTTTTTTAGTGGGCAACTATTTAATCTTTTTTTAATATTTGTAATTTTGCATTTTTATTCTTGCCCTGTTCACCGCCCTGAGTCCTTCGGGAGAAGGGCGGTATATAAATATTAATAAACTAAACTAAACTATCTATCTATCTATCTATCAACTATCTATCCATTAATCCATCTATGTCTGCCTGTCTCTATCTATCTATCTATCTATCTATCTATCTATCTATCTATCTATCTATCTATCTATCTATCTATCTATCCATCTATCTATTTATCATCTATCTATCCATTAATCGATCTATGTCTACCTGACTCTATCTATCTATCTATCTATCTATCCATTAATCCATCTCTGTTTTCCTGTCTCTCTCTCCCTCCTTCTATCTATCTATCTACCTACCTACCTACCTACCTACCTATCTATCTATCTATCTATCTATCTATCTATCTATCTATCTATCTATCTATCTATCTATCTATCCATTAATCCATCTATCTTTGCCTGTCTGTCTGTCTGTCTGTCTTTCTGTCTGTCTGTCTGTCTGTCTGTCTGTCTCTATCTATCTATCTATCTATCTATCTATCTATCTATCTATCTATCTATCTATCTATCTATCTACCTACCTACCTACCTACCTACCTATCTATCTATCTATCTATCTATCTATCTATCTATCTATCTATCTATCTATCTATCTATCTATCTATCTATCCATTAATCAATCTCTGTCTCCCTTTCCGCCTGTCTCTATCTATCTATGTATCTATTTACCTATCTAACTATCAATCTATCTATCATCTATCCATTATTGCATCTATGTCTGCCTGTCTCTCTCCCTCTCCCTCTCTCTCTCTCTCTCTCTCTCTCTCTCTCTCTCTCTCTCTCTCTTCATTAATCCATCTCTGTCTGCCTGTCTCTATCTATCTATCTATATCTATCTATCTATCTATCTATCTATCTATCTATCTATCTATCTATCTATCTATCATCTATCCATTAATCCATCTCTGTCTCCATTACTCTGTATCTACCTATCTGTCTGTCTGTCTGTCTGTCTGTCTGTCTGTCTATCTATCTATCTATCTATCTATCTATCTATCTATCTATCTATCTATCTATCTATCTATCTATCTATCTATCTATCTATCTATCTATTCATTAATCCATCTCTTTCTGCCTGTCTCTATCTATCTATCTATCTATCTATCTATCTATCTATCTATCTATCTATCTATCTATCTATCTATCTACCTACCTACCTACCTATCTATCTATCCATTAATCCATCTATCTTTTCCTGTCTGTCTGTCTTTCTGTCTGTCTGTCTGTCTGTCTGTCTGTCTGTCTGTCTGTCTCTATCTATCTATCTATCTATCTATCTATCTATCTATCTATCTATCTATCTATCTATCTATCTATCCATTAATCAATCTCTGTCTGCCTTTCTGCCTGTCTCTATCTATCTATGTATCTATTTACCTATCTAACTATCAATCTATCTATCATCTATCTATCCATTAATGCATCTATGTCTGCCTGTCTCTCTCCCTCTCCCACTCTCTCTCTCTCTCTCTCTCTCTATCTATTCATTAATCCATCTCTGTCTGCCTGTCTCTATCTATCTATCTATCTATCTATCTATCTATCTATCTATCTATCTATCTATCTACCTACCTACTGTCAGGACCCACCTCAATCCACATCTTAATAAATAAGAACTCTTGGATGCAAGTTTAGTCCAAAAGGAAAATGTTTACTAGGATGGAATCGATTGTGGCAATACAAGACGGAATCTGACAAAAGTTACATTTCAATCCTATATAAAGCATTCCCATTTCAGCCCCTCCCCTCATCCATTTGGTCAGGCTCTCATCAGTTGCTAGGTGTCAGGGCCTTCCATGGGAAAGGGAACTCTCCTTGGTTTTATGGTTATTGCTTTCCTTTTCAGTTGTAAATGAAGATGCAATCCAGACCTGTCTGTCCCCCTCCCTCCCCCAGTTAAAACATTCCCTGTTGTTTGAAAATCGCTTTAGTAACCATCCTCTCCCCCCCCCTCAGAGAGATGGCAGAATCCCCAGAAATAGCACATTGTTCTACCTATACAATTATGAAATGTGATATAAATGGATTCTGACATTCGGCTCTCCTTTCAGAAAAAAAGATGAGTTCATCTGTGGGGAAAGAAAACATATAAATGTTAGCCTGGTTTGTTCGGATATTCTGTATGAAACCTCTTAAGCAACTTAGGTGCTTTAACATGGAGTTTGTTAACCCACTCATTTTCTGAGGAGGGGAGGTGTTTCCATGCCACTAAATATTGTATTGTTCCATGGTGTTTTCTGGAATCTAAGATTTCTTTCACTTCAAAATGTTGTTCTCCTTCCACCATGATGGGGGGTGGTGGTGGTGGGATTTTTGCTCGTAGTGGTGATTGTTGTTCTCTCTTTAATAGACTGCAGTGGAAGGTTGGGTGTATTCGTCTAAGATTTTTGGGTAATTCTAATTCAACTGTTACTGGGTTTATGATTCTTTTAATTGGAAAGGGTCCAATATATTTTGGTCCTAGTTTTTTACAGGGTTGGAGTGATTTCAGGTATTTTGTGGATAGATATACCATCTCTCCTACCCTAAATGGTGTGGGATCGGTTCTTTTTTTGTCTGCCTGTGTCTTGTATGCTTTTCTGGCATCTTCCAACGCTTTCCTAACGATTGGCCATGTATTTTGTAATTGAGCAATCCATTCCTTCAGATCAGGGATAACCGGTTCTTTTGGGGTTAGTTCTGGTATTGGGTTGAAACTCTGGCCTGTAGCTACTTGAAAAGGAGTGTAACCTGTGCTTGAGTGGACTGCATTATTATATGCTACTTCTGCAAAAGGCAGTAGGTCCGTCCAGTCGGACTGCTGAAAATTAATATAGCATCTCAGATATTGTTCAAGTATATTATTAAGTCTTTCAGAAGCTCCGTCTGTCTGAGGATGGTGACTAGATGACAGTCCTTGGGTGGTTCCTAAGAGGGATAAAAATTCTTTCCAAAATGCCGACGTAAATTGCACCCCTCTGTCAGATATGATGCGTTGTGGTACCCCGTGCAATCTGTAAATATGCTGTACAAAAAGTTTTGCTAATGCTTTTGCGGTCGGGATTTTTTGGCAAGGTATGAAATGTACTTGCTTAGAGAACAGATCTGTGACAGTCCAGACTACGGTGTTTCCATTACTTTCTGGCAGTTCTACGATAAAATCCATGGCTATTTCTTTCCATGGGGCTGAGGGGTTTGCCACCGGTTGTAACAGACCTGGCGGTTTCCCTTGCAGTCTTTTGGCCATCGCGCAAATTTGACAGCTACCCACATAGCTTTCTATGTCCTTTTTCATAGATGGCCACCAAAATTGCCTTTTAGTTAAGTGTAAGGTTTTTACAAAGCCAAAGTGTCCTGCTGATTTTGTATCATGGCACAGTTGCATGAAATTGATTCTCTGTGTGGCAGGTATATATAGCTTCTCCCCCACCCATGGCAGTCCATCTTTAATTGTGCACACATGTTTATTTTTCTGGAACCATTCATCACTTTCCAAAGATTTCCTGAATTCTATTCCAGTTTGGCTATCTACCTTCGGCTTCATTTTTTCTTGTGCCCTGGTGGTGACTGGTGCTGCCAGTTGTTGTTCTGGTACAAGTGGTTTAAAGTCAGTAACTCTTGTGCTGTTATATTGGGGCATGCGGGATAATGCATCTGCCAGGAAGTTCTTTCCCCCCGGTAAGTGTTTGAGAGTGAAATTGAATCGGTGAAAATGTTGGGACCAGCGGGCTTGCTTAGGAGTGAGCTTCCTGGGCGTTTTTAGTGCTTCCAAATTTTTGTGGTCTGTCCAGACCTGGAAAGGTATTTTATTTCCTTCTAAAAATTGGTGCCATGTTAGTAATGCCCACCTCAACGAGAATGCCTCTTTTTCCCATATTGGCCAGCATTGTTCTGTTTCTGTGAGTTTTCTGGATGTGTATGCGCATGGTTGCAATGTCCCCCCATCATTTTCTTGTAATAGTATGGCTCCTACCGCTACATCACTCGCATCTGCCTGTATTACAAAAGGTTTGTCGGGATCTGGGTGTTTTAGGACAGGTTCAGCAGAAAAAAGTCTCTTTAGCCTCTCAAATGCTGCTTGACATTCCATTGACCATATCAGAGGCTGGCTGGGTTTCACGGGTGACCCCCCCCCCTTCGTTTTCAACAAATTTGTGAGGGGCATGGCTATTTGGCCAAATGCGGGGATGAATTGGCGGTAGAAGTTTGCAAACCCCAGGAAACTTTGCAATTGCTTCCGTGTGCGGGGGGGTGCCCACTCTAGTACTGCCCTGACCTTCTCAGGGTCCATTTCGATGCCCTCTGGAGATATGCGATATCCCAGGTAGTCGATTTTTTCCTGATGGAATTCACACTTCGATAATTTAGCATATAAGTGGGCAGCCCCCCAACTTCTTCAGGACTGCTCTGACTAGTTTGATATGTTCCTCTTTGGTTTCTGTGAAGATAAGGATGTCATCGAGGTAAACCAGGACCCCCTTATATAGGTGCTCTCTCAGCACGTCATTAATTAATTGCATAAAGACTGCGGGGGCCCCTTGCAGTCCGAATGGCAATACTTTGAATTGATAGCACCCCATTGGGCAGTTGAATGCAGTCTTCCATTCGTCTCCTTCCTTAATCCTAATATGGTAGTATGCTTCCCTCAGGTCTAGTTTGGTAAAAATCTTTCCTTTCGATAGGTGGGATAGCATATCCTTCATTAGGGGAAGGGGGTACAGATTACA
>NC_138210.1:3137079-3142079 GCF_964194415.1 Vipera berus | reverse complement strand
AAGTCTGCCAAATTTATTACAAAAACAAACAAGACACGAACCAAGATACAGGAGCTTTGAAACACTATCTGAGCGGTTGCTTTCAGCAAACCAGCCCTCCCCACACAAGTCCTTTATAAAGAGTTCAGGGCGTGGCTTTTCTCTCCCTCCTTCCGAGAAGCCCCATTGCCTTCCTCTGTTTACTCCTACTTGACTGCCTCCTGCGTCGGGCATCCTTGAACAGGGCCAGCTGTGGGTCATCTTCATCCACACTGTCAGGCTCACACAGCTGGGTCTCCATGGTGACCAAGTGGGAGGGGCCTGCCTGAGGGCTATCATCAGCAAGGTCTTCAACACCCCCCTCCTCCTCTGAGTCGTCCGACCCAACTGCCGAACCCACAGGCTGACCCTGAATCACAACACTATCCCGCACCGCAGGGCCCTTCCCCCGGGTCTGCCGATCCGGATGCGGTCGGGATGGAAATTGTTCATGAAAACCGGTCACCAACGCAGGGGCATGAACGGTGGTCGTGTCTTCCCAGGTGAAGTCCTCTGGTCCGTAACCTTTCCATTCAATCAGGTACTGGAAACGACCTTTCAGCCAACGGGAATCCCTGATGCTGGCGACCTCGTACTTGGGGGTGCTGCCTCTATCATGAGGTCCTGATGGGGGAGGTTCCGCTCGGCGGAGTGGACAGGCCGGTTGCTCGGGGACCAACAGAGACCGATGAAAGACTGGGTGCACGCGCAGGGAACGTGGCAGAGTTAAGCGATAGGCGACCGGATTGATGACAGCCTCGACTGGGAACGGTCCTAAATATCGGTGATCTAACTTTCTCACCGGCCGTGTTGACGGTAGGTTCCTGGTGGACAACCAGACCCGATCTCCCACCGATAGTGGAGGCGTATCCCGTCTTGACTGATCAGTAAACCTTTTGTAATCGGCCTTGGCCTTCTCTAACTGACGTCGCACCAATCGATGGATCGCCTGTAACTCTGCCATGAAGTCGTTCGCTGCCGGCTCCGGTGAGTCCACGGGAGAAAGGGGGAAAAACCGGGGGTGATATCCCACATTGGCCAAGAACGGTGTCATCTGTGTGGAGGTGTGCTGCGAATTGTTAAATGCAAACTCAGCTATGGCCAGATAGTCCACCCAATTGTTTTGCTGCAGATTGACGTAGCAGCGCAGATATTGTTCCAGGATACCAATGACCTTCTCGGTTCCCCCGTCAGTTTGAGGATGATGCGCGGACGAGAGGCAAATCTTGATATCCAATGCATGCATCAACTCCTGCCAGAAGCGGGCTGTAAACTGGGCCCCCCTATCAGAGACGACTCTATCAGGGAGGCCGTGCAGCCGAAACACCTGCTGAATGAACATACGACTAGTGGCGCGGGCTGACGGTAAGCCGCGACAGGGGATGAAGTGCGCCATCTTGGTCAGCATGTCCACCACCACATACACTGTCGTAAAACCAGAGGATGGGGGTAAATCCGTCAGAAAGTCCATGGACACAGCCCCCCAGGGTCTTTTGGGTGTTGGCAAAGGCTGCAGTAATCCAGGCGGGGCCCCTGTCGCTGACGTGGCCTGCCTGCATGGGATGCAGGAGGTAACATAGGACTGGACGTCGTGTCGGACTCGGGGCCACCAGAAGGTATGGGAAACCAGGTTCAGGGTCTTGAACAGGCCAAAATGCCCCACCGCCGGGTTATCGTGACACTGGCTGAGGATGAGTCCCCTGAGTGGCCCTCCCGGAACGTAGAGCCAGTCATGATAATACAAGAGTCCATCCGTGACCGTCCAAGGAGAATCTGGCCCCACCTCCTCCTTCCGCTGAGCCACCCACACCTCCTGCTGCTGTGCCTCCCGGATCTGAGCCCGTATATCAACCGGCTCCCGCACCGCAGCAAAAGACTCGACGGGGATCACTGTCCTGGGCAGAAGCTTGTCTTCCACTCGGGAATATTCGGGCTTCCTGGACAGAGCATCCGCTCTTTGATTGTGCCTGCTAGGTATGTACCGAACTCGGAAGTCAAACCTCGCAAAGAAAAGAGACCACCGGATCTGGCGTTGGTTCAAATTCCAAGCGGTCTGCAGGCTTTCCAAATTCTTATGGTCCATCCGGACCTCGATTTGATACCGCGCTCCCTCTAGATGATGCCTCCAGGCCTCGAACGCCGCTTTGATGGCCAGCAGCTCTTTCTCCCAGATTGTATAATTGCGCTCCGAAGGGTTCAGTTTTCGTGAATGGTACGCGCAAGAGAAGAGGGTACCGCTGGGCGTCGTTGCCTGGAGTAACACCGCCCCAATGGCAATGTCGGAGGCGTCCGCCTCCACGACAAACGGCCGTTGCGGGTCCGGATGCTTCAAGATGGGCTCCTTCATGAAGGCTTCCTTCAAAGTCTGGAAAGCCTGTTGTTCTGGTGCGTTCCACTGGAACCGAGTCTTCTTCTGCAGGAGCCGGGTGAGGGGGGCTGTCAAGGCAGCAAACCCAGGGATGAAAGTTCGGTAATAGTTGGCAAATCCAAGAAGTCGCTGAACATCCTTCACGCGACGCGGGGGTTGCCAACTCTGCAAAGACTCAACCTTACTCGGCTCCATGGCGATGCCCTCAGGAGAAATGCGGTGACCCAGGAAATCGATGGTCACCCGGTAGAACTGGCACTTCTCCAACTTGGCAAACAGCCGATGTTCTCGGAGTCACTGCAGGACCTGATGGAGATGCTGATGGTGCACCTCACGCGACGGGGAGTAGATCAGGATGTCGTCCAAGTAGATCACGACAAACTGATCCAACAAATCCCGGAAAATGTCATTCATGAAATGCTGAAACACAGCGGGGGCATTGGTCAGGCCAAACGGCATCACCGTGAACTCAAAATGTTCATAGCGAGTACCAAACGCCGTCTTCCACTCATCACCCGGCCGAACCCTGACGAGGTTGTAAGCTCCACGCAGGTCCAGTTTCGTGAAGATCTTAGCCTCCCGGAGTCGGTCCAAGAGTTCGGGGATGAGGGGCAGCGGGTAACGATTGCGCACCGTGATGGCGTTAAGTTTCCTATAATCGCAGCAAAGCCGCAATTCGCCCGACTTCTTCTTGACGAAGAGCACGAGTGCAGACACTGGCGAGGATGAGGGCCAGATGAAACCGCGAGCCAAATTCTTCTCCAGAAAGTCCCGCAATGCAGCCAACTCGGGGTCCGACATGGAGTACAAACGCCCCACTGGGAGAGGCGCATCAGGGACTAAATCAATGGGGCAGTCATAGGGCCTGTGCGGGGGTAATTGATCCGCCTCTGTCTTGCTGAACACATCAGCAAAGTCGGACAGTTCGGGAGGCAAGGAAACCCCTGGGAAACCCTCCACCTGGCCGGCACAGATATGGCGGGAGTGGTCCACGCACTGCAAGCTTGGGAAGGTGACCAGGTTCTGTGACCAATAGATCTGTGGGTCATGCGCCCGGAGCCACGCCAGTCCCAAGACCACGGGGAAGTGCAGTTCTGAGGTGATATAGAACTGGATGGCCTCCACATGGGAACTGATGGCCATACATAATGGTTGTGTGGCGGCCGTAATTGGCCCAGACAGGAGCACTCGACCATCGATAGTCTCCACTAACATGGGCGGATCCACCGGGCACTGGGGAACAGCCCATTTGGCCACAAATGCTGAGTCCATAAAATTTGTGGTGGCCCCAGAGTCAATTAAGGCATGGACTGGAATCCCCTCTGGCTTGCCAGGAAGGATCAGACGTGCCTCCATAATCAAATGCTGTGGAGGTCCACAGGCAGCATCAGAAAGACGTCGCTCAGTGTTGTTGTGGGACGCCCGATCTATCACACCGTCTAGATCGGGCTCGGGGCGTTTCCCGACAGAAAAGTAGGGGACTTTCTCGGGGCAGGCTCGGTCACTGATGCCCGCTGTCGCTTCTTTGGGCAAAAAGCAGCCAAATGTCCAGGGTCCCCACAGTAAAAACACAACCCCCCCGATCGTCGTCTGTTCATTTCAGTCACCGATAGACGAGACCTGGCGGCACCCAGCTCCATTGGCTCCTCCCTTTGAACTGGGGGCTCACGCACAACAGGGGCTGCAGGGGTCTGTGGGGTGGCACGGCGACTCCTTCGCTGCTGCAACTGAGCATCGATCCGCAGGCAGAGATGGATCAGCCCGTTCAGGTCTGAGGGAATATCCACACGGGCCAGGTCATCCAACATCTCCTCTGACAATCCATCCTGGAAGGCATCCACAAGCGCAGCCTCATTCCAGGCGGAATCCTGGCTAAGCAGCCGAAAATCGCTGATATATCCCTGTAGGGGGCGTTGACCCTGCCTCAGAGCTTTCAGACGTCGAGTAGCAGTCTGCATCTTAATAGGGTCCTCATACATCAGACGCATATGATCACAAAACCCCACAAAGTTGTCCAACAATGGGCTAGGTTGAGCCAGCAGAGGCGTGCCCCAACGAGCTGCATCACCCGAAAGAAGGCTTAACACAAACCCCACCTTATCCCGGTCAGTGGGGAAATCAGCTGCTCTCACGCTGATAAAGAGCTGGCATTGTCCCAGGAAAGCAGGAAACAGTTCTGGAGTGCCTGTAAATTTATCTGGCATTGCAACTTGGCATTTTCTCCTGGGTGGGGGTGATGGTGGGGGTGCAGCATGAACCTGAGCTTGCAGTTGAGCCACCTGAGCTGCCAGCAAAGTGAGTTGCTGGGTGAGCTGGGCATTCTCAGCACGTAGCTGCTCCATAATATTAGTAAGGGGTGGGAGGATGAAAGCAAACTGTTCTGTACCAGCCTGCTACCGGCCTTGCAGAAAAGGCAACCCCTTTACAAACGGCAAGAGGCTGGAATAACGTCTGCCAAATTTATTACAAAAACAAACAAGACACGAACCAAGATACAGGAGCTTTGAAACACTATCTGAGCGGTTGCTTTCAGCAAACCAGCCCTCCCCACACAAGTCCTTTATAAAGAGTTCAGGGCGTGGCTTCTCTCTCCCTCCTTCCGAGAAGCCCCATT
>NC_138210.1:3129579-3132079 GCF_964194415.1 Vipera berus | reverse complement strand
TAAAAATTCTTTCCAAAATGCCGACGTAAATTGCACCCCTCTGTCAGATATGATGCGTTGTGGTACCCCGTGCAATCTGTAAATATGCTGTACAAAAAGTTTTGCTAATGCTTTTGCGGTCGGGATTTTTTGGCAAGGTATGAAATGTACTTGCTTAGAGAACAGATCTGTGACAGTCCAGACTACGGTGTTTCCATTACTTTCTGGCAGTTCTACGATAAAATCCATGGCTATTTCTTTCCATGGGGCTGAGGGGTTTGCCACCGGTTGTAACAGACCTGGCGGTTTCCCTTGCAGTCTTTTGGCCATCGCGCAAATTTGACAGCTACCCACATAGCTTTCTATGTCCTTTTTCATAGATGGCCACCAAAATTGCCTTTTAGTTAAGTGTAAGGTTTTTACAAAGCCAAAGTGTCCTGCTGATTTTGTATCATGGCACAGTTGCATGAAATTGATTCTCTGTGTGGCAGGTATATATAGCTTCTCCCCCACCCATGGCAGTCCATCTTTAATTGTGCACACATGTTTATTTTTCTGGAACCATTCATCACTTTCCAAAGATTTCCTGAATTCTATTCCAGTTTGGCTATCTACCTTCGGCTTCATTTTTTCTTGTGCCCTGGTGGTGACTGGTGCTGCCAGTTGTTGTTCTGGTACAAGTGGTTTAAAGTCAGTAACTCTTGTGCTGTTATATTGGGGCATGCGGGATAATGCATCTGCCAGGAAGTTCTTTCCCCCCGGTAAGTGTTTGAGAGTGAAATTGAATCGGTGAAAATGTTGGGACCAGCGGGCTTGCTTAGGAGTGAGCTTCCTGGGCGTTTTTAGTGCTTCCAAATTTTTGTGGTCTGTCCAGACCTGGAAAGGTATTTTATTTCCTTCTAAAAATTGGTGCCATGTTAGTAATGCCCACCTCAACGAGAATGCCTCTTTTTCCCATATTGGCCAGCATTGTTCTGTTTCTGTGAGTTTTCTGGATGTGTATGCGCATGGTTGCAATGTCCCCCCATCATTTTCTTGTAATAGTATGGCTCCTACCGCTACATCACTCGCATCTGCCTGTATTACAAAAGGTTTGTCGGGATCTGGGTGTTTTAGGACAGGTTCAGCAGAAAAAAGTCTCTTTAGCCTCTCAAATGCTGCTTGACATTCCATTGACCATATCAGAGGCTGGCTGGGTTTCACGGGTGACCCCCCCCCCTTCGTTTTCAACAAATTTGTGAGGGGCATGGCTATTTGGCCAAATGCGGGGATGAATTGGCGGTAGAAGTTTGCAAACCCCAGGAAACTTTGCAATTGCTTCCGTGTGCGGGGGGGTGCCCACTCTAGTACTGCCCTGACCTTCTCAGGGTCCATTTCGATGCCCTCTGGAGATATGCGATATCCCAGGTAGTCGATTTTTTCCTGATGGAATTCACACTTCGATAATTTAGCATATAAGTGGGCAGCCCCCCAACTTCTTCAGGACTGCTCTGACTAGTTTGATATGTTCCTCTTTGGTTTCTGTGAAGATAAGGATGTCATCGAGGTAAACCAGGACCCCCTTATATAGGTGCTCTCTCAGCACGTCATTAATTAATTGCATAAAGACTGCGGGGGCCCCTTGCAGTCCGAATGGCAATACTTTGAATTGATAGCACCCCATTGGGCAGTTGAATGCAGTCTTCCATTCGTCTCCTTCCTTAATCCTAATATGGTAGTATGCTTCCCTCAGGTCTAGTTTGGTAAAAATCTTTCCTTTCGATAGGTGGGATAGCATATCCTTCATTAGGGGAAGGGGGTACAGATTACATTCACTAATTGTGTTCAAATTTCTATAATCCACAACCAAGCGAAAAGAAAATATACCTGCCACACAGAGAATCAATTTCATGCAACTGTGCCATGATACAAAATCAGCAGGACACTTTGGCTTTGTAAAAACCTTACACTTAACTAAAAGGCAATTTTGGTGGCCATCTATGAAAAAGGACATAGAAAGCTATGTGGGTAGCTGTCAAATTTGCGCGATGGCCAAAAGACTGCAAGGGAAACCGCCAGGTCTGTTACAACCGGTGGCAAACCCCTCAGCCCCATGGAAAGAAATAGCCATGGATTTTATCGTAGAACTGCCAGAAAGTAATGGAAACACCGTAGTCTGGACTGTCACAGATCTGTTCTCTAAGCAAGTACATTTCATACCTTGCCAAAAAATGTAACTTTGTTAGGTTAAAAGACCAGACCCCGTAGCCTCTGCTGGCCGGCCTTCTGACTCTCAGCCACTCACCCTGTGTGAACACCAAGTGAGAGCTGTATTAAAGGCTGTGAATCCCAGCAAAGCCGCAGGCCCAGATGGGGTGCTGGGGATAGTGGTCAGGAATTGTGCCGATCAATTAGCAGGGGTCCTGACAAGGATTTTTAACATCTCCTTGCAAACGGCATGTGTACCACCATGCTTGAAGGCAGCTACCATTGTCCCAGTCCCCAAGAAAACTGCAGTTGAGTGCCTGAATGACTACAGACC
>NC_138210.1:3104579-3107079 GCF_964194415.1 Vipera berus | reverse complement strand
CCATTTCAGCCCCTCCCCTCATCCATTTGGTCAGGCTCTCATCAGTTGCTAGGTGTCAGGGCCTTCCATGGGAAAGGGAACTCTCCTTGGTTTTATGGTTATTGCTTTCCTTTTCAGTTGTAAATGAAGATGCAATCCAGACCTGTCTGTCCCCCTCCCTCCCCCAGTTAAAACATTCCCTGTTGTTTGAAAATCGCTTTAGTAACCATCCTCTCCCCCCCCCTCAGAGAGATGGCAGAATCCCCAGAAATAGCACATTGTTCTACCTATACAATTATGAAATGTGATATAAATGGATTCTGACATTCGGCTCTCCTTTCAGAAAAAAGATGAGTTCATCTGTGGGGAAAGAAAACATATAAATGTTAGCCTGGTTTGTTCGGATATTCTGTATGAAACCTCTTAAGCAACTTAGGTGCTTTAACATGGAGTTTGTTAACCCACTCATTTTCTGAGGAGGGGAGGTGTTTCCATGCCACTAAATATTGTATTGTTCCATGGTGTTTTCTGGAATCTAAGATTTCTTTCACTTCAAAATGTTGTTCTCCTTCCACCATGATGGGGGGTGGTGGTGGTGGGATTTTTGCTCGTAGTGGTGATTGTTGTTCTCTCTTTAATAGACTGCAGTGGAAGGTTGGGTGTATTCGTCTAAGATTTTTGGGTAATTCTAATTCAACTGTTACTGGGTTTATGATTCTTTTAATTGGAAAGGGTCCAATATATTTTGGTCCTAGTTTTTTACAGGGTTGGAGTGATTTCAGGTATTTTGTGGATAGATATACCATCTCTCCTACCCTAAATGGTGTGGGATCGGTTCTTTTTTTGTCTGCCTGTGTCTTGTATGCTTTTCTGGCATCTTCCAACGCTTTCCTAACGATTGGCCATGTATTTTGTAATTGAGCAATCCATTCCTTCAGATCAGGGATAACCGGTTCTTTTGGGGTTAGTTCTGGTATTGGGTTGAAACTCTGGCCTGTAGCTACTTGAAAAGGAGTGTAACCTGTGCTTGAGTGGACTGCATTATTATATGCTACTTCTGCAAAAGGCAGTAGGTCCGTCCAGTCGGACTGCTGAAAATTAATATAGCATCTCAGATATTGTTCAAGTATATTATTAAGTCTTTCAGAAGCTCCGTCTGTCTGAGGATGGTGACTAGATGACAGTCCTTGGGTGGTTCCTAAGAGGGATAAAAATTCTTTCCAAAATGCCGACGTAAATTGCACCCCTCTGTCAGATATGATGCGTTGTGGTACCCCGTGCAATCTGTAAATATGCTGTACAAAAAGTTTTGCTAATGCTTTTGCGGTCGGGATTTTTTGGCAAGGTATGAAATGTACTTGCTTAGAGAACAGATCTGTGACAGTCCAGACTACGGTGTTTCCATTACTTTCTGGCAGTTCTACGATAAAATCCATGGCTATTTCTTTCCATGGGGCTGAGGGGTTTGCCACCGGTTGTAACAGACCTGGCGGTTTCCCTTGCAGTCTTTTGGCCATCGCGCAAATTTGACAGCTACCCACATAGCTTTCTATGTCCTTTTTCATAGATGGCCACCAAAATTGCCTTTTAGTTAAGTGTAAGGTTTTTACAAAGCCAAAGTGTCCTGCTGATTTTGTATCATGGCACAGTTGCATGAAATTGATTCTCTGTGTGGCAGGTATATATAGCTTCTCCCCCACCCATGGCAGTCCATCTTTAATTGTGCACACATGTTTATTTTTCTGGAACCATTCATCACTTTCCAAAGATTTCCTGAATTCTATTCCAGTTTGGCTATCTACCTTCGGCTTCATTTTTTCTTGTGCCCTGGTGGTGACTGGTGCTGCCAGTTGTTGTTCTGGTACAAGTGGTTTAAAGTCAGTAACTCTTGTGCTGTTATATTGGGGCATGCGGGATAATGCATCTGCCAGGAAGTTCTTTCCCCCCGGTAAGTGTTTGAGAGTGAAATTGAATCGGTGAAAATGTTGGGACCAGCGGGCTTGCTTAGGAGTGAGCTTCCTGGGCGTTTTTAGTGCTTCCAAATTTTTGTGGTCTGTCCAGACCTGGAAAGGTATTTTATTTCCTTCTAAAAATTGGTGCCATGTTAGTAATGCCCACCTCAACGAGAATGCCTCTTTTTCCCATATTGGCCAGCATTGTTCTGTTTCTGTGAGTTTTCTGGATGTGTATGCGCATGGTTGCAATGTCCCCCCATCATTTTCTTGTAATAGTATGGCTCCTACCGCTACATCACTCGCATCTGCCTGTATTACAAAAGGTTTGTCGGGATCTGGGTGTTTTAGGACAGGTTCAGCAGAAAAAAGTCTCTTTAGCCTCTCAAATGCTGCTTGACATTCCATTGACCATATCAGAGGCTGGCTGGGTTTCACGGGTGACCCCCCCCCCTTCGTTTTCAACAAATTTGTGAGGGGCATGGCTATTTGGCCAAATGCGGGGATGAATTGGCGGTAGAAGTTTGCAAACCCCAGGAAACTTTGCAATTGCTTCCGTGTGCGGGGGG
>NC_138210.1:2993674-2996174 GCF_964194415.1 Vipera berus | reverse complement strand
CTCTATCTATCCATTAATCCATCTATGTCTGCCTGTCTCTATCTATCTATCTATCTATCTATCTATCTATCTATCTATCTATCTATCCATCTATCTATTTATCATCTTTCTATCCATTAATCGATCTATGTCTACCTGACTCTATCTATCTATCTATCCATTAATCCATCTCTGTTTTCCTGTCTCTCTCTCCCTCCTTCTATCTATCTATCTATCTATCTATCTATCTATCTATCTATCTATCTATCTATCTATCTATCTATCTATCTATCAATTAATCCATCTCTGTCTCCGTTACTCTGTATCTACCTATCTGTCTGTCTGTCTGTCTATCTATCTATCTATCTAGCTATCTATCTATCTATTCATTAATCCATCTCTTTCTGCCTGTCTCTATCTATCTATCTATCTATCTATCTATCTATCTATCTATCTATCTATCTATCTATCTATCTATCTATCCATTAATCAATTTCTGTGGGCCTTTCCGCCTGTCTCTATCTATCTATGTATCTATTTACCTATCTAACTATCAATCTATCATCTATCTATCCATTAATGCATCTATGTCTGCCTGTCTCTCTCCCTCTCCCACTCTCTCTCTCTCACTCTCTCTCTCTCTCTATCTATCTATCTATTCATTAATCCATCTATGTCTGCCTGTCTCTATCTATCTATCTATCTATCTATCTATCTATCTATCTATCTATCTATCTATCTATCTATCTATCTATCTATCTATCTATCTATCTATCTATTCATTAATCCATCTCTTTATGCCTGTCTCTATCTATCTATCTATCTATCTGTCTGTCTGTCTGTCTGTCTGTCTATCTATCTATCTATCTATCTATCTATCTATCTATCTATTTATCATCTATCTATCCATTAATCAATCTATTTCTACCTGTCTCTATCTATCTGTCTATCATCTATCTATCTATCTATCTATCTATCTATCTATCTATCCTTTAATCCATCTATCTTTGCCTGTCTGTCTGTCTGTCTGTCTGTCTGTCTGTCTGTCTGTTTCTCTGTCTGTCTGTCTGTCTGTCTGTCTGTCTGTCTGTCTCTATCTATCTATCTATCTATCTATCTATCTATCTATCTATCATCTATCATCTATCTATCCATTAATCCATCTATGTCTGCCTGTCTCTATCTATCTATCTATCTATCTATCTATCTATCTATCTATCTATCTATCCATCTATCTATTTATCATCTATCTATCCACTAATCGATCTATGTCTACCTGACTCTATCTATCTATCTATCTATCTATCTATCTATCTATCTATCTATCTATCTATCTATCTATCTATCTATCTATTAATCCATCTCTGTCTCCCTGTTACTCTGTACCTATCTGTCTTTCTCTCTCTCTCTCTCTCTCTGTCTCTCTCTCTCTCTCTCTCTCTCTCTCTCTGTCAATCTATCTATCTATCTATCTATCTATTCAATCATCCTTCTATCTATCCATTAATCAGTCTCTGTCTCCCTGTCTCTCTGTCTCCCTCCATCTTCCCTATCTTTCTGTCTGTCTGTCTGTCTGTCTATCTATCTATCTATCTATCTATCTATCTATCTATCTATCTATTTATCATCTATCTATTCCATTAATCGATCTTTTTCTGCCTGTCTCTATCTATCTGTCTATCATCTATCTATCTATCTATCTATCTATCTATCTATCTATCTATCCATTAATCCATCTATCTTTGCCTGTCTGTCTGTCTGTCTGTCTGTTTATCTCTCTGTCTGTCTGTCTGTCTGTCTCTCTCTCTCTCTCTCTCTCTCTCTCTCTCTCTATCTATCTATCTATCATCTATCTATCCATTAATCCATCTATGTCTGCCTGTCTCTATCTATCTATCTATCTATCTATCTATCTATCTATCTATCTATCTATCCATCTATCTATTTATCATCTTTCTATCAATTAATCGATCTATGTCTACCTGACTCTATCTATCTATCTATCTATCCATTAATCCATGTATGTATCTATCTATCTATCTATCTATCTATCTATCTATCTATCTATCTATCTATCTATCTATCTATCTATCTATTAATCCATCTCTGTCTCCCTGTTACTCTGTACCTATCTGTCTTTCTGTCTGTTGATCTATCTATCTATCTATCTATCTATCTATCTATCTATCGATCTATCTATCTATCTATCTATCTATCTATCTATCTATCTATCCATTAATCAATCTCTGTCTGCCTGTCTCTATCTATCTATCTATCTATCTATCTATCTATCTATCTATCTATCCATCTATCTATTTATCATCTATCTATCCACTAATCGATCTATGTCTACCTGACTCTATCTATCTATCTATCTATCTATCTATCTATCTATCTATCTATCTATCTATCTATCCATTAATCCATCTCTGTTTTCCAGTCTCTCTCTCCCTCCTTCTATCTATCTATCTATCTATCTATCTATCTATCTATCTATCTATCTATCTATCTATCTATCTAT
>NC_138210.1:2963674-2971174 GCF_964194415.1 Vipera berus | reverse complement strand
AACCGGCTGATGATGGCTTGCAGGCTTGGCAGAGCTCCCAGCCGGGGCCCTCTTCTCAGCTGCGTGAGCCCGATAGTGCGGAGGATGATGACCCACAGCTGGCCCTGTTCAAGGACGCCCGACGCAGGAGGCAGTCGAGCAGGAACAAACAAAGAAAGGCTGTGGGACTCCTCGGGAGGAGGCACAGGGAGACCACGCCCTGAACTCTAAATAAAAGGAGTGTTTGGGGAGGGGCTGGTTGCTGAAAGCAACCCTTCCGCTTGAGGATTCAAGTTCCTGTGTTTCTTGTTCTGTTGTTTTGCTTGTGAATTAAACTTGGCAGACGCTTTGCAGCCTCAGACGCTCTCCAGTCTCTACTGCTTGAACAGGGGTTTGCCTTATTACAAGGCCGGTAGTTGGCTGGTTCAGAACAGTTTGCTTTCAGCCTCCCACCCCTTACTACTACGATGGAGCAGCTTCTTGCCGAGAATGCTCAGCTCACCCAGCAACTCACTTTGCTGGCAGCTCAGGTGGCTCAACTGCAAGCTCAGGTACATGCTGCACCCCCACCCAGGAGGAAATGTCAGATAGCTATGCCGGATAAATTTGCTGGCAATCCAGAACTGTTTCCTGCCTTCTTGGGACAATGCCAGCTTTTTATCAGCGTGAGAGCAGCTGATTTCCCCACTGACCGAGATAAGGTGGGATTCATGTTGAGCCTTCTGTCGGGGGATGCAGCTCGTTGGGGCACGCCTCTGCTGGCACAGCCTAGCCCTTTGTTGGATAACTTTGGGGGGTTTTGTGACCGTATGCGCCTCATGTACGAGGACCCAATTAAGGCGCAGACCGCCACCCGACGCCTGAAAGCTCTGAGGCAGGGTCAGCGCTCCCTGCAGGCCTACATCAGCGATTTCCGGCTGCTTAGCCAGGATTCCGCCTGGAATGAGGCTGCGCTCGTGGATGCCTTCCAGGATGGCTTGTCGGAGGAGATGTTGGATGAGCTGGCCCGCGTGGACATTCCCTCAGACCTGAATGGGCTGATCCATCTTTGTCTGCGAATCGATGCCCGGCTGCAGCAGCGAAAGAGTCGCCGTGCCACCCCACAGACCCCTGCCGCCCCTGTTGTGCGTGAGCCCCCAGTCCAGAGGGAGGAGCCAATGGATCTGGGTGCCGCCAGGTCCCGTCTCTCGGTGACGGAAATGGACAGACGACGATCGGGGGGGTTGTGTTTTTACTGTGGGGACCCTGGACATTTGGCCGCTTCTTGCCCGAAGAAGCGTCAGCGGGCGTCAGTGACCAAGCCAGCCCCGAGAAAGTCCCCTGCTTTGCTGTCGGGAAACGGCCCGAGCCCGATCTAGACGGTGTGATAGATCGGGCGACTCACAACGACCACGCCGAGCGACGCCGTTCCGACGGTGCCTGTGAACCTCCACGGCATTTGATTTTGGAGGCACGTCTGATCCTTCCTGGCAAGCCAGAGGGGATTCCGGTCCATGCCTTAATTGACTCTGGGGCTACCACTAACTTCATGGACTCGGCCTTCGTGGCCAAATGGGCTGTTCCCCAGTGTCCGGTGGATCCGCCCATGCTAGTGGAGACCATCGATGGTCGAGTGCTCCTGTCCGGGCCTATTACGGCCGCCACGCAACCCGTGTGTATGGCCATCAGTTCCCATGTAGAGGCCATCCAGTTCTACATCACTTCGGATCTGCACTTCCCCGTGGTCTTGGGACTGGCGTGGCTCCGGGCGCATGATCCACAGATCTATTGGTCTCAGAACTTGGTCACCTTCCCAAGTTTGCAGTGCGTGGACCACACCCGCCATATCTGTGCCGGCCAGGTGGAGGGTTCCTCAGGGGTTTCCTTGCCTCCCGAACTGTCCGACTTTGCTGACGTGTTCAGCGAGTCAGAGGCGGACCAATTACCCCCGCACAGGCCCTATGACTGTTCCATTGATCTAGTCCCTGATGCGCCTCTCCCAGTGGGGCGTTTGTACTCCATGTCGGAGCCCGAGTTGGCTGCATTGCGGGACTTCCTGACAAAGAATTTGGCTCGTGGTTTCATCCGGCCCTCGTCCTCGCCAGTGTCTGCGCCCGTGCTCTTCGTCAAAAAGAAGTCGGGCGAGCTACGGCTTTGCTGTGACTACCGGAAACTCAACGCCATCACGGTGCGTAACCGCTACCCGCTGCCCCTCATCCCCGAGCTCTTGGACCGACTCCGGGAGGCTAAGATCTTCACGAAACTGGACCTGCGTGGAGCTTACAACCTCGTCAGGGTTCGGCCGGGTGATGAGTGGAAGACGGCGTTTGGTACTCGCTATGGACATTTCGAGTACACGGTGATGCCGTTTGGCCTGACCAACGCCCCCGCTGTGTTTCAGCATTTTATGAACGACATCTTTCGAGATCTGTTGGACCAGTTTGTCGTGATTTACCTGGACGACATCCTGATTTACTCCCCGTCGCGTGAAGCGCATCATCAGCATCTCCGTCAGGTCCTGCAGCGCCTCCGGAAACATCGGCTGTTTGCCAAGTTGGAGAAGTGCCAGTTCTACCAGGTGACCATCGATTTCCTGGGTCACCGCATTTCTCCTGAGGGCATCGCCATGGAACCGAGTAAAGTGGAGTCGTTGCAGAGTTGGCAACCCCCGCGTCGCGTGAAGGATGTTCAGCGACTTCTTGGATTCGCCAACTACTATCGAACATTCATCCCTGGCTTTGCTGCCTTGACAGCCCCCCTCACCCGGCTCCTGCAGAAGAAGACTCGGTTCCAGTGGAACGCCCCCGAACAACAGGCGTTCCAAGCTTTGAAGGACGCCTTCATGAAGGAGCCCATCTTGAAGCATCCTGACCCGCAACGGCCGTTTGTCGTGGAGGCGGACGCCTCCGACATTGCCATTGGGGCCGTGTTACTCCAGGCAGCGACGCCCAACGGTACCCTTTTCCCTTGCGCGTATCACTCTCGGAAATTGAATCCCTCGGAGCGCAACTATACCATCTGGGAGAAGGAGCTGCTGGCCATCAAGGCGGCGTTCGAGGCTTGGAGGCATCATCTGGAGGGGGCGCGGCATCAAATCGAGGTCCGGACGGACCACAAGAATCTGGAAAGCCTGCAGACCGCTCGGAATTTGAACCAACGCCAGATCCGGTGGTCCCTCTTCTTTGCGAGGTTTGACTTCCGGGTGCGGTACATACCAAGCGGGCACAACCAGAGAGCGGATGCTCTGTCCAGGAAGCCCGAGTACACCCGAGTGGAAGACAAGCTTCCGCCCAGGACAGTGATCCCCGTCGAGTCTTTTGCTGCGGTGCGGGAGCCGGTGGATATACGGGCTCGGATCCGGGAGGCGCAGCAGCAGGAGGCGTGGGTGGCTCAGCGGAAGGAAGAGGTGGGGCCAGATTCGCCTTGGTCGGTCACGGATGGACTCCTGTATTATCGTGACCGGCTCTATGTACCAGGAGGGCCACTCAGGGGACTCGTCCTCAGCCAGTGTCATGATAACCCGGCTGCGGGGCATTTTGGCCTGTTCAAGACACTGAACCTGGTCTCCCGTACCTTCTGGTGGCCCCGAGTCCGACACGATGTCCAGTCTTATGTCACCTCCTGCGTCCCATGCAGGCAGGCCAAGTCAGCGACAGGGGCCCCGCCTGGTTTACTGCAGCCTTTGCCAACACCCAAGAGACCCTGGGGGGCTGTGTCCATGGACTTTCTGACGGATCTACCCCCATCCTCCAGCTTCACGACAGTGTTTGTGGTGGTGGACATGTTGACCAAGATGGCGCACTTCATCCCCTGTCGCGGCTTACCGTCAGCTCGCGCCACTAGTCGCATGTTCATCCAACAGGTGTTCCGGCTGCACGGCCTTCCCGATAGAGTCGTCTCCGATAGGGGGGCCCAGTTTACAGCCCGCTTCTGGCAGGAGTTGATGCGGGCGTTGGACATTAAGGTTTGCCTCTCGTCCGCGCATCATCCTCAGACCGACGGGGGTACCGAGAAGGTCATCGGCATCTTAGAGCAGTATCTGCGCTGCTACGTTAACCTGCAGCAGGACAATTGGGTGGACTATTTGGCCATAGCCGAGTTTGCCTTTAACAACTCGCAGCACACCTCCACGCAGATGACACCGTTCTTGGCCAACGTGGGTTATCACCCCCGGTTTTTCCCCCTTTCTCCCGTGGACTCACCGGAGCCGGCAGCGAACGAATTTATGGCGGAGTTACAGGCGATCCATCGGTTGGTGCGACGGCAGCTGGACAAGGCCAAGGCCGACTACAAGAGGTTCGCCGATCGGTCGAGAAGGGATACGCCTCCACTATCGGTGGGGGATCGGGTCTGGCTGTCCACCAGGAACCTACCATCCACTCGGCCGGCGAGGAAGCTGGACCACCGTTACCTTGGACCGTTCCCAGTCGAGGCCGTCATCAATCCGGTCGCCTATCGTTTAACTCTGCCACGTTCCCTGCGCGTGCATCCCGTCTTCCATCGGTCCTTGTTGGTCCCCGAACAACCGGCTTGTCCACTTCGCCAAGCGGAACCTCCCCCATCAGGACCTCGTGATGGAGGCAGCACCCCCGAGTACGAGGTCGCCAGCATCCGGGATTCCCGCTGGCTGAAAGGTCGCTTCCAGTACCTGATCGAGTGGAAAGGGTACGGGCCGGAGGACTTCACATGGGAAGACGCGACCGCCGTTCATGCCCCTGCGTTGGTGACAGCGTTTCACGAACAATTCCCATCCCGACCGCATCCGGATCGGCAGACCCGGGGGAAGGGCCCTGCGGTGCGGGATAGTGTTGTGACTCAGGGCCAGCCGGTGGGTCCGGCAGCCGGCTCGGATGTATCGGATGACTCAGATGAGGGGGAGGAGGAGGGTGTGGAAGACGAACCGGCTGATGATGGCTTGCAGGCTTGGCAGAGCTCCCAGCCGGGGCCCTCTTCTCAGCTGCGTGAGCCCGATAGTGCGGAGGATGATGACCCACAGCTGGCCCTGTTCAAGGACGCCCGACGCAGGAGGCAGTCGAGCAGGAACAAACAAAGAAAGGCTGTGGGACTCCTCGGGAGGAGGCACAGGGAGACCACGCCCTGAACTCTAAATAAAAGGAGTGTTTGGGGAGGGGCTGGTTGCTGAAAGCAACCCTTCCGCTTGAGGATTCAAGTTCCTGTGTTTCTTGTTCTGTTGTTTTGCTTGTGAATTAAACTTGGCAGACGCTTTGCAGCCTCAGACGCTCTCCAGTCTCTACTGCTTGAACAGGGGTTTGCCTTATTACAAGGCCGGTAGTTGGCTGGTTCAGAACAGTATCTATCTATCTATCTATCTATCTATCTATCTATCTATCTATCTATCTATCTATCCATTAATCAATCTCTGTCTGCCTTTCCGCCTGTCTCTATCTATCTATGTATCTATTTACCTATCTAACTATCAATCTATCTATCATCTATCTATCCATTAATACATCTATGTCTGCCTGTCTCTCTCCCTCTCCCACTCACTCTCTCTCTCTCTCTCTCTCTCTCTCTCTCTCTCTCTCTCTCCATTAATCCATCTCTGTCTCCCTGTTACTCTGTATCTATCTATCTATCTATCTATCTATCTATCCCCTTCATGGATTACTGCCTTGTCGTGGCGAAGGGGCTTGCGTAATTCAATGAAGCTATGAGCTATGCCGTGCAGGGCCACCCAAGACGGACAGGTCATAGCCGAGAGTTCTGACAAAACGTGATCCACTGGAGAAGGAAATGGCAACCCACTCCAGTATCTTTGCCATGAAAACCCTATGGACAGTACCAAAAGGCAAAACGATATGACGCTGGAAGATGAGCCCCTCAGGTCGGAAGGCGTCCAATATGCTACTGGGGAAGAGCAGAGGGCTAGTACTAGTAGCGCCAGAAAGAATGAAGCGACTGGGCCAAAGCCGAAAGGACGCTCAGCTGTGGATGTGTCTGGTGGTGAAAGGAAAGTCCGATGCTGTAAAGATTTTTTCTCCATAGGAACCTGGAATGTAAGATCCATGAATCAAGGAAAGCTGGACGTGGTCAAACAAGAGATGACAAGACTGAACATCGACATCTTAGGTATCAGCGAACTAAAATGGACAGGAATGGGTGAATTTAATTCAGATGACCATCAGGTATACTACTGCGGGCAAGAATCCCTCAGAAGAAATGGAGTAGCCTTCATAGTCAATAAAAGAGTAGGAAAAGCAATACTGGGATACAATCCTCAAAATGACAGAATGATCTCAGTTCGAATCCAAGGCAAACCATTCAATATCACAGTAGTCCAAGTCTATGCCCCAACCACCAGTGCTGAAGAGGATGAAATTGACCAGTTCTATGAAGCCCTACAGCACCTTATAGAACTAACACCAAAAAATGATGTCCTTATCATCATGGGGGATTGGAATGCTAAAGTAGGAAGCCAAAAGATAACTGGAATAACAGGCAAGTTTGGCCTTGGAGTACAAAATGAAGCAGGGCACAGGCTGATAGAATTTTGTCAAGAGAATACGATGGTCATAGCAAACACTCTTTTCCAACAACCCAAGAGACGGCTCTACACATGGACATCACCAGACGGTCAACACAGAAATCAGATTGACTATATGCTCTGCAGCCAAAGATGGAGAAGCTCTATACAGTCAGTAAAAACAAGACCAGGAGCTGACTGTGGCTCAGATCATGAGCTTCTCCTTGCAAAGTTTAAGCTTAAACTGAAGAAAGTAGGGAAAAGCACTAGGCCACTCAGGTATGAATTAAATCATATCCCTGTTGAATATACAGTAGAGGTGACAAATAGATTTAAGGAATTAGATCTGATAGACAGAGTGCCTGAAGAACTATGGACAGAGGTTCGCGACATTGTACAACAGGTAGCAACCAAAACCATCCCAAAGAAAAAGAAATGCAAGAAAGCAAAATGGCTGTCTGAGGAAGCTTTGCAAATAGCTGAGGAAAGGAGGGAAGCAAAAGGCAAGGGAGAAAAACATAGATATGCCCAATTGAATGCAGAATTCCAGAGAATAGCTAGAAGAGATAAGAATGCCTTCTTAAATGAACAGTGCAAAGAAATAGAAGAAAACAATAGAATAGGGAGGACCAGAGATCTTTTCAAGAAAATTGGAGAGATGAAGGGAACGTTTAATGCAAAAATGGGCATGATAAAGGACCAAAATGGCAGGGACCTAACAGAGGCAGAAGAGATTAAGAAGAGGTGGCAAAATTACACAGAAGAACTATACAAGAATGAGCTTAATGTCCCAGATAATCACAATGAGTTGGTCACTGACCTCGAGCCAGACATCCTAGAATGTGAAGTGAAGTGGGCCTTAGAAAAGCTGAGCAACAACAAAGCTAGTGGAGGTGACAGTATTCCAGCTGAGCTATTCAAAATCTTAAAAGACAGTGCAGTAAAAGTGCTACACTCAATTTGCCAGCAAATTTGGAAAACTCAACAGTGGCCACAGGATTGGAAAAGATCAGTTTACATTCCAATTCCAAAGAAAGGCAGTGCCAAAGAATGTTCAA
>NC_138210.1:2873674-2958674 GCF_964194415.1 Vipera berus | reverse complement strand
TCTCTGCCTGCGGATCGATGCTCGGTTGCAGCAGCGAAGGAGTCGCCGTGCCACCCCACAGACCCCTGCAGCCCCTGTTGTGCGTGAGCCCCCAGTTCAAAGGGAGGAGCCAATGGAGCTGGGTGCCGCCAGGTCTCGTCTATCGGTGACTGAAATGAACAGACGACGATTGGGGGGTTGTGTTTTTACTGTGGGGACCCTGGGCATTTGGCTGCTTTTTGCCCAAAGAAGCGACAGCGGGCATCAGTGACCGAGTCTGCCCTGAGAAAGTCCCCTACTTTTCTGTCGGGAAACGCCCCGAGCCCGATCTAGACGGTGTGATAGATCGGGCGTCCCAGAACAACACTGAGCAAACGTCTTTCCGATGCTGCCTGTGGACCTCCACGGCATCTGATTTTGGAGGTACGTCTGATCCTTCCTGGCAAGCCAGAGGGGATTCCAGTCCATGCCTTAATTGACTCTGGGGCCACCACAAATTTTATGGACTCAGCATTTGTGGCCAAATGGGCTGTTCCCCAGTGCCCGGTGGATCCGCCCATGTTAGTGGAGACTATCGATGGTCGATTGCTCCTGTCTGGGCCAATTACGGCCGCCACGCAACCATTATGTATGGCCATCAGTTCCCATGTGGAGGCCATCCAGTTCTATATCACCTCAGATCTGCACTTCCCCGTGGTTTTGGGACTGGCGTGGCTCTGGGCGCATGACCCACAGATCTATTGGTCACAGAACCTGGTCACCTTCCCAAGTTTGCAGTGCGTGGACCACTCCCGCCATATCTGTGCCGGCCAGGTGGAGGGTTCCCCAGGGGTTTCCTTGCCTCCCGAACTGTCCGACTTTGCTGATGTGTTCAGCGAGACAGAGGCGGATCAATTACCCCCGCACAGGGCCTATGACTGCCCCATTGATTTAGTCCCTGATGCGCCTCTCCCAGTGGGGCATTTGTACTCCATGTCGGACCCCGAGTTGGCTGCATTGCGGGACTTTCTGGAGAAGAATTTGGCTCGCGGTTTCATCCGGCCCTCGTCCTCGCCGGTGTCTGCACCCGTGCTCTTCATCAAAAAGAAGTCGGGCGAATTGCGGCTTTGCTGCGATTATAGGAAACTCAACGCCATCACGGTGCGCAATCGTTACCCGCTGCCCCTCATCCCCAAACTCTTGGACCGACTCCGGGAGGCTAAGATCTTCACGAAACTGGACCTGCGTGGAGCTTACAACCTCGTCAGGGTTCGGCTGGGTGATGAGTGGAAGACGGCGTTTGGTACTCGCTATGGACATTTTGAGTACACGGTAATGCCGTTTGGCCTGACCAACGCCCCCGCTGTGTTTCAGCATTTTATGAACGACATTTTCCGGGATTTGTTGGATCAGTTTGTCGTGATCTACTTGGATGACATCCTGATCTACTCCCCGATGCTGAGGTACACCATCAGCATCTCCGTCAGGTCCTGCAGCGACTCCGAGAACATCGGCTGTTTGCCAAGTTGGAGAAGTGCCAGTTCTACCGGGTGACCATCGATTTCCTGGGTCACCGCATTTCTCCTGAGGGCATCGCCATGGAGCCGAGTAAGGTTGAGTCTTTGCAGAGTTGGCAACCCCCGCGTCGTGTGAAGGATGTTCAGCGACTTCTTGGGTTCGCCAACTATTACCGAACTTTCATCCCTGGGTTTGCTGCCTTGACAGCCCCCCTCACCCGGCTCCTGCAGAAGAAGACTCGGTTCCAGTGGAACGCTCCAGAACAACAGGCTTTCCAGACTTTGAAGGAAGCCTTCATCTTGAAGCATCCTGACCCGCAACGGCCGTTTGTTGTGGAGGCGGACGCCTCCGACATTGCCATTGGGGCGGTGTTACTCCAGGCAACGACGCCCAGCGGTACCCTCTTCCCTTGCGCGTACCATTCACGAAAACTGAACCCTTTGGCGCGCAATTATACAATCTGGGAGAAGCAGCTGCTGGCCATCAAAGTGGCGTTCGAGGCCTGAAGGCATCATCTGGAGGGAGCGCGGTATCAAATCGAGGTCCGGACGGACCATAAGAATTTGGAAAGCCTGCAGACCGCTCGGAATTTGAACCAACGCCAGATCCGGTGGTCTCTTTTCTTTGCGAGGTTTGACTTCCGAGTTCGGTACATACCTAGCGGGCACAATCAAAGAGCGGATGCTCTGTCCAGGAAGCCCGAATATTCCCGAGTGGAAGACAAGCTTCTGCCCAGGACAGTGATCCCCGTCGAGTCTTTTGCTGCAGTGCGGGAGCCGGTTGATATACGGGCTCGGATCCGGGAGGCACAGCAGCAGGAGGTGTGGGTGGCTCAGCGGAAGGAGGAGGTGGAGCCAGATTCTCCTTGGATGGTCACGGATGGACTCTTGTATTATCGTGACCGGCTCTACGTTTCGGGAGGGGCACTCAGGGGACTCATCCTCAGCCAGTGTCACTATAACCCGGCGGCGGGGCATTTTGGCCTGTTCAAGACCCTGAACCTGGTCTCCTGTACCTTCTGGTGGCCCCGAGTCCGACACGACGTCCAGTCCTATGTCACCTCCTGCATCCCATGCAGGCAGGCCAAGTCAGCGACAGGGGCCCCGCCTGGATTACTGCAGCCCTTGCCAACACCCAAAAGACCCTGGGGGGCTGTGTCCATGGACTTTCTGACGGATTTACCCCCATCCTCTGGTTTTACGACAGTGTATGTGGTGGTGGACATGCTGACCAAGATGGCCCACTTCATCCCCTGTCGCGGCTTACCGTCAGCCCGCGCCACTAGTCGTATGTTCATTCAGCAGGTGTTTAGGATGCACGGCCTCCCTGATAGAGTCGTCTCTGATAGGGGGGCCCAGTTTACAGCCCGCTTCTGGCAGGAGTTGATGCATGCGTTGGATATCAAGATTTGCCTCTCGTCCGCGCATCATCCTCAAACTGACGGGGGAACCGAGAAGGTCATCGGTATCCTGGAACAATATCTGTGCTGCTACGTCAATCTGCAGCAAAACAATTGGGTGGACTATCTGGCCATAGCTGAGTTTGCATTTAACAGTTCGCAGCACACCTCCATACAGATGACACCGTTCTTGGCCAATGTGGGATATCACCCCCGGTTTTTCTCCCTTTCTCCCGTGGACTCACCGGAGCCAGCAGCGAACGACTTCATGGCAGAGTTACAGGCGATCCATTGATTGATGCGACGTCAGTTAGAGAAGGCCAAGGCCGATTACAAAAGGTTTGCTGATCGGTCAAGACGAGATACGCCTCCACTATCGGTGGGAGATCGGATCTGGTTGTCCACCAGGAACCTACCGTCTGTTGTGACTCAGGGTCAGCCTGTGGGTCCGACAGCCGGCTCCGATGTATCGGAGGACTCAGATGTGGGGGAGGAGGGAAACGAACCGGCTGATGATGATTTGGAGACTTTGCAGAGTCCTCAGCCGGGAACCTCTGCTCAGCTGTGTGAGCCCGAGAGTGCGGAGGATGATGACCCACAGCTGGCCCTGTTCAAGGACGCCCGACGCAGGAGGCAGTCGAGCAGGGACAAACAAAGGAAGGCTATGGGACTCCTCGGGAGGAGGCACAGGGAGACCACGCCCTGAGCTCTCTATAAAAGGAGTGTTTGGGGAGGGGCTGGTTGCTGAAAGCAACTCTTTTGCTTGAGAAGATAAGCTCTTGTGTGTTTACTATTAAATCTTGGCAGAAGCCTTTTAGCCTTGGACGCTTTCCAGTCTCTTCTTTTGATTAGGGGTGCGAGAAGAGGGCTGGTTCAGAACAGTTTGCTTTCAGCCACCCACCCCTTAATACTACGATGGAGCAGCTTCTTGCCGAGAATGCCCAGCTCAACCAGCAACTCACCTTGCTGGCCACTCAGGTGGCACAACTGCAGGCTCAGGTACATGCTGCCCCCCCACCCAGGAGGAAATGTCAGATAGCTATGCCGGATAAATTTGCTGGTAAACCAGAACTGTTTCCTGCCTTCCTGGGACAATGCCAGCTTTATATCAGCGTGAGAGCAGCTGATTTCCCCACTGACCGAGATAAGGTGGGATTCGTGTTGAGCCTTCTGTCGGGAGATGCAGCTCGTTGGGGCACGCCTCTGTTGGCACAGCCTAGCCCTTTGTTGGATAACTTTGGGGGGTTTTGTGACCATATGCGCCTCATGTACGAGGACCCGATTAAGGCGCAGACCGCCACCCGACGCCTGAAAGCTTTGAGGCAGGGTCAGCGCCCTCTACAGGCCTATATCAGCGATTTCCGGCTGCTTAGCCAGGATTCCGCCTGGAATGAGGCTGCGCTCGTGGATGCCTTTCAGGATGGCTTGTCAGAGGAGATGTTGGATGAGCTGGCCCGCGTGGACATTCCCTCAGACCTGAATGGGCTGATCCATCTTTGTCTGCGGATCGATGCCCGGCTGCAGCAGCGTAAGAGTCGCCGTGCCACCCCACAGACCCCTGCCGCCCCTGTTGTGCGTGAGCCCCCAGTCCAGAGGGAGGAGCCAATGGAGCTGGGTGCTGCCAGGTCCCGTCTATCGGTGACGGAAATGGACAGACGACGATCGGAGGGGTTGTGTTTTTACTGTGGGGACCCTGGACATTTGGCTGCTTCTTGCCCGAAGAAGCGTCAGCGGGCGTCAGTGACCAAGCCTGCCCCGAGAAAGTCCCCTGCTTTGCTATCGGGAAACGGCCCGAGCCCGATCTAGACGGTGTGAAAGATCGGGCGACCCACAATGATCACGCCGAGCGACGCCGTTCCGACGGTGCCTGTGAACCTCCACGGCATTTGATTCTGGAGGCACGACTGATCCTCCCTGGCAAGCCAGAGGGGATTCCGGTCCATGCCTTAATTGACTCTGGGGCTACCACTAACTTTATGGATTCGGCCTTTGTGGCCAAATGGGCTGTTCCCCAGTGTCCAGTGGATCCGCCCATGCTTGTGGAGACCATCGATGGTCGAGTGCTCCTGTCCGGGCCTATCACGGCCGCCACGCAACCCGTGTGTATGGCCATCAGTACCCATGTGGAGGCCATTCAGTTCTACGTCACTTCGGATCTGCACTTCCCCGTGGTCTTGGGACTGGCGTGGCTCCGGGCGCATGATCCACAGATCTATTGGTCTCAGAACTTGGTCACCTTCCCAAGTTTGCAGTGCGTGGACCACACCCGCCATATCTGTGCCGGCCAGGTGGAGGGTTCCCCAGGGGTTTCCTTGCCTCCCGAACTGTCCGACTTTGCTGACGTGTTCAGCGAGTCAGAGGCGGACCAATTACCCCCGCACAGGCCCTACGACTGCTCCATTGACCTAGTCCCTGATGCGCCTCTCCCAGTGGGGCGTTTGTACTCCATGTCGGAGCCCGAGTTGGCTGCATTGCGGGACTTCCTGACAAAGAACTTGGCTCGTGGTTTCATCCGGCCCTCGTCCTCGCCAGTGTCTGCGCCCGTGCTCTTCGTCAAAAAGAAGTCGGGCGAGTTACGGCTTTGCTGTGACTACCGGAAACTCAACGCTATCACGGTGCGTAACCGCTACCCGCTGCCCCTCATCCCCGAGCTCTTGGACCGACTCCGGGAGGCTAAGATCTTCACGAAACTGGACCTGCGTGGAGCTTACAACCTCGTCAGGGTTCGGCCGGGTGATGAGTGGAAGACGGCGTTTGGTACTCGCTATGGACATTTCGAGTACACGGTGATGCCGTTTGGCCTGACCAACGCCCCCGCTGTGTTTCAGCATTTTATGAATGACATCTTTCGGGATCTGTTGGACCAGTTTGTTGTGATTTACCTGGACGACATCCTGATTTACTCCCCGTCGCGTGAAGCGCATCATCAGCATCTCCGTCAGGTCCTGCAGCGCCTCCGGAAACATCGGCTGTTTGCCAAGTTGGAGAAGTGCCAGTTCTACCAGGTGACCATTGATTTCTTGGGTCACCGCATTTCTCCTGAGGGCATCGCCATGGAACCGAGTAAAGTTGAGTCGTTGCAGAGTTGGCAACCCCCGCGTCGCGTGAAGGATATTCAGCGACTTCTTGGATTTGCCAACTACTATCGGACATTCATCCCTGGCTTTGCTGCCTTGACAGCCCCCCTCACCCGGCTCCTGCAGAAGAAGACTCGGTTCCAGTGGAACGCCCCCGAACAACAGGCGTTCCAAGCTTTGAAGGACGCCTTCATGAAGGAGCCCATCTTGAAGCATCCTGACCCGCAACGGCCGTTTGTCGTGGAGGCGGACGCCTCCGACATTGCCATTGGGGCCGTGTTACTCCAGGCAGCGACGCCCAACGGTACCCTTTTCCCTTGCGCGTATCACTCTCGGAAATTGAATCCCTCGGAGCGCAACTATACCATCTGGGAGAAGGAGCTGCTGGCCATCAAGGCGGCGTTCGAGGCTTGGAGGCATCATCTGGAGGGGGCGCGGCATCAAATCGAGGTCCGGACGGACCACAAGAATCTGGAAAGCCTGCAGACCGCTCGGAATTTGAACCAACGCCAGATCCGGTGGTCCCTCTTCTTTGCGAGGTTTGACTTCCGGGTGCGGTACATACCAAGCGGGCACAACCAGAGAGCGGATGCTCTGTCCAGGAAGCCCGAGTACACCCGAGTGGAAGACAAGCTTCCGCCCAGGACCGTGATCCCCGTCGAGTCTTTTGCTGCGGTGCGGGAGCCGGTGGATATACGGGCTCGGATCCGGGAGGCGCAGCAGCAGGAGGCGTGGGTGGCTCAGCGGAAGGAAGAGGTGGGGCCAGATTCGCCTTGGTCGGTCACGGATGGACTCCTGTATTATCGTGACCGGCTCTATGTTCCAGGAGGGCCACTCAGGGGACTCGTCCTCAGCCAATGTCATGATAACCCGGCTGCGGGGCATTTTGGCCTGTTCAAGACTCTGAACCTGGTCTCCCGTACGTTCTGGTGGCCCCGAGTCCGACACGATGTCCAGTCTTATGTCACCTCCTGCGTCCCATGCAGGCAGGCCAAGTCAGCGACAGGGGCCCCGCCTGGTTTACTGCAGCCTTTGCCAACGCCCAAGAGACCCTGGGGGGCTGTGTCCATGGACTTTCTGACGGATCTACCCCCATCCTCCGGCTTCACGACAGTGTTTGTGGTGGTGGACATGTTGACCAAGATGGCGCACTTCATCCCCTGTCGCGGCTTACCGTCAGCTCGCGCCACTAGTCGCATGTTCATCCAACAGGTGTTCCGGCTGCACGGCCTTCCCGATAGAGTCGTCTCCGATAGGGGGGCCCAGTTTACAGCCCGCTTCTGGCAGGAGTTGATGCGGGCGTTGGACATTAAGGTTTGCCTCTCGTCCGCGCATCATCCTCAGACCGACGGGGGTACCGAGAAGGTCATCGGCATCTTAGAGCAGTATCTGCGCTGCTACGTTAACCTGCAGCAGGACAATTGGGTGGACTATTTGGCCATAGCCGAGTTTGCCTTTAACAACTCGCAGCACACCTCCACGCAGATGACACCGTTCTTGGCCAATGTGGGTTATCACCCCCGGTTTTTCCCCCTTTCTCCCGTGGACTCACCGGAGCCGGCAGCGAACGAATTCATGGCGGAGTTACAGGCGATCCATCGGTTGGTGCGACGGCAGCTGGAGAAGGCCAAGGCCGACTACAAGAGGTTCGCCGATCGGTCGAGAAGGGATACGCCTCCACTATCGGTGGGGGATCGGGTCTGGCTGTCCACCAGGAACCTACCATCCACTCGGCCGGCGAGGAAGCTGGACCACCGTTACCTTGGACCGTTCCCAGTCGAGGCCGTCATCAACCCGGTCGCCTATCGTTTAACTCTGCCACGTTCCCTGCGCGTGCACCCCGTCTTCCATCGGTCCTTGTTGGTCCCCGAACAACCGGCTTGTCCACTTCGCCAAGCGGAACCTCCCCCATCAGGACCTCGTGATGGCGACAGCACCCCCGAGTACGAGGTCGCCAGCATCAGGGATTCCCGCTGGCTGAAAGGTCGCTTCCAGTACCTGATCGAGTGGAAAGGGTACGGGCCGGAGGACTTCACATGGGAAGACGCGACCGCCGTTCATGCCCCTGCGTTGGTGACTGCGTTTCACGAACAGTTCCCATCCCGACCGCATCCGGATCGGCAGACCCGGGGGAAGGGCCCTGCGGTGCGGGATAGTGTTGTGACTCAGGGTCAGCCTGTGGGTCCGACAGCCGGCTCCGATGTATCGGAGGACTCAGATGTGGGGGAGGAGGGAAACGAACCGGCTGATGATGATTTGGAGACTTTGCAGAGTCCTCAGCCGGGAACCTCTGCTCAGCTGTGTGAGCCCGAGAGTGCGGAGGATGATGACCCACAGCTGGCCCTGTTCAAGGACGCCCGACGCAGGAGGCAGTCGAGCAGGGACAAACAAAGGAAGGCTATGGGACTCCTCGGGAGGAGGCACAGGGAGACCACGCCCTGAGCTCTCTATAAAAGGAGTGTTTGGGGAGGGGCTGGTTGCTGAAAGCAACTCTTTTGCTTGAGAAGATAAGCTCTTGTGTGTTTACTATTAAATCTTGGCAGAAGCCTTTTAGCCTTGGACGCTTTCCAGTCTCTTCTTTTGATTAGGGGTGCGAGAAGAGGGCTGGTTCAGAACACCGTCAACACGGCCGGTGAGAAAGTTAGATCACCAATATTTAGGACCGTTCCCAGTCGAGGCTGTCATCAATCCGGTCGCCTATCGCTTAACTCTGCCACGTTCCCTGCGCGTGCACCCAGTCTTTCATCGGTCTCTGTTGGTCCCCGAGCAACCGGCCTGTCCACTCCGCCGAGCGGAACCTCCCCCATCAGGACCTCGTGATAAAGGCAGCACCCCCGAGTACGAGGTCGCCAGCATCAGGGATTCCCGTTGGCTGAAAGGTCGTTTCCAGTACCTGATTGAATGGAAAGGTTACGGACCAGAGGACTTCACCTGGGAAGACGCGACCGCCATTCATGCCCCAGCGTTGGTGACCGCTTTTCATGAACAATTTCCATCCCGACCGCATCCGGATCGGCAGACCCGGGGGAAGGGCCCTGCGGTGCGGGATAGTGTTGTGATTCAGGGTCAGCCTGTGGGTTCAGCAGTTGGGTCGGACGACTCAGAGGAGGAGGAGGGGGGTGTTGAAGAGCTTGCTGAGGGGATTGGACAGCTTGATGAGAGCCCTCAGCCAGGCCCTTCTCATCTGGTCATGACGCAGACCCAGCTGTGTGAGCCTGACAGCGTGGATGAAGATGACCCACAGCTGGCCCTGTTCAAGGACGCCCGACGCAGGAGGCAGTCAATCAGGAGTAAACAGAGGAAGGCAATGGGGCTCCTCGGAAGGAGGCAGAGAGAAGCCACGCCCTGAACTGTATTTAAGGGGGAATGCGTGGGAGGGCTGGTTTGCTGAATGCAACCGCTTGAAAAGCTCCTGTTTCTTGGTTCGTGTCTTGTTCTATTTGTTTTTGTAGCAATAAATTTGGCAGGTGTAATTCCAGCCTCTTGCCTTCTTGTAAAAGGGGTTGTCCCTGCCTTTTCTGCAGGGCCGGTAGCAGGCTGGTACAGAACAGAGGCCAAATTACACAATGATCTCTATAGTGCTATAGAAAAGTTGGGAGTCAGTCACCATCCCATTGTTGGTCCTGTGGCTGTAGGCATGGACCTCATATGGACACCTCCCTTATGTGTCAAACAAAGCCAAGACCCTCAAATGGGTACTCCTGTGGGATCAGACACAAAGAAAAACTGGCAGGAGTGTCAAATGGAATTAGACATGAGCCCCCGACGGGGACATATGAACCTCAAGGTAACACGCAGTATTTCTCCTTCTGCACACCACCTCTTTAAAAAGAAGGTTACATTTTCCCCTCCACCTCAATTGACCCTTAGAAAGAAGGAAGGAAATGTTACCTGGGTAAGGTGCCCAAGAAGAATGGAGCCACCCTGATTCCCATTGTGGCTATACAGCAGGGCACTGCAAGAATCGTGTGTTCCATTTCCCCATGCTAATGAGAGCTCCCAGTATTCATTTGACCCTCCCTACTTCAGGGATGCACTAAGAGATCACCATCAGAAACCTAACCTACAACCATTGATTGGCATGTTCATGGCAGGGACATTGGGAGTGTGGAGCAATGAGTATAATCATAGATTTCACGCATTTTCAATGAGTATGGCAGTATGTTTGGAAGAAAACGGAGTCTTTTTCTTGTGTGAAGAAAATGCATATGTATGTTTGCCTACAAATTGGACTGGAACTTGTACTCTAGTACACCTTTTCCCAAAGATGGGAGTTGTTAATGGGGAACAAGCCCTCCCTGTTCCTCTCATAGGACATCTGAAAAAAAGAGTACCTCTAGTGATACACTTGTTAGCTATCCTAGGAATAGGTACTGCAGTTGGAACAGGTGTGGGAGGCTTGGCTCATTCTACAACCCAGTTTAAGCAGCTTTCTGAGGAATTTCAACAGAGTCTGACTCAGATTGCTGGGACCTTGGTTGAGTTACAGGACCAAATCAATTCATTGGCAGCAGTAGTCCTGCAAAACAGGCGAGCCCTAGACCTCCTGATGGCTGAGAAAGGGGGTTTATGTCTATTCGTAGGAGAAGAATGTTGTTTTCATATAAATAAATCAGGCTTGGTCAGGGAGGTAGCAAGGGACCTACAAGATAGAGCATCCAAAATTGGCCAGAGAATCCAAGGAACTGACCAATGGTTCTCATGGTTACCAGGCACAGCGTGGGTAAAGCAGGTGCTGTTTTTGTTGTTATGTAGAATAGCCGAATTGGTGTTTGTACCGTGTGTAATACCTATACTCAGACAAGTGACTAAGAGGACAGTAAAGGAGATGGAAATTGAAAAGGAGTTGGCCATATTGGAAGAATCTCGGGGATATAAATACACCCCAGGCACGGGAAGGAGGAACCAGGATACAGACAGTGGGGTCCATGTGCGTTTTGCACCTGGGGGTTTAGAGAGAGTGCCTGAGGAAGATGAAGTCTAACTCATGAAGTTCTTCTCTCTCTCTGCATGTTGTTATTTGTCTGTTTTAAACTGTCATTAGGATATAGGAACATAAGTATCAACTCACAGTTTTGCTCTGCTACATAGTTTGCCTAATTGAATATATAATGATGTGGTTACTTTAACTTTGCTTACTGGACATGAAAGAGTACCTCTAGAAGGGTGAGGCTCAATGGTAATCGAGCCTCAAAGGGGGGAGTGAAGTGGGCCATGAAAAAATACAAAGAATACATATGAATGTTGCATGTCATAACTGTGAGGTTGGACATAAAAGTGAGAAGACCCGTGTATTAGGTAGAAGAACAACAAGGAAATGGAAAATGTCAAGCCACAAGTGAATTCGTAGGTCACACCCAGTCAGGCAGCTTGAACTTTTGTTATAGCTAACCATGTATGTCTTGCTTCTAGCTAACCACAAGCATAGCACAGGAAAGATAGACGCTCACAAAGACACCTGCAGCCTTCCTGGAAACAAGGATGCACGATATTTTAGCTAAAAGGGCATAAAGCAAAGGGGGGCTTAAAGTTCATGTAACCAATCAGAATCTATAATCTGCAACTACGTGTTTGGCTGTTTGTGAAGACTATATATGTGTATGCTTTTCCTTGAAACAGGGTTCAGATTGTTCAGTACAAACTGGGTCTGAACCTGCGCAATAAATCTTTTCTACTTGTCCTGGAATGTTGACTCAGTCTGCCTTATTTCCTACCACACCATGGCAGGGGGAGGGAAGATTGTTGCCCCAAGCTGCCACACAGAACGCCGTGCTGCCGCTGTTCCCCTCCACCCGCCACATGGATCTCCTTGCCCCCGCTGCCATTTCCACCCTTGCACGAATCGCTGTGTTACCGTCGCTGTTCTCCCTCACCGCATGGATCTCCATGCTTCCACCGCCACCACTGTTTCTTTCCCCTGCATGGATCGCTGTTCCACTGCCACCATTTTCTCACCCCAACCCCCTGCATGCATCACCCTACCTTCCTTTCCAAGCTTGAATCCACAGCCACGGGGTGATTTTGCAGCACCCCAGTGGCCTGGTCCGAGCTCCAGATGCTTGTAAAAGGCCTCTGCCACCCGGATTGTCCATGGGGGGGCCCTGCTAAATCGCTCTGCAGTCTTACCTGGACTCACGCTGGCAGCTGCTTCCACCATCCAGCCCTGATCCGCCTCTTGCACCTGCTCTGACTCAAGAGTGGAGAGAGAAAGAGAGTGCAAGCACATGTGGAGGAGCGGAGGGGAGGAGCCTGGCCCCACCTCCTTCCAGGGTGATGGCATGCGTGCCCACAGGGACGGCTCCACGTGTCACCTGTGGCACGCGTGACATATGTTCGCCACCCCTGTCATAGTCCATGCTAGTGGCTGGCCAGGTCATGGTTTTCCCCCTCCCTTGCCCATTTTGAGTTGTTCTGTAAGGGGTAGAGCAATCTCGGCAAAAGAGGGAATGAATTGACGGTAGTAATTGGCAAACCCTAGGAAGCTTTGGAGCTGTTTGCAAGTCTTTGGGGGCTGCCATTCAATTATAGTTTTCACTTTGGCTGGGTCCATTTCGATGCCCTCATCAGAAATTCTATAGCCGAGATAATCTATTCGGGTTTGGTGAAATTCACATTTCGACAATTTGACATAAAGTTTGGCATTCAATAGTATCTTTAACACTTCTCTGACCAGTCTTATGTGATCAGTCATATTCATACTGTATATCAGAATGTCATCAAGATACACCAGAACCCCTTTGTATAAATGTTCATGTAGGACCTCATTAATCAACTGCATAAATACGGCCGGGGCCCCCTGCAGTCCAAATGGCATGACTTTGAATTGGTAGCTTCCCAAGGGGCAGTTGAAGGCCGTTTTCCACTCATCCCCCTCCTTTATTTTTACCCGGTAATATGCTTCTCTCAGGTCTAACTTGGTGAAGACACTCCCCTTCGCCAGGTGGGTTAGTAAGTCTTTCAGGAGGGGGAGAGGGTATTTATTTTCCACACTCACTGCATTCAGGCCTTTATAGTCAATGCAGAGATGAAGAGACCCATCTTTTTTCTCTTTGAACAACACAGGGGCTCCCACAGTAGACTTGGCCTGTTCGATGAATCCCCTCGCTAGGTTTGTATCTGCATACCGCTGCATCTCCTCCATTTCAAGGAGGGACATGGCGTACATTCTTGGTCGGGGGAGTTGGGCCCCTGGTAACAGTTCGATGGAACAATCATTGGGACAGTGAGGAGGCAAGGTATCACATTCTTTCTCACTAAATGCCTCCGCTAGGTCCTGGTACTCGCTGGGGATGAGCAGCTCATCTGGTGGCCATAAGGCAGCCATGTGCGCTTGCTCATTGGGTGGGCTAAAATCTCCTGTAACATCTGTTGAATCAATGGGGGTATTGGTTCTCTTTTTCCCACCAGATAAATGGCTTCCATTTGTCTAGCCAGGCTAGTCCTAGGATCACAGTCTCAGACATCTTTGGAGCTACCAGGAAGCAAATAAACTCCCAGTGCTCACCTATTTCCAGGCGTAAGGGCTCTGTTAATTGCGTGACTAAAGTCCCTCCCATTAGGGAGCCGTCGGCTTGCTCAAACCTCACAGGTTTGGAGAGTGGCTTGGTCCGTATGCCCAGTCTCAAGGCACATGACAGGCTAATGATGCATTGGGAGCAGCCAGTATCAACTAGCACTTTCAGGTCTACTTGTGACCCTGACTTAGGGATTATGAGTTTAGCAGGCAATAAAAAGGGTAGGATGCATCGACTCACCATTGGGTCATTCTCCCCTTCGTCCTCGCTGTCGAAAGAGGGTAGAACTGGTGTGGATCCAGTCTGAGTTCCGGCGTCCTCCTGTGTGGGGGATGTGACCTGGACAACAGGTTCCTGTGTCATCCGGTTGGATTTCTCTCTCTTTAGCCACTGTGCAGGTTTCTTTCTCAGTTCTGGTCCTGGTCTGTTCTGCTGTTGGGGAAAGGGGACTGGGCATTTCGCTGCTCGATGTCCCTGCTGTCTGCATCGGAAACACTTAATTGCCGGGTCTACAGGTGGCTTGGGTCTTTCAGCCCTCACAGTAGTTGGAGATCTTCATGGGGGTGAGTGCCATTCAGGTTGTTCTGACCTTGGCTCGGGTTCAGGTAGGAGAGGCTTCTTATAGCGGGCTAGCTGAACATCTAATTTCACCGCTGCCTGGTACCATTAATGCAGTTGGTCAGGCAGAGCTCAGTAGATACACGCCAGAGAAAGGTAGTCATCTAACCTTTCTCTAAAAAAATGAATTATGGATTGCTCAGGCCATCTCTCTATCCAACCGGCCACCTTTCGAAACTCCCACACGTACTCCAGGGCAGGCCGGCCAGCTTGTTTTATCTTGTGAATTTGCTCTTCCGCTTTAAGGGCGATGGATGGGTCCTCAAATCTTTCCCTCAGCCCTAGGAGGAAAAGGAGGGGGTCCTCCAAGTCAGGGGCTTGCTCGTTATATAAATTGTTCAACCATTCGGATGCTTCTCCCTCCAGGCTGGACGCAATCACATCAACCATAGCACCTGGGTCTGGGTAGAGATGGGCCCAGCTATTCAAATGAGAGCATACGTGGTTGAGGAAGAAAATCAGTTTCTCTGGGTCCCCATCAAAGGTTGCTCTGAAGGGTGGGTTCATCATTGGTTGCTGGGGTCCCCATTGCTGCTGGCCCCACCCTGGTTGTTGGTTAAATGGTTGCTGGGGCCCCCACTGCATTTGTTGTCTCTCCAATCACTGCTGGCCCCACTTTGGTTGCTGATTTAATGGCTGCCAGGGCCCCCACTGCTGCTGGCCCCACTGGTCCTGCTGTACGTTCAGGGGTTGCACGTTTGGGTCCTGCTGCTGCCAACCTTGCTGTTGTCCTCCCACCAGCTGCTGATCTCCAGGCTTCTGCACCACCCCCAGCTTTTGCAAGGTTTCTACTAGCTGGGGCAAGCTCAGAGGTTGTTGGCCTTTCACTTGTGGGGGCTTCCCAACCTCCCATTGCTGCAGAGGCCCCAGGCTGGGGTCCTCTGTCTCTATGGGTCTGGAGGGCTTGGCAGGGGACTCCTGGGTCTGGCAGGCAGTCTGATCTGCAGACAGGATTTTCCACTCACCCAGATTCTCAGTGGCTGATGATATGACATCTCTCCATTCTGCTTCTGGGACCTCTTCAGAAGTTTCGCCAGCAATCAGGCCTTCCCTTTCCATTTTGAGGATTCTGCCCTGAATCTTTGCCAGCTTATCTCTCTTACCAGAGACAGTAGTGGGGGTTCAGGACCCCCCTTTGAAAGAAAGGAGATTCTGGCATGATGTCATGGTTCCAATGAATGAGTCAAATCAAACAAATTGCAGGCATATTATTTATCTAAAAAGTCTTAGTAATGAAACGAAACATCGGCACTCATGGAGGGATGCCAGAATCTGAAATCTCCTCCCCCCAAACCCATCATAACACACCATCCCCGCCCTTATCTACACGTCATAAATCACATTATCCAATTAGTTTTACATATGAGGTTTCACTTCCTATTCTGTAGTGGGTTTTTGCAATCTTATCACAAGTTCTGGGTTATTCCTCCCTCCCAAATGAAGCAATTAAAATAATAGGCTGTCTCTTATATTGTCAGTGCAAAAACATGTCAATGTTTGCAGCATTGACACTGCACAGTGTGTGCTATGATGAAAAGAATTCCAGGAAAACCCTTTGGACTATTGCAACCTGTTGCTGACCCTTCCCAACAATCGGAAGAAATTGCTATGGACTTTGTCATTGAATTACTGGAAAGTAGGGGGAATATGGTAATATGGAATGTGATTGATCTGTCTTCAAAACAGGCTCATTTCATTGCCTGCCCAGGTCTCCCTTCGGTGCAGAAACTGGCTAAGCTGTTTCTTAAACGTATTTATCGACTGCATGGTGTTCCTAAGAGAATAATTTCCGACAGGGGGGTGCAGTTCACACCCAAATTCTGGAGAGGTTTTTAAAAACTGATTGGTTCTTCACAAGGGTTGTCATCGGCTTTTCACCAGTCTACAAATGGGGTGGCTGAAAAAGCAAACTCAATGGTGCAGCAATACCCTAGGTTCCTAGTTAGCCAAAATACACCCAAGCAGGGTATCTGCTGATGTGCAGAACTTTCCTTATCTTTCCTTATCTTGCTCCCTTCCTTGAGCAGAGTCCCTTTTACCAATTTTATTTCCCATTTCCTGTTGATCTCTTGAGGTCATTTAAATACCTATTCTCCTTTCCCTTACTTACAGTAATATGTCCCCCAGATAGATTATGAATACTCACTTTCACTGAGGTAGAATTCTATCCCATTGCTGATTCAGCACCTGTCTACTCACCCTTTGGTTACTTGTTCTGCCATCTCAATTTTCTTCAGGCCTTCTGCCATTGACCTGGCATCTTTTCAGTGAAGTGCTTACAGAGGCTGAGCAATCTGCTCAGCCCACCCCCGCACCTTTCCACCATTCACTGCACAGAAGCTGAGACCAGGAAAAGGATCCCATAATGAACCCCGAGAAACTGTTGTCCAAAAATGGATTTATCCTGGCACAGAAGCCAATCAGAGCCAGACACCAGAGACAGACTTTTGCAAAACCTTTATTGAAGCACTTTATTGATGCGCCTCTCCCAGTGGGGCGTTTGTACTCCATGTCGGAGCCCGAGTTGGCTGCATTGCGGGACTTTCTGGAGAAGAATTTGGCTCGCGGTTTCATCCGGCCCTCGTCCTCGCCAGTGTCTGCACCCGTGCTCTTCGTCAAAAAGAAGTCGGGCGAATTACGGCTTTGCTGCGATTACAGAAAACTCAACGCCATCACGGTGCGCAACCGTTACCCGCTGCCCCTCATCCCCGAACTCTTGGACCGACTCCGGGAGGCTAAGATCTTCATGAAACTGGACCTGCGTGGAGCTTACAACCTCATCAGGGTTCGGCCGGGTGATGAGTGGAAGACGGCGTTTGGTACTCGCTATGGACATTTTGAGTACACGGTGATGCCGTTTGGCCTGACCAACGCCCCCGCTATGTTTCAGCATTTCATGAATGACATTTTCCGGGATTTGTTGGACCAGTTTGTCGTGATCTACTTGGACGACATCCTAATCTACTCCCCGTCGCGTGAGGTGCACCATCAGCATCTCCATCAGGTCCTGCAGCGACTCCGAGAACATCGGCTGTTTGCCAAGTTGGAGAAGTGCCAGTTCTACCGGGTGACCATCGATTTCCTGGGTCACCGCATTTCTCCTGAGGGCATCGCCATGGAGCCGAGTAAGGTTGAGTCTTTGCAGAGTTGGCAACCCCCGCGTCGCGTGAAGGATGTTCAGCGACTTCTTGGATTTGCCAACTATTACCGAGCTTTCATCCCTGGGTTTGCTGCCTTGACAGCCCCCCTCACCCGGCTCCTGCAGAAGAAGACTCGGTTCCAGTGGAACGCACCAGAACAACAGGCTTTCCAGACTTTGAAGGAAGCCTTCATGAAGGAGCCCATCTTGAAGCATCCTGACCCGCAACGGCCGTTTGTCGTGGAGGCGGACGCCTCCGACATTGCCATTGGGGCAGTGTTACTCCAGGCAACGACGCCCAGCGGTACCCTTTTCCCTTGCGCGTATCATTCACGAAAACTGAACCCTTCGGAGCGCAATTATACAATCTGGGAGAAGGAGCTGCTGGCCATCAAAGCGGCGTTCGATGCCTGGAGGCATCATCTGGAGGGAGCGCGGCATCAAATCGAGGTCCGGACGGACCATAAGAATCTGGAAAGCCTGCAGACCGCTCGAAATTTAAACCAACGCCAGATCCGGTGGTCTCTTTTCTTTGGAAGGTTTGACTTCCGGGTTCGGTACATACCAAGCGGGCACAATCAAAGAGCGGATGCTCTGTCCAGGAAGCCCGAATATACCCGAGTGGAAGACAAGCTTCTGCCCAGGACAGTGATCCCCGTCGAGTCTTTTGCTGCGGTACGGGAGCCGGTTGATATACGGGCTCGGATCCGGGAGGCACAGCAGCAGGAGGTGTGGGTGGCTCAGCGGAAGGAGGAGGTGGGGCCAGATTCTCCTTGGACGGTCACGGATGGACTCTTGTATTATCGTGACCGGCTCTACGTTCCGGGAGGGCCACTCAGGGGACTCATCCTCAGCCAGTGTCACGATAACCTGGCAGCGGCGCATTTTGGCCTGTTCAAGACCCTGAACCTGGTCTCCCGTACCTTCTGGTGGCCCCGAGTCCGACACGACGTCCAGTCCTATGTCACCTCCTGCATCCCATGCAGGCAGGCCAAGTCAGCGACAGGGGCCCCGCCTGGATTACTGCAGCCCTTGCCAACACCCAAAAGACCTTGGGGGGCTGTGTCCATGGACTTTCTGATGGATTTACCCCCATCCTCTGGTTTCACAACAGTGTATGTGGTGGTGGACATGCTGACCAAGATGGCGCACTTCATCCCCTGTCGCGGCTTACCGTCAGCCCGCGCCACTAGTCGTATGTTCATTCAGCAGGTGTATCGGCTGCATGGCCTCCCTGATATAGTTGTCTCCGATAGGGGGGCCCAGTTTACAGCCCGCTTCTGGCAGGAGTTGATGCATGCGTTGGATATCAAGATTTGCCTCTCGTCCGCGCATCATCCTCAAACTGACGGGGGAACCGAGAAGGTCATCGGTATCCTGGAACAATATCTGCGCTGCTACGTCAATCTGCAGCAGAACAATTGGGTGGACTATCTGGCCATAGCTGAGTTTGCATTTAACAATTCGCAGCACACCTCCACACAGATGACACCGTTCTTGGCCAATGTGGGTTATCACCCCCGGTTTTTCCCCCTTTCTCCCGTGGACTCACCGGAGCCGGCAGCGAACGACTTCATGGCAGAGTTACAGGCGATCCATCGATTGGTGCGATGTCAGTTGGAGAAGGCCAAGGCCGATTACAAAAGGTTTGCTGATCGGTCAAGACGGGATACGCCTCCACTATCGGTGGGGGATCGGGTCTGGTTGTCCACCAGGAACCTACCGTCAACACGGCCGGTGAGAAAGTTAGATCACCGATATTTAGGACCGTTCCCAGTCGAGGCTATCATCAATCCGGTCGCCTATCGCTTAACTCTGCCACGTTCCCTGCGCATGCACCCAGTCTTTCATCGGTCTCTGTTGGTCCCCGAGCAACCACAGGGTCAGCCTGTGGGTTCGGCAGTTGGGTCGGATGACTCGGATGACTCAGACGAGGGGGAGGAGGGGGGTGTTGAAGACGAACTTGCTGATGATGGCTTGGAGGCTCCGCAGAGCCCTCAGCCAGGCCCCTCTTACTTGGTGGAGACCCAGCTGCGTGAGCTCGACAGTGTGGATGAAGATGACCCACAGCTGGCCCTGTTCAAGAACGCCCGACGCAGGAGGCAGTCAAGTAGGAGCAAGCAGAGAAAGGCTGTGGGACTTCTCGGAAGGAGGCAAAGAGAGGCCACGCCCTGAACTCTTATAAAGGGAGTGTTTGGGGGAGGGCTGGTTTGCTGAAAGCAACCGCTCCGATAGAGGATCACAGCTCCGGTATCTTGTTTCATGTTTTGTTTGTTTGTTTAATAAATTTGGCAGACGGATTCCAGCCTCTGCCGTTTGTACAGGGGTTGCCTTTCTGCAAGGCCGGTAGCAGGCTGGTACAGAACAGTGTCCTTCCTTCTCATTAGGTGGCCAAAGTATTTGAGTTTCAACTTCAGGATCTGGCCTTCTAAAGAGCAGTCAGGGTTGATCTCCTCTAGGACTGACCGGTTTGATTGCCTTGCAGTCCAAGGGACTCACAGGAGTCTTCTCCAGCACTAGAGTTCAAACGCCTCGATTCTTTGGCACTCAGCCTTTCTTATGGTCCAACTTTCACTGCCATACATTGCAACTGGGAAGACCATAGCCTTGACTATACGCACTTTTGTTGACAGGGTGATGTCTCTGCCTTTTAGTGTGCTGTCTAGATTTGCCATGGCTTTCCTCCCCAGGAGCAGGCGTCTTTTAATTTCTTGGCTGTAGTCCCCATCTGCGGTGATCTTGGAGCCCAGGAAAATAAAATCTGTCACTACCTCCATTTTTCCCCCATCTATTTGCCAGGAATTGAGAGGGCCAGATGCCATGATCTTGGTTTTCTTAATGTTAAGTTTTAACCCAACTTTTGCACTCTCCTTCTTCACCCACAACAAGAGGCTCTTTAGTTCTTCTTCACTTTCTGCCATTAGAGTGGTATCATCTGCATATCTTAGGTTGTTGATATTTCTCCCGGCAATCTTAATTCCAACTTTTGATTCATCTAGCCCTGCCTTTCTCATGATGTGTTCTGCATATAAGTTAAATAGGCAGGGCGACAGTATACAGCCTTGCCGGACTCCTTTCCCAATTTTGAACCAATCGGTGGTTCCGTGTCCAGTTCTCACTGTTGCTTCTTGACCTGCATATAGGTTTCTCAAGAGACAAGACGGTCTGGTACTCCCATCTCTTTAAGAACTTGCCACAGTTTGTTGTGATCCACACAATCAAAGGCATTAGCATAGTCAATGAAGCAGAAGTAGATGTTTTTCTGGAACTCCCTAGCTTTCTCCATGATCCAGCATATGTTGGCAATTTGATCTCTAGTTTCTCTGCCTCTTCGAAATCCTGCCTGTACTTCTGGTAGTTCTCGATCCACATACTGCTGGAGTCTAGCTTGTAGGATTTTAAGCATAACTTTACTTGCATGTGAAATGAGTGCAATGGTGCGATAGTTTGAACATTCTTTGGCACTGCCTTTCTTTGGAATTGGAATGTAAACTGATCTTTTCCAATCCTGTGGTCACTGTTGACTTTTCCAAATTTGCTGGCAAATTGAGTGTAGCACTTTTACTGTATCGTCTTTTAAGATTTTGAATAGCTCAGCTGGAATACTGTCACCTCCACTAGCTTCACTTCACATTCTAGGATGTCTGGCTCGAGGTCAGTGACCACCTCATCGTGGTTATCAGGGACGTTAAGCTCATTCTTGTATAGTTCTTCTGTGTAATTTTGCCACCTCTTCTTAATCTCTTCTGCTTCTGTTAGGTCCCTGCCATTTTGGTCCTTTATCATGCCCATTTTTGCATGAAACGTTCCTTTCATCTCTCCAATTTTCTTGAAAAGATCTCTGGTCCTCCCTATTCTATTGTTTTCTTCTATTTCTTTGCATTGTTCATTTAAGAAGCCATTCTTATCTCTTCTAGCTATTCTTTGGAATTCTGCATTTAATTGGGCATATCTTTCTTTTTCTCCCTTGCCTTTCGCTTCCCTCCTTTCCTTAGCTATTTGCAAAGCTTCCTCAGACAACCATTTCACTTTCTTGCATTTCTTTTTCTTTGGGATGGTTTTAGTTGCTACCTCTTGTACAATGTTGCGAACCTCCATCCATAGTTCTTCAGGCACTCTGTCTATCGGATCTAATTCCTTAAATCTATTTGTCACCTCTACTGTATATTCAACAGGGATATGATTTAATTCATACCTGAGTGGCCTAGTGCTTTTCCCTACTTTCTTCAGTTTAAGCCTAAACTTTGCAATGAGAAGCTCCTGGTCTGAGCCACAGTCAGCTCCTGGTCTTGTTTTTACTGACTGTATAGAGCTTCTCCATCTTTGGCTGCAGAGCACATAGTCAATCTGATTTCTGTGTTGACCGTCTGGTGATGTCCATGTGTAGAGCCGTCTCTTGAGTTGTTGGAAAAGAGTGTTTGCTATGACCATCGTATTCTCTTGACAAAATTCTATCAGCCTGTGCCCTGCTTCATTTTGTACTCCAAGGCCAAACTTGCCTGTAATTCCAGTTATTTTTTGGCTTCCTACTTTAGCATTCCAATCCCTCATGATGATAAGGACATCATTTTTGGTGTTAGTTCTATAAGGTGCTGTAGGGCTTCATAGAACCAGTCAATTTCGCCTAAATGTTGGAGGTGCGGTGATGAAGATGCAACATATTTTCACATATGGTGGACTTGTAAAAAGGTTAAGGCTTTTTGGATAAAAGTCTGGTGGAACATGCAGAAGATTTTTAAACAGAGGATAAAGTTTTGTCCGCAATTTTTTTTTGTTGGGAATAATTACAGATGCCACAGTTGTGGACACCAAGTTGATGTTGAATTTAATTACGGCGGCAAGACTTTTGATAGGCCAATACTGGAAGAAAGAGCAACTGCCGACCATAGAGGAGTGGACTTTAAAGGTTTCCGACCTGGCAGAGATGGCGAAGATTTCGGCCTATTTGAAAGATCATTCGCAAGAACGCTATATTATGGAATGGAGAAAATGGATTGATTTTATCCAGAACAAGTATAGGGTTAAGAAGTTTTATGTAGCATTTGAATAAGTCTTCCTTCGTTTTTTTTTCCTTTATTATCTTAGTTTTTTTTTTATACATATTCAATATTATTATTATTTGTTTTATCTTATATAAGCTAGAGAGTGATGGATTTTAGAGTTTATAATTGTTAGTATATGATTGTTTATGATTGCTTTTTGTATATATACCTTGTATTTAGCTCTGGGAAGTCGGGGGGGGGGGAGGGGGGGAGGGGGGGAGGTAGGGAGGGGGGAGGAGGGAGGGGGAAGGGGGGATTCTTAAAGGAAAACTGTATTTTAAAACTCTTCAATAAAAAAAAAAAAAAGAACCAGTCAATTTCATCCTCTTCAGCACCGGTGGTTGGGGCATAGACTTGGACTACTGAACATCTGTACCCCCTTCCTCTGATGAAGGACCTCCTGGTCCACCTGGCAAAGTGTAGGATATTCACCAAATTAGACCTACGGGAGGCGTACTATAGGGTCCGCATTAAGCAGGGTGACGAGTGGAAGACGGCATTCAATTGCCCACTTGGCAGTTATCAGTTTTGGGTCATGCCGTTTGGACTGCAGGGGGCCCCCATGGTATTCATGCAACTCATTAACGAGTTGTTGCATGAGCACCTGTACCGCGGGGTGCTTGTGTACTTAGATGATATCCTCATCTATACAACCAACATGGAGGAACACATTGCTTTGGTGAGACAGGTGCTAAAGAAGCTATTACAGGCCCAGTTATTTGTAAAATTGCCAAAGTGCAAGTTTCACCGGACTCGGTTGGATTACTTAGGTTACAGGATATCGGAGGCAGGGGTGGAGATGGACCCCAACAAAGTCAAGGCTGTTCTGGAGTGGCAGGCGCTGAGGACTCACCGTCAGTACAGAGCTTTTGGGGGTTTGCCAATTTCTATCGGCAATTTATTCCATCTTTTGCTAATATAGCATTACCCCTTACGGACCTGCTACACACCCGGCAAGCTGCGATGAAGCCTCATCCTGGTCAGCCACTGGCATGGTCTACGGCATGTCAGCAATCCTTCAAGGCCTTGAAAGCCTTGTTTGCAAGGGAGCCTGTCCTGCTTCACCCAGACCCTGACACACCATTTGTGGTGCAAGTTCATGCCAGCGACATCACGGTCAGAGCTGTTCTTCTCCAGAGAAACAGTCACGACTCCTTGCAACCCTGCGCCTACAAGTCAAGGAAATTAAACACTGAACGTGTATGAGCTATCTGGGAGAAGGAGGCTTTTGCTGTGCATTGGGCGCTTGAGACATGGCGGCACTTCCTGGAAGGGGCGAAAGGACCGTTCGAAGTATGGACGGACCACAAAAACCTGGAAGTACTACAAACACCAAGACGCCTGTCCCCAAAACACATCAGATGGGCGCAATACTTCCAGAGGTTCTGTTTCCATCTGAAATATGTGCTGGGGGGAAAGAACTTCCTGGCCAACGCCCTCTAGAGACTGCCACAATAGGATAGCAAGAGGGAGGAGGTGGTGCAGGCGATTGTGCCCCCTTACCAGCAGGTTGTGGTGAGAGCGGTGTCCCATGTTGTGATGGGGGATCTGACGCAGGAGTTGCAGAAGGCGCTCCAGAATGATGCCTGGTTAAGAGACCACCCAGACATCCTGACAAGATGGGATGGTCTGGCCTGGCATGGGGATAAACTCTATGTCCTGCAAACAATGCAGCAAGGGGTGCTTCAACGGTGCCACAATGCAAAAAAGGCGGGCCACTTCAGGTTCCTGAAGACTTTACATCTGGCAAGACGGCAGTTTTGGTGGCCGCAAATGAAAGCGGAAATTGAGGATTTCGTCCGAGGTTGCCACATCTGTGCCACCACAAAACCCTGTACGGGGAAGCCTTTGGGGTTGTTACAATCAGTGGCAGATACTACCAGGCCCTGGGAAGACATTGTGATGGATTTTATTGTTGAGTTACCAGAGAGCCTGGGCTACAATGTCATCTGGACGGTGGTCAATCTTTTCTCCAAACAGGCACACTTTGTGCCCTGTAAGGGACTGCCATCTGCCCATAGGCTGGCCTGGATGTTCATCACACATATCTATCGCCTGCATGGAGTACCCCGAAGAATCATCTCAGACCGGGGGGTGAAGTTCACGGCTTGCTTCTTGCGCGAATTTGTCCAATTCATCAGGTCTTCCCAGGGTCTCAGTTCAGCATACCATCCCAGCACCAACGGAGCAGCGGAATGAGCAAATGCTATGGTGGAGCGTTACCTGCAGTGCTATGTATCAGATCAACAATCCAACTGGGTAGATCTGTTAGCATTCACAGAGGTGGTGCATAATAATGTGCACAGTAGTACTGGGTTTTCTCCTTTAAGGGTGGTGTTTGGACGAGAGTTCGTTCCCATTCCCAAGTATGGCCAAGGGGTCCCCTTACCTTGCCAACCTAGGGAGTGGATGACACAGGTGGGGGATGTGTGTGGGTGCAGTAAAAAAGGCCTTAATAAAACCTGGAGAAACCAACAAAGCACAGGCAGACAAAAAGAGGAGACCCCAGAAGCCCTTCCATGTGGGTGACCTGGTGTACCTCTCCATGAAGTATCTGCGGCTGCAGGTACCGTGCAAGAAACTGGGGCCAAAGTTCCTAGGACCTTTTCTAGTTGTACGGGTCATTAACCCCGTGACTGTACAGTTCCGGTTACCCAAATATTTGGGAAAAATACTTCCTGTATTCCACAGTAGTTTACTGAGGCCGGTTGTGGAGCCATTCCGCGGGCTGGTGGAAGGGGGACAAGGGCCTGTAGTGGGCGACCAATTCGAGGTTCAAGAAATCCTGGACTCTCGGGTTCGAAGGGGAAGGCTGCAATACCTTGTTCAGTGGAAGGGGTACCCCATTACAGAGGCATCCTTGGTTGGGGAGGTGGACATCCATGCACACTGCCTGGTCCAGGCATTCCATCACCAACATCCAGGGAAGCCGGGTGGGGGGCTGGCCAAACCGTCCAGTAGAGTGGACGACTGCTCATCCAAACCCTCTTGTCTTTCAGGTGGAGCCCTGGTAGAGGGGGCCGCCTGTTGAGCCCCGTGGGCCCGACACACAGCGAAGGGGGGGAAGCCTCACATCGGCCACCGAAAAGGCTGCCGCTGCTGCCGTGGGCCTTCCGCCGCCCACACCGCCTCCTTGTTGGCCCCCCAGCTACAGACGGAGGATGCTGCTGTTGTTGCAGGCTGGCGCCAGGCCTCCGTGCACCTTGCCACCTCCTTGCCAGTCTCCAGATGAAAGAACTGGATGCTGCTGCTGCTCCGGGCTGCCGCAAAGCTCCCTGCAGATTCCACCACCTCCCAGCTGACATCCGAATGTCCGGACGGGCTGCCGCTGCCGCCGCAACCCTTCTGGAACTTGGAGAGTACTGGCGGGGCCTAGGACAGTTGCAGCCTCACCCCCCCTCATTCTTCCATCCCGGTGGGGTTGCATAGCTGCCAGCGACATAGCCGGCCCTCAGGGCATAAGGATGGGACATTACCTGGTTTGTTTTCCTGCTTGGCGATGGACTGCTGGACATGGGAAGGGGAGGCTTGTGAGACACGTGGAGGTCAGAGGCAGTATGGGGCAGCATGAGACGCATCACTGGGGGAAGTTGCAAGGGGGGAGGAGGGATTATAAAGGTTTGTGGCCGGATGCTGGTTTATGGCCTGGGGGTGGGGTCCTGTCTCCAGGTGGCTATGTAAAGCACTGGGAGCAATTCACTCCCAGCACTAACTTTTTCTTTGAGCTGAATAAAGCCTTTTGTTGCACGTTCCTGCTTGGTGGTTCCTGCTCTCATCCCAGGAAGGACATTTTTGACAAACACGCCATTCCTTATCTTGTTAAAAAACAACCGGGGAAAACATTCTCCTCCTCCCCCCAGCTTCATCTAATTCTAAGAGTAAAACAATTTAAAGGAAAAGGCTGCTTCTTATATTGTCAAAGCAAAAACATCCAATGTTTGCAGCATTGACATCCGGCCCCCTTTACAAAAAGGATAGATCCTGTAAAGTAAACAAAAGCATATGTCAGGGATTATCTCTAGGTTTGTTGGGGTTTTTTTCATGAAACTTTTTGATGAGTCAGTCAGCCTTCACATCGCTAGATTTCACCCAAGTAGCTTCAGACAGCGAGTACCCCTTCCATTGTACTAGGTACTGAAATTTCCCTTTAAAAATTCTAGAGTCAAGAATACATTTCACTTCATAGTGGCTCTGACCCACTACTACAAGGGGCCCGGGTGCCTTCTTAGGGGGAGGTCTTAAGGTGGAGTCCTGAAAAGGTTTCAGCAGGCTGCAATGGAAGACAGGGTCAACTCTCCCTAAAAGCCTAGGGAGTTTTAATTCTACTGTGACGGGGTTGAAGATCCTTACAATGGGGAAAGGCCCCAAGAATTTTGGTCCTAATTTCTTGCTGGGTAATTTGAGGCATAAATATTTAGTCAACAGATAAACCTTTTCCCCAACTTGGAATGTTCTTTGGGAAGCCCTCTTTTTATCAGCCTGTTTTTTATAGGTCTCGGAAGTCTTTTTTAACGCCATTTTCATGTTTCTCGAAACTTCTTCCCACCTCCTCACCCATTGATCAAGTGTCTGGGAAGCGGAGGGCACCTGAGGGTAGTCAGGCATTGGGCTGAACTCTTTTCCTGTGGCTACTCTGAAAGGCGTGTAGCTGGTGCTGCTGTGAACAGAATTATTGTAAGCCACCTCAGCGAAAGGGAGGAGGTAAGCCCAGTTTGTCTGTTGGTAGGAAACATAGCATCTGAGATATTGCTAGCCGGATGAAAAGCAGATGATAAGCCTTGAGATGATCCAATTAATTTAAGAAAACTCCTCCAAAATTTTGCTGTGAACTGCACTCCTCTATCTGAAATTATTCACTTAGGGGCACCATGCAGCTGGTAGATATGTTTCAGGAACAATTTAGTCAGTTGTTGGGCAGATGGGAGTCCTTTGCAGGTGATAAAATGTGCCTGCTTCGAGAACAGGTCTATCACAGTCCAGATGACAGTATTTCCTCTACTTTGGGGTAGGTCTACAATAAAGTCTATAGACATTTCTTCCCATGGTTGAGAAGGGTCTGCCACAAGCTGCAGTAACCCAGGGGTTTCCCCTGGAATTCTTTTCATGGTGGCACATACGGCACAACTCCTGACATAGTTTTCCACATCTCATTTTAGCCCCGGCCACCAAAATTGCCAGTGGACGAGGTGTAGTGTTTTTAAATATCCAAAGTGTCCAGCCTGCGTTTGAGAGCATTGATACGGAGGGCTTCAGGCAGATACCATTTCCCCCTCATGTATGCCAAGCCATCCCTGCATGTTAAGGAGGTTTGATTATCTTTGAACCCTTGATCAGTGAGGAGCTCTCATTTTATCTTCTTTGCTCCAGGGTCATCAGGATTAGGGGTTGTACTGGGGTAATCGGGATAGCGCATCAGCTAAGCAGTTTTTTCCTCCCGGTATGTACTTTAGAGTGAAGTTGAAACGGTTAAAGTACTGTGCCCACCACACTTGTTTTGGGGACAGTTTGTGTGTGTGTGTGTGTGTGTGTGTGTGTGTGTGTGTCTTCAGTGCCTCTAGGTTTTTGTGATCTGTCCATACTTCAAATGGCACCTTGCTCCCCTCTAGATAGTGTCGCCAGTTTAACAGGCTGCACTTAATGGCAAAGGCCTCCTTCTCCCAGACTGCCCATCATCTCTCGCTTTCAGTGAATTTTTTGAAGGTGTAGGGGCAGGGTTGTAGGACTCCACTTTTGTTCTTTTGCAGTAATACAGCTCTGACTGCAACATCCCTGGTGTCAGCTTGGATTACGAAGGGCTCCCCTGGGCATGGGTGCTTTAGGACTGGTTCAGCAGCAAATAGTCTTTTTAAATTCTCAAAAGCTGTTTGACAACTCATCGTCCAAGCTAGTGGTTGGCCCAGTCACGGCTTCCCTCCTCCTTGGCCTGTTTTGAGTAGTTCTCTAAGGGGTAGGGCAATCTCGGCAAAGGAGGGGATGAATTGGCAATAGAAGTTGGCAAAACCTAAAAAGCTCTGAAGCTGTTTGCGAGTCTTTGGGGGCTGCCATTCAATTATGGTTCTCACTTTGGCTGGGTCCATTTCTATGCCCTCATTGGAAATTCTGTAGCCAAGATAATCTAATCGGTTCTGGTGAAATTCACATTTCGACAATTTGACATATAGCTTGGCTTTCAATAATTTCTTTAATACTTCTCTCACTAGCTTTATATGATCAGTCATATTTGTGCTGTATATCAAGATGTCATCAAGATACACCAGAACACCTTTGTATAAGTGATCGTGTAGGACCTCATTAATCAGCTGTATGAATACAGATGGGGCCCCCTGCAGTCTGAATGGCATGACTTTGAACTGATAGCTTCCCAAGGGACAATTAAAGGCAGTTTTCCACTCATCTCCCTCTTTTATTTTCACCCGGTAGTATGCCTCTGTCAGGTCCAATTTTGTGAAAATACTCCCCTTAGCTAGGTGGGTTAGTGTTTCAGGAGGGGGAGGGGTTATTTGTTCTCCACACTAACCGCATTGAGTCCTTTATAGTCTACGCAGAGATGAAGAGACTCATCTTTTTTTTCTTTGAACAACACAGGGGATCCCACAGTAGACTTGGCTCATTCAATGAACCCCCTTGCTAGGTTTTTATCCACGTATCATTGCATCTCCTCCATTTCGAGGGGGGACATGGCATACATCCTCTGTCATGGGAGTTTGGCTTCCAGCAACAGTTCGATTGAACAATCATTGGGTCTGTGAGGGGGGCAGGGTGTTGCATTCTTTCTCACTAAATGTCTCCGCCAGGTCCCGGTACTCACTAGGGATGGTTGGTTCGCCTGGTGGCGGTGAGGCAGCCATGTGTGCTTGTTCAGTTGGTGGCCTGAATTGTCCTGCCACATCTGTTGAATCAGTGGGAGGTTTAGGCCCTATAGATAGTGTCACAGTTCTCATTCCTTTCTCCCACCAGATAAACGGCTTCTATTTGTCCAACCAGGCTAATCCTAGGATCACAGCCTCAGTCATTTTTGGGGCCACCAGGAAGCGAATAAACTCCCAGTGCTCACCTATTTCTAGGCATAGGGCCTCCGCTAATTGCGTGACTAAAGTCCCTCCCATCAGGAAGCCATCGGCTTGCTCGAACTTCATAGGTTTGAAGAGCAGTTTTGGTCGTATGCCCAGTTTCATGGCAAATGGCAAGCTAATGATGCATCAAGAGCATCCAGAATCAACTAGCACCTTTAAATATACCTGCGTACCCGACTTAGGGATTATGAGCTTGGCAGGTAGTGAGAAAGGTGGGATGTGTCGGCTCACCATTGGATCATTCTCTCCTTTGTCGTCACTGTCAAAAGAGGCTAGAGCGGGGGCAGATCCAGACTGAGTCCCGGCATCCTCCCATGTGGGGAATGTGACCTGGGCAACAGGTTCCTGCATGATCTGGTTGGATTTATCTCTCGTTAGCCACTGGGCAGGTTTCTTTCTCGCTGCTGGTCCTGGTTCATTCTGCGATTGGGGGTAGGTGACTGGGCAATTCGTTGCTCGATGTCCCTGCTGTCCACATCTGAAGCACTTGATTGGCAGGCTTGCAGATGGCCTGGGTCCTTTAGCAACTGCAGCAGTTGTAGTTTCTCGGGTTGGTGGTTGCTGTTTGGGTTGTTCTGGCCTCAGCTCAGCTTCAGGTAGGGGAGGCTTCTTATGACGGGTGAGCTGAATGTCTAGTTTTACGCCTGTCTGGTACCATTCTTGCAGCTGATCAGGTGTTGCTCGATAGATGCAGGCCTGAGAGAGGTGGTCATCCAACCCTTCCCTGAAGTGATTGACTATGGACTGCTCAGGCCATCTCTCAAGCTGACTGGCTATCTTGTGAAACTCTCGTACATACTCCAGGGCAGACTGGCCAGCTTGCTTTATCTTATGGATTTGTTCTTCTGCTTTGAGGGCAATGGATGGGTCCTCAAATCTTTCTCTCAGTCCTAGGAGGAAAAGGTGGGGGTCCTCCAATTCAGGGGCTTGCTCATTGTATAAATTATTCAGCCATTCAGATGCCTCTCTCTCTAGACTGGACACAATCATGTCAACCATAGCAGCTGGGTCTGGGTAGAGGTTGGCACAGTGGTTCAAATGAGAGTGCACTTGGTTGAGAAAAAAAATCAGCTTCTCTGAGTCTCCATCAAAGGTTGCTCTGAAAGGTGGATCAATCACTGGCTGCTGGGTTCCCCACTGTGGCTGTTGCACACCCAGGTGCTGCTGGTCCCATTCTGACTGCTGCTGTATGCCCAGGGGTTGCACGTTCATGGGCTGTGGCCACGCCCCCTGCTGTGGTTGCAATATCTGCAGTTGCAACCTCCTGGGTTGCCAGGGGTCTCCCAAAGACAGCTGCCTTGGTGGGGGCTGTTGTTGAACTTCCTGCTGCTGGTTAGCATAGAGTTGTGGTGCCCTCTGCTGCTGTAGGCCCCTCAATGGTTGCTGAATGGTTGGGGATTGCTGTGGATCCCCCTCATTTGCGGGCCCCTCAGCAGTTGCTGTATGTTCGGGGGTGGTGACCAATCTCCTTGCTGTGGTCGTCCTTCCACCAGCTGCTGATCTCCAGGCTTCTGCACCACCCCAAGCTGTTGCAAGGCCTCTATTAGCTGTGGCAAGCTCAGAGGTTGTTAGCTTTCCACTTGCAGGGGTTCCCAAACCTCCCATTGCTGCAGGGGGCCCAGGCTGGGGTTCTGTCTCTGTGGGGCTGGAGGGCCTGGCAGGGGACTCCTGGGGCTGGATGGCTATCTGGTCTGCAGACAGGATTTTCCACTCACCCAAATTCTCAATGGCAGATGATCTGGTAGCTCTCCACCATTCTGCTTTTGAAGTCTTTGAGGACGGCAAGGCAGTCTTGAGGTGTCTGGAGTCTCCACTGGGCTGGGTCCAGCCTGACGACCAGATAAGCTCTCCTAAATGCTTGGGTTTTGCCTCCATCTGGGAGTCCTGCAAAAACTCATCTTCCCACAGCATGCTGTCTGTTGCTTCCCCCTCTGGGGTATCAGCAGCTGCCGGGTCACCGTCTTCAAGCAGGTTCTCTTTTTCCATAATGAAAATTTTTCCCTGAATCTTTGCCAGCTTCTCTCAAGCCTCCAGATAGTTTTAAAAGAAAGTAGATCTTGGCATGATGTCATGGTTCCGACTAACAAAACAATTCAAAGAACTTTCAGGCATTGTTTATCCTAAAAAGTCTTTAATCCTGAAAAACAAAGTGTTGGCACAGCATGGTGGAATGCCAAGATCTGAATGCCCCTCCCTTCAGCACTTAATATCTGGAACAATTCCCTCCTCCAATTAGCAGTCATAAATCACGTTCTCCAATCAGTTTGAAGGGCAAAGCTTCCCTTCCATTCCGTAATGTGCCATTCCTTATTTTATTAAAAAACAACTGGGGGAAACATTCTCCCTCCTTCCCCCAGCTTCATCTAATTCTAAGAGTAAAATAATTTAAAGGAAAAGGCTGCCTCTTATATTGTCAAAGCAAAAACATCCAATGTTTGCAGCGTTGACATCTATAGAGTTATATCTTGCTTAAAGTTTACCTGTTCTTCATCCCTCTTTGTGGTTTCTGCTGCTTTTCTTCTTGTTTCCAAATCTTGTAACTTCCTATCTAAGTACTTGTTACTTTTCCTTCATCTCTGACATGTTGCACAGTTGCATTCTTCTAAATTTTTATTCCTTCCTAAAATGGGGGTGTATTGCTTATTAATGGATGATTCATCAATACTAGTTAATATTTCTCAACTGGGTTAGTTGTGTTATACTGGAAAATTTACCAAATATTGGATGTTAACTGAAAGGGATCATTATAAGTTTGCATCTGGGTGCAACCACTTTCCTGTCACTTTAGTCTAATTTCCACATTACTGACCAAACATACCAGGTTCCAGCACTTAAACACTGCTTCCTATTATACAGTATCTAAATGAGAACTTTGATTAGGTGCTTCCAAGCAAGCTTGAATTTATAACATCAGACCTTTTTAATTATAACTGTACATTCTACTTATTTTCTGCTCTTAGTGTCATGGTTCCGATAGATGAGACCAATTAAAACAGTACTCCGACGCTTGAATTTTCCTCTAAGAACATGTTTATTGGATACAAAGTATCGGCACGGTCAAAAGTGAAACCAAGACTAAAATCCCCTCCCAAAAGCAACAGTAATACAAAGTTAAAAGTCCCCACCCCACTGGCTATGCAATCAACTATGTTTCCCAATAATAAACCCAGGTGGGACTTCTAACACTAGGATCATCCACCCCAGCTGGGGGAAACAGAAATGACCTTGGTTCCCATGGGACAGAAACTGTTTAGTCTAATAGAAAACTTTCCATTCCCCCCCCCCCATCTTGAGGCAATGGAAAATGAGCAAAATGGCTTCGGCCAGGTCTTTTGCAAGGTTGACAGTCGGTTCCCCTAAAGAGAAAACAGATCCTGTGGAGAAATAAAAGGTGACATTAGGAATCTCCCCAGGGTTTCTGAGGATATTTATCATATTTTTTTTTACCAATCAATCTGCTTTAACGCCCGTGCTTTTTACCCAAGTGGCCTCTGACAAAAGGTATCACTTCCATTGCACTAGATACTGTAATCTCCCCTTGTATAATCTAGAATCAAGGATTCTCTTAATTTCATGAGTTTCTCCCTCTACTAAAAGAGGACCAGGGGCTTCCTTTGGATTTGGTCTCAATGTTGACTCCCCAAGAGGCTTTAACAAACTGCAATGGAAAACAGGGTAGATTTTCCCTAGGAAGCGAGTAAGTTTCAGCTCAAAAGTCACAGGATTTATAATTCTAATTATAGGAAAAGGGCCAAGAAACGTGGGTCCCAACTTCTTCCTGGGTAGATTGAGTCTTAAATATTTAGCTGACAAATACACTTTTCTGCCAAGGCAAAACGGTCTCTGAGGGGACCACTTCTTATTGGCTTACTCCTTGTAAGTTTTAGTGTCTTGTGTTAGAGCTTTTTTCACATTAGTCCAAACAGTTTGCCATGAAGTAACCCATTGATCCAAGGTTTGTGAGACAGGAGGTTCCTGGGGATATTCAGGCATAGGAACAAATTCATGGCCGGTTGCTATTTTAAATGGAATAAGACCAGTACTACAGGTGAAACTCAAAAAATTAGAATATCGTGCAAAAGTTCATTTATTTCAGTAATGCAATTTAAAAGGGGAAACTAATAAATGAGATAGACTCATTACATGCAAAGCAAGATAGTTCAAGCCGTGATTTGTCATAATTGTGATGATTATGGCTTACAGCTCATGAAAACCCCAAATCAACAATCTCAGAAAATTAGAATATTACATGCAATCAATAAAACAAGGAGTGTACATAGAACAATATCGGACCTCTGAAAAGTATTGTTAGGTATTGTTGTGCAGAGGTCTCCTTGTGCTACCAAGGAGTTGCACAGACAAGGAAGGGTACTGAGAGCAGTAAGAGTCACACAGTAACCACAAGAGTACACTGAGTTGTAAAAGCAAAAAGTATTTTACTTTGAGGTGGTGTAAGAACAAAAATGCACGGTCAAAAATAAACAGTCCAGGTCATACACAATAGCAACAGTCCAAGGAGTAATCCTAATACAAAGTCTTCTTACCAGTCCAGAGGTCAAAAACACAGTTATGCAGATACAGAGCAAAAAAGCAATAATAAAGCGATCAGCAAATTCATATATTCAGAGAGATCCAGTGAGAGAGAGAATCTACGTTTCTAGCTCCCTCTTATGGCCATGAGCAACCTAACACACCCATGGATCAATTACCTTCTTAAACTTACAACATCATCATGGCTTATATATTTCCAACCCAATATGTAGGCTATCATCATATGCCTAACATTCTCCGCTTTGGGTAGGATAATATATAACATTTATAATCTTATGCACATTCTTTCACAATTAGCATTGTGTTTCACAGCACTTTGGACCTTCGTAAAATGGTCTGCAATATTTACACCAGATGGGCAATACTCTAGCTGTATTAATTTATCTTTGACACATAGTCTTACATTCAAATAACGAAGATCTGTATGTTTAGATCTTGTTTTTACTGCAGCATTGTTTGCCATCTTTATCGCAGCCTGATTGTCCTCATACACAATAAATGGATCATTTACATTTAAACCCATATCCAACAGTAATTGTTTGTACACTAGCAGTTCTGTACATAACACTGATAGACATGAGAATTCAGCCTCCATTGTAGACAGGCTTATGTGCTTTTGTCTAATGGACTTCCATCCAATCAAAGAATCACCCAACATTATAGCCAATCCTGAAGTTGATTTATGAGTGCTTGTCTCAGAGGCAAAACTCGCATCTGCATATGCAGAAAGGATTAACTCACGATTTGGCTCTAAGTATAACGAGTAGTGAATAGACTGCTTCAAATATCTCAATACCCTTTTAGCTGCTTGCCAGTGTCTCACAGTTGGTTCATTATTGTATCTGGCTAATTGGTTGACACTATAAGAGATATCAGGTCTAGTCCAATTGCTTAGATACATTAGACTACCAATTAAAGACTGGTACATAGTCTTATCAAATACAGGACTCTCAACATAAATGTCCTTGAAATCCATAGCCATTGGAGTTTTTGCTGGTTTACACATTTCCATGTTGTATCTCTTTAATAAGTGAGATATTTTACTGGCTTGCGAAATCTTAAAACCCCTATTCGTTTTCACAATATCTAACCCCAAATAGTGGCTTATTTCCCCAAGATTCCTAATGGTAAATTTGTTTTGCAATCTTGAAATAATGTCCTTAGCTTCTAGCTCAGTTTTTTTTATGATTGCAATATCATCAATAAACAATAGAAGAAAAGATAATACTCCATTGTGCTTTCTCCTAAACAAACATGGATCAGCATTACTGGCTATAAAACCTATTGCACTCAACTCATTGACTATACATTTATTCCACTCATAACCAGATTGTTTTAATCCATAGAGGCTTTTCTTTAATTTCCAACAATCTTGGTCTCTATTATTAGTCAATCCTGGTGGTTGTTGTGATTCAGGGTCAGCCTGTGGGTTCGGCAGTTGGGTCGGACGACTCAGAGGAGGAGGAGGGGGGTGTTGAAGAGCTTGCTGATGATGGCCTTGAGGCTCCGCAGAGCCCTCAGCCGGGCCCCTCCCACTTGGTCACGACGGAGACCCAGCTGTGTGAGCCTGACAGCGTGGATGAAGATGACCCACAGCTGGCCCTGTTCAAGGACGCCCGACGCAGGAGGCAGTCAATCAGGAGTAAACAGAGGAAGGCAATGGGGCACCTTGGAAGGAGGCAGAGAGAGGCCACGCCCTGAACTGTATTTAAAGGGAATGTGTGGGAGGGCTGGTTTGCTGAAGGCAACCGCTTGGATAGTTCCTGTTTCATAGCTCCTGTTTCATGGTTGGTGTCTTGTCTTGCTCTGTTTTATGTTAATAAATTTGGCAGGCTTTATTCCAGCCTCTTGCCGTTTGTAAAGGGGTTGTCCCTGCTTTTGCTGCAGGGCCGGTAGCAGGCTGGTACAGAACAGTTTGCCTTCAGCCTCCCACCCCTTACTATTATTATGGAGCAGCTACGTGCTGAGAATGCCCAGCTCACCCAGCAACTCACTTTGCTGGCAGCTCAGGTGGCTCAACTGCAAGCTCAGGTTCATGCTGCACCCCCACCATCACCCCCACCCAGGAGAAATTTTCGGCTGCTTAGCCAGGATTCCGCCTGGAATGAGGCTGCGCTTGTGGATGCCTTCCAGGATGGATTGTCGGAGGAGATGTTGGATGAGCTGGCCCGTGTGGATATTCCCTCAGACCTGAATGGGCTGATCCATCTCTGCTTGCGGATCGATGCTCGGTTGCAGCAGCGAAGGAGTCACCGTGCCACCCCACAGACCCCTGCAGCCCCTGTTGTGCGTGAGCCCCCAGTTCAAAGGGAGGAGCCAATGGAGCTGGGTGCCGCCAGGTCTCGTCTATCGGTGACTGAAATGAACAGACGACGATCGGGGGGGTTGTGTTTTTACTGTGGGGACCCTGGGCATTTGGCTGCTTTTTGCCCAAAGAAGCGACAGCGGGCATCAGTGACCGAGTCTGCCCCGAGAAAGTCCCCTACTTTTCTGTCGGGAAACGCCCCAAGCCCGATCTAGACGGTGTGATAGATTGGGCGTCCCACAACAACACTGAGCGACGTCTTTCCGATGCTGCCTGTGGACCTCCACGGCATCTGATTTTGGAGGCACGTCTGATCCTTCCTGGCAAGCCAGAGGGGATTCCAGTCCATGCCTTAATTGACTCTGGGGCCACCACAAATTTTATGGACTCAGCATTTGTGGCCAAATGGGCTGTTCCCCAGTGCCCGGTGGATCCGCCCATGTTAGTGGAGACTATCGATGGTCGAGTGCTCCTGTCTGGGCCTATTACGGCCGCCACGCAACCATTATGTATGGCCATCAGTTCCCATGTGGAGGCCATCCAGTTCTATATCACCTCAGATCTGCACTTCCCCGTGGTCTTGGGACTGGCGTGGCTCCGGGCGCATGACCCACAGATCTATTGGTCACAGAACTTGGTCACCTTCCCAAGCTTGCAGTGCGTGGACCACTCCCGCCATATCTGTGCCGGCCAGGTGGAGGGTTTCCCAGGGGTTTCTTTGCCTCCCGAACTGTCCGACTTTGCTGATGTGTTCAGCGAGACAGAGGCGGATCAATTACCCCCGCACAGGCCCTATGACTGCCCCATTGATTTAGTCCCTGATGCGCCTCTCCCAGTGGGGCGTTTGTACTCCATGTCGGACCCCGAGTTGGCTGCATTGCGGGACTTTCTGGAGAAGAATTTGGCTCACGGTTTCATCCGGCCCTCGTCCTCGCCAGTGTCTGCACCCATGCTCTTCGTCAAAAAGAAGTCGGGCGAATTGCGGCTTTGCTGCGATTATAGGAAACTCAACGCCATCACGGTGCGCAATCGTTACCCGCTGCCCCTCATCCCCGAACTCTTGGACCGACTCCGGGAGGCTAAGATCTTCACGAAACTGGACCTGCGTGGAGCTTACAACCTCGTCAGGGTTCGGCCGGGTGATGAGTGGAAGACGGCGTTTGGTACTCGCTATGGACATTTTGAGTACACGGTGATGCCGTTTGGCCTGATCAACGCCCCCGCTGTGTTTCAGCATTTCATGAATGACATTTTCCGGGATTTGTTGGATCAGTTTGTCGTGATCTACTTGGATGACATCCTGATCTACTCCCCGTCGCATGAGGTGCACCATCAGCATCTCCATCAGGTCCTGCAGCGACTCCGAGAACATCGGCTGTTTGCCAAGTTGGAGAAGTGCCAGTTCTACCGGGTGACCATCGATTTCCTGGGTCACCGCATTTCTCCTGAGGGCATCGCCATGGAGCCGAGTAAGGTTGAGTCTTTGCAGAGTTGGCAACCCCCGCGTCGCGTGAAGGATGTTCAGCGACTTCTTGGGTTCGCCAACTATTACCGAACTTTCATCCCTGGGTTTGCTGCCTTGACAGCCCCCCTCACCCGGCTCCTGCAGAAGAAGACTCGGTTCCAGTGGAACGCTCCAGAACAACGGGCTTTCCAGACTTTGAAGGAAGCCTTCATGAAGGAGCCCATCTTGAAGCATCCTGACCCGCAACGGCCGTTTGTTGTGGAGGCGGACGCCTCTGACATTGCCATTGGGGCGGTGTTACTCCAGGTAACGACGCCCAGCGGTACCCTCTTCCCTTGCGCGTACCATTCACGAAAACTGAACCCTTCGGAGCGCAATTATACAATCTGGGAGAAGGAGCTGCTGGCCATCAAAGCGGCGTTCGAGGCCTGGAGGCATCATCTGGAGGGAGCGCGGCATCAAATCGAGGTCCGGACGGACCATAAGAATTTGGAAAGCCTGCAGACCGCTTGGAATTTGAACCAACGCCAGATCCGGTGGTCTCTTTTCTTTGCGAGGTTTGACTTCCGGGTTCGGTACATACCTAGCGGGCACAATCAAAGAGCGGATGCTCTGTCCAGGAAGCCTGAATATTCCCGAGTAGCGGGGCATTTTGGCCTGTTCAAGACCCTGAACCTGGTCTCCCGTACCTTCTGGTGGCCCCGAGTCCGACACGACATCCAGTCCTATGTTACCTACTGCATCCCATGCAGGCAGGCCAAGTCAGCGACAGGGGCCCCGCCTGGATTACTGCAGCCTTTGCCGACACCCAAAAGACCCTGGGGGGCTGTGTCCATGGACTTTCTGACGGATTTACCCCCATCCTCTGGTTTTACGACAGTGTATGTGGTGGTGGACATGCTGACCAAGATGGCCCACTTCATCCCCTGTCGCGGCTTACCGTCAGCCCGCGCCACTAGTCGTATGTTCATTCAGCAGGTGTTTCGGCTGCACGGCCTCCCTGATAGAGTCGTCTCTGATAGGGGGGCCCAGTTTACAGCCCGCTTCTGGCAGGAGTTGATGCATGCGTTAGATATCAAGATTTGCCTCTCGTCTGCGCATCATCCTCAAACTGACGGTATCCTGGAACAATATCTGCGCTGCTACGTCAATCTGCAGCAAAACAATTGGGTGGACTATCTGGCCATAGCTGAGTTTGCATTTAACAATTCGCAGCACACCTCCACACAGATGACACCGTTCTTGGCCAATGTGGGATATCACCCCCGGTTTTTCCCCCTTTCTCCCATGGACTCACCGGAGCCGGCAGCGAACGACTTCATGGCAGAGTTACAGGTGATCCATCGATTGGTGCGACGTCAGTTAGAGAAGGCCAAGGCCGATTACAAAAGGTTTGCTGATCGGTCAAGACGGGATACGCCTCCACTATCGGTGGGAGATCGGGTCTGGTTGTCCACCAGGAACCTACCGTCAACACGGCCGGTGAGAAAGTTAGATCACCGATATTTAGGACCATTCCCAGTCGAGGCTGTCATCAATCCGGTCGCCTATTGCTTAACTCTGCCACGTTCCCTGCGCGTGCACCCAGTCTTTCATCGGTCTCTGTTGGTCCCCGAGCAACCGGCCTGTCCACTCTGCCGAGCGGAACCTCCCCCATCAGGACCTCGTGATGGAGGCAGCACCCCCGAGTATGAGGTCGCCAGCATCAGGGATTCTCGTTGGCTGAAAGGTCGTTTCCAGTACCTGATTGAATGGAAAGGTTACGGACCAGAGGACTTCACCTGGGAAGACGCGACCGCCGTTCATGCCCCTGCGTTGGTGACCGCTTTTCATGAACAATTTCCATCTCGACCGCATCCGGATCGGCAGACCCGGGGGAAGGGCCATACGGTGCGGGATAGTGTTGTGATTCAGGGTCAGCCTGTGGGTTCGGCAGTTGGGTCGGACGACTCAGAGGAGGAGGAGGGGGGTGTTGAAGAGCTTGCTGAGGGGATTGGACAGCTTGATGAGAGCCCCCAGCAAGGCCCCTCTCATCTGGTCACGATGCAGACCCAGCTGTGTGAGCCTGACAGCGTGGATGAAGATGACCCACAGCTGGCCCTGTTCAAGGACGCCCGACGCAGGAGGCAGTCAGTCAGGAGTAAACAGAGGAAGGCAATGTGGCTTCTCGGAAGGAGGCAGAGAGAAGCCACGCCCTGAACTCTATATAAGGGGAATGTGTGGGGAGGGCTGGTTTGCTGAAGGCAACCGCTCGGATAGTGTTTCTTAAAGCTCCTGTTTCTTGGTTCGTGTCTTGTTTGTTTTTGTAGTAATAAATTTGGCAGGCGTATTCCAGCCTCTTGCCGTTTGTAAAGGGTTTGCCTTTTCTGCAGGGCCGGTAGCAGGCTGGTACAGAACAAATCTATCAGAAGTGCCTAAACAGAATACATTATTACTGCCCCGTTTGTTTACATTAAAGAGGAAGTGTCCTGGCGCGTAAATGAGAATTTGTTTAGAAATCAGAGAAATGTGGAAGAATGTAAAAAGCAGATGAAGGATTTTTTTGAAATTAATATGAACAAGGATACCTCTATGGACATGGTTTGGGATGCTAGCAAAGCCTATATGAGAGGGGTGTTAATATATATGAATAATAAATATAGACATAATTTGGAAGTTAGAAGGAAAGAACTGGAGAATGAAATCAGGGAAAAAGAAAAGGCCCTAATTTTGAATCCATCGGATGCGAAGATTAAGGAGGTCATTAACCTGCTAAGAGGACAATTTGATAAGTTGATGGCTGATCAGGTGGCAACTAACCTACGGTTTGCTAGGCATAATACTTTTTGCAATGCCAATAAACCAGGTAGGTGGTTAGCCTACAGGTTAAGGAAAAAACAAAGGGCTTCTAATATAGATAAAATTGAATACAAAGGAAAGGTTGTGTTTCAACAGGATCTTATCAAGGAAGCCTTTGTGGATTTTTATTCCAAATTATATGTTAAGGAGAAGATTAATGAAACAGATATTGATGTATATTTGAAGAATGCTAGCATCCCGGTTCTTACACAAGAACAAAAGGAGGAGATTAATCAATTGATAACAGAAGAAGAAATTCTTTTAGCAATTAAGGAATTGAAGGTGGACAAAGCGCCAGGTACGGATGGTCTGACTGCGGTCTACTACAAAAATTTACAATTGGAGCTGATAAAGCCATTAAGGGAATTGTTTCAGACAATTCAGAGGGGGGGAAGGGTGCCTCCGTCTTGGAGAACTGCTTTTATTTCTTTGATTCCGAAGGAAGATCAAGATGCTACTCAAGTAAAAAACTACAGACCAATATCACTTTTAAATACAGACTACAAGATATTTGCTAAGGTGTTAGCTAACAGATTGATGAGGGTTTTGCAACAGATAATTCATGGGGATCAAACTGGGTTCATTAGTGGTAGACAAATGAAAAATAATGTGAGGCATATAGTTGATGTGGTGGAGTTTTTGGAAAGGAACAACCAGATCCCTGCGGCGCTAATTTTTTTAGATACTGAAAAAGCTTTTGATCAATTGGATTGGCAATTTCTGATGAAAGTTTTAGATAAAATGAATTTTGGGGATAAATTTTTACAACCAATTAGGGCATTATATCAAAAACAAACTGCCCGAATAATAGTTAACAATAGCCTGACTGAAGTATGCAATATTGAGAAGGGCACAAGACAAGGGTGTCCGTTATCACCTTTATTATTTGTTTTAACATTGGAGATATTATTGATAAAAATACGGAACTCGGAAAAAATTAAGGGTATTCAAATTAGAGATCAGGATTATAGATTGAGGGCGTTTGCAGACGATCTGGTTGTTACGGTGACCCAGCCAGAAAACTCTGTTGTGGACCTGATGGAGATAATAATGCAATATGGGAAGGTTTCTGGATTTAAGGTTAATGTACAAAAAACAAAAATTTTGGCCAAAAATATGACAGCACCGCAAAAGGCCCTTTTAGAAGGATTAACTGGATTTGAGATTGTTAAAAGGGTTAAATATTTGGGGGTGTATTTGTCACCCTCCAATGCAAAGTTATATAAAAATAATTATGAAAAGTTATGGGGAAAAATTCAAAAAGAATTGGAGAGCTGGGAAAAACTGCAATTGTCTTTGCTGGGAAGAATTGCAGCAGTGAAAATGAATGTCCTGCCTAAATTTTTATTTTTATTCCAAATGATACCGGTCCTTAAAAAAGACTCTAATTTGGAAGAATGGCAATGGGGTATCAATAAATTTGTGTGGGCAGGGAAAAGGCCACGAGTTAAACTTAAGATTATGCAGGATACTCGTGAAAGAGGTGGTCTTAAAATGCCTAATCTTAAATTATATTATGAAGCTGCTGCGTTGTCAGGAATAAGTGACTGGATTAATTTGACACAAGGGAGATTATTAAATCTTGAGGGCCACGACTTGTTATTTGGCTGGCATGCATATTTGTTGTATGATAAGAAGGTAGATAATGTGTTTAAAGTGCATATTTTAAGACAGGCATTGTTGAGAGTTTGGAAGAAGTATAGACATAAGTTAGACTACAAGATGCCGTTGTGGGCAATCCCGAAACATGCAATAGAAAACATAAATGTTGGCTTCAAACATGATGTGACTACGTATAAGGAGATCTTAAGCTTGGAAAGGAACGTCTGGTGTTTGAAGCCGTACAATCTCTTGCGAGATGAGAAGATTGTCCAAACTTGGTTTCAATATACTCAATTACGTGCCAGGTGGAAAGAAGATCAGAAAATTGGTTTCTCAATGACTGATGAAAATTTGATAAAGCAAATTAGAAACCAGGGTCCAGCACATATCAAACGGATTTATCTTGCATTGATAGATATTGACTCAGAAACAGAACTTGTTAAAGACTGTATGATAAAATGGGCCCAGAATATTCAAGAAGTTATTACAATGGACACGTGGGAAAAGATCTGGGTGAGGAACGTAAAATTTACGCAAGCCCAAAACCTAAGAGAGAACTTTTATAAAATGTTTTATAGATGGCATTTAGATCCTAAAAAGCTTGCAAGTATGTATCCGAATTATCAACCTAAATGTTGGAGGTGTGGTGGCGAAGATGCAACATATTTTCATATATGGTGGACCTGCAAAAAGGTTAAGGCTTTTTGGATAAAAATTTGGTGGAATATGCAGAAGATCTTTAAGCAAAGGATAAAGTTTTGTCCGCAATTGTTTTTATTGGGCATAATTACAGATGCTACTGTTGTGGACATTAAGTTGATGTTGAACTTAATCACAGCAGCAAGACTCTTAATAGGTCAATATTGGAAAAAGGAGGAACTGCCGACTATAGAAGAATGGACTCTAAAGGTTTCTGACCTGGCGGAAATGGCAAAGATTTCGGCTTACTTGAAAGATCATTCGCAAGAACGTTATATTATGGAGTGGAAAAAGTGGATTGATTATATCCAGAACAAATATGGGACTAAAAAGTTTCATTTAGCATTTGAATAAGTTTTCTTTTCTTTTTTCTTTTTTTTCCTTTTTATATGTAATATTAGTATTGCTTGTAGTCATTGCATATGAGCTAGAGGGCGATAGAATTAATAGTTTATTGTTGTTAGCATATGGATGTTTATGATTGTTCTTTGTTTTTATACCTTGTACTTAGCTCTGGGAAGTCGGGGGGGGGAGGGGAGAATGGGGGGGAGGGATAGGGAGGGTTAGGTAGGGGTGGGGGGAGGGGGGATTGTTAAAGATAAAATGTACTGTAAAACTTTTCAATAAAAAAAAAGAGGAAGTGTACTAAAGTATTTGTGTAAATAAATGTATTCGTGTCCTTAGGGCAGATGCTGATCAAGGTAGCCATAATCCCGATAGCGTAACTGCACGTATTCCCGGCGACTGTCTTAAAGAGGAATGTATTAAAGTCCTTGTTTAAGCAAACATAGTCTTGTCCTTAAGGCAGATGATGATTGGGATAGTCATATCCTGTCTGTGAAACTACACGTACTTCATGTAATTTTCTTCTGTAAACTGTTGTCTGATAAGAATGTGCAGGATGTAACCATATGAGGAACAATGTATAACAATATATAACTAGGAATTAGAGGTGTATAAATATATCTGTTCATGAGCCCTTCGGGGTTCAGACCTTTTGCTTTGTTTAAGCCTTCTGAACCTGCGCAATAAACCTTTCCTTTCCTGAAGAGCTGGCGTGAGTCTCTTCTTTGTACAACAGTTTCATGGCGACCACGAAGGGACTTCATTGCGAGGCGATGTTTCGCTCAGGGCAGCCCGACCCCTCGGACCCGATGAGAGGCCACTTCTGAAACATTCTCCAGGCGCCAGGGGGGAAAGCACCTCCGGGAGACAGCAGTGACACCTCTGCGGGGTCGAGGGTGCTGACGGCTAGTCCAAGATCCCTTGAGGGAAGGAAAGGAGGTCTGAATGCGAATCCTGGCCAGGACGGGGAGAGGACGAAGTATGAAGACGCCTCAGGCGAGTATGTGTTAAAGGGGAAAAGTACCTATCTCATTTGAAGATAGAAGAGGGGGACTGATCACCCTCCTGGACTCGGGATGGCGATCCTAAAGTAGTCCTTGTTAAGCTATGTATGTGTTAAAGTTGTAAAGTACCTATCTCACCTGAAGGTAGGAGAGGGAGACTGATCACCCTCCTGGGTCGGGACGGCGATCCTAAAGTAGTCCGTGTTAGGCTGTGTGGGAGGTTAAGCCATTGCAGTTCCTGTTGGTGACCGTTGGAACGTCCGGCACCATAGGTCAGTGGCAGTGTTCTTAGAATGGGGGGGGAGAAGCAGTGTTCCCAGCACACCGCTGGAATGCATGTTGAAAGGTTTTGATGATTATTTTAATCATACACAGTATAAAGTCCCTCATCCTAAGGTGACAAAAGAGAGGCTGAGGTTTCTATGTGAAAAGCAGTGGTAACATATGGGGGTTGGGTGGCCGCAAGAGGGTACATTCAAAAACCAGCTCATCAACGACCTCAGGGCCATGATAGCAGCAAATGAGGAAAAGTACCCCAATCAATATCAGTATATAGATCAGTGGTGTAATGCAGTAGAAGAGAAGGCAGAGGACCTATTACAATGTCAGGCTGAAATGGTTCGCCTCTGTGTTGCTAGACCTAAAGGAAAGAAGCTAAATGTTGTGTCAAAAAGATTTAAGGATGTGAAAATATTCGAAACCAAGGTGTCAGATGCTAAGAAAGAGGTGCTGGTTGAGGAAGAGGAAATGACTTTTAGACCCCCTCCGTATGTGCTGCGTCCGCAACCGCAAGCGGCAGCAGCTGCTGCAGCGCTAAGTGAAGCGCAGTTAGCAGTAAGAAAGAAGCAAAGAAGAAAGGAGCCCATGGCTCCTAAGAACGAAGAAGAAGGGTGCATACAGCCCCCAAGGATGGGGGAGGTTTCTCTGTGAGTGAGAGTGGTAAGATAGGTGGAGGTAGTAGTATGGCGAGCGCTCCGTTGGAGCGCATGCTCAAGGAAGTTGATACATACTTCAATCATGCCCAATGTAGGGTCCCTTATCCGAAAGCCACTAAGAAAAGTTCGAAGGACGGCAATACAGCCGAATAATTAAGACGTGGCTAGGGGCCAGGTCGTAATGAACCCCCTGGTTCGAGTCCAGAGGGAGGTAGGAGGCGGAAAAGAGGAGGAAGATGAAGAAACCGGGGTGGCATCCCCGGTAGCCATATATACAAACGGAGCGAAATAGAAGAGGGGGGAAACTAATGGCACCCTTAAGGCAAGTTGATCAGTGAGTCATTGATGCCATGGGACAAGCGAATGTGCAACCTGTTTGCTGGTATGTCCTCTTCACCGCAACTGATTTGTTCAATTGGAAACAATGTTACGGATCTGTCAGGGAAGTCCAAAGAGTTAACCGAACTAGCACAAGTGGAGAGCCGCGGTTAGGAAGTGTGTTATAGACAGGTACCCTAACGCGCAGAATATACAGGCAGAGTTACAGACAAGGGCACCGGGGCAGGATCCAGATTGGAACATTAGGAATGCAGCGCAAAGAACGTTGTTGCAGGAATATCAGAATTTAACAGTAGAGGCGCTTTGGAAGGCAGGAAAACCCCCTGTGAATATGTCTAAGCCGTCTTTGGTAACGCAGGGAGCAGATGAAAGCCCAGAGAGGTTTTTTTGCAACGGCTGATAGAGGCTTATGAGCTGTATACGCAGATAGATCCGAGACATGCAGACAATGTATGAATGTTGAATGAGAGAGTCATAGCACAAAACTATGGTCATATAAGGAAGAAGTTACAGAGGTTGGAAGGAGCTCTGGGAAAGAATACCAGTGAATTGTTGAAGGTGGCAAGGAAAGTGTATGTTAATAGAGAGAAAGAGAGAGGGAAGCACGAATGCAGAGGAAAACGGAATTGTTGGCGGTAGCTTTACAAGGAAAGACACTGCTTGGGTCAGACCAGTGTGCGTATTGTAGGGAAGAAGGTCATTGGCATAGGGAATGTCTGAAAAGAGGGACAAGAGGACGAGGCTGGAGAGGAAGGACAGGTTTTGGAAGAGGAATGTCTATAGGCAAGGTACAGACTGGATTTCCCTTGAGAGGTAGAGGATCCAGAGGGAGCCGAGGAGGTAGAGGAAGAATGGAGGGTAAACGTGAGATAAAGGGGAGTGGATTGGCAAGGACAAGTTGGATGGATTGACGGAGACCGGGCTTAGAGGAGCCCCCCCCCCCCGAGTCTTTGGTAACTATGAATATAGGGGGCCACAGAATGACGTTTTTGGGAGATACAGGAGTGGGAATGTCAGTCGTAAATAGCCAGGCGCGGTGGCGCGAGCCTGTAATCCAGCTGTTCCGGAGGCTGAGGCTGGCAGATCGCTTGAACTCAGGAGTTCTGGGCTGCAGTGGGCTATGCTGATAGGATGTCCAAAAAGAAGGCACAGTTGGTACAGCAGAAAGGAAGATACTTGGGATATGATATTAAGCATGGTCAGAGAGCCCTAGGACAAGAAAGGAAGCAGGTGATTCTAGCCATTACGGAACCAGTAAACAGAAGACAGCTGCAAGGTTTTTTGGGGTTGTCTAGTTTCTGCAGGATCTGGTTACCTAATTTTGCACTGTTCTTCTATTTTTTTGCACTGTTCATTTAAGAAGGCATTCTTATCTCTTCTAGCTATTCTCTGGAGTTCTGCATTTAATTGGGCATATCTTTCTTTTTCTCCCTTGCCTTTCGCTTCCCTCCTCTCCTCAGCTATTTGCAAAGCTTCCTCAAACAGCCATTTTGCTTTCTTGCATTTCTTTTTCTTTGGGATGGTTTTGGTTGCTACCTGTTGTACAATGTTGCGAACCTCTGTCCATAGTTCTTCAGGCACTCTGTCTATCAGATCTAATTCCTTAAATCTATTTGTCACCTCTACTGTATATTCAACAGGGATATGATTTAATTAATACCTGAGTGGCCTAGTGCTTTTCCCTACTTTCTTCAGTTTAAGCCTAAACTTTGCAAGGAGAAGCTCCTGGTCTGAGCCACAGTCAGCTCCTGGTCTTGTTTTTACTGACTGTATAGAGCTTCTCCATCTTTGGCTGCAGAGCATATAGTCAATCTGATTTCTGTGTTGACCGTCTGGTGATGTCCATGTGTAGAGCCGTCTTTTGGGTTGTTGGAAAAGAGTGTTTGCTATGACCATCGTATTCTCTTGACAAAATTCTATCAGCCTGTGCCCTGCTTCATTTTGTACTCCAAGGCCAAACTTGCTTGTTATTCCAGTTATCTTTTGGCTTCCTACTTTAGCATTCCAATCCCCCATGATGATAAGGACATCATTTTTGGGTGTTAGTTCTATATAGTGCTGTAGGGCTTCATAGAACTGGTCAATTTCATCCTCTTCAGCACTGGTGGTTGGGGCACAGACGTGGACTACTGTGATATTGAATGGTTTGCCTTGGATTAGAACTAAGATCATTCTGTCATTTTGAGGATTGTATCCCAGTATTGCTTTTCCTACTGTTTTATTGACTATGAAGGCTACTCCATTTCTTCTGAGGGATTCTTGCCCGCAGTAGTATACCTGATGGTCATCTGAATTAACTTCACCCATTCCTGTCCATTTTAGTTCGCTGATACCTAAGATGTCGATGTTCAGTCTTGTCATCTCTTGTTTGACCACGTCCAGCTTTCCTTGATTCATGGATCTTACATTCCAGGTTCCTATGGAGAAAAAATCTTTACAGCATCGGACTTTCCTTTCACCACCAGACACATCCACAGCTGAGCGTCCTTTCAGCTTTGGCCCAGTCGCTTCATTCTTTCTGGCGCTACTAGTACTAGCCCTCTGCTCTTCCCCAGTAGCATATTGGACGCCTTCCGACCTGAGGGGCTCATCTTCCAGCGTCATATCGTTTTGCCTTTTGGTACTGTCCATAGGGTTTTCATGGCAAAGATAGTGGAGTGGGTTGCCATTTCCTTCTCCAGTGGATCACGTTTTGTCAGAACTCTCGGCTATGACATGTCCGTCTTGGGTGGCCCTGCATGGCATAGCTCATAGCTTCATTGAATTACGCAAGCCCCTTCGCCACGACAAGGCAGTAATCCATGAAGGGGAACTAGGAATTAGAGGTGTATAAATATATCTGTTCATGAGCCCTTCGGGGTTCAGACCTTTTGCTTTGTTTAAGCCTTCTGAACCTGGGCAATAAACCTTTCCTTTCCTGAAGAGCTGGCGTGAGTCTCTTCTTTCTACAACATTATACTAATAAGATCCCTCCCCTACTATCAATTCTAAAGGAGAGATATCTCCCATCTTCTACACCTGCCAGGGGTACCAGGCACCAGAAGGTACTTAAAAACAATTCCTACATGGTGACTCACACTTGGCCCCTATTGTAACTCCTGTTCTCTCCATCCCTCCACTTGAGGCTTGTATTTTTCCCCATATACCCAAAGCATCTACTCAGGCAATTGATTATAAAATGATAATTATAAAATATAAAATATGATTACATGATAATACTAAAAGCATATATATATTTATTTTTAAATTTGCTTGCTACTTCCAGTTATTTTCCACACAACTAACAAAAAAAAATCCTATTATGTCCCCAAAGGTCATGTCTTTTAGAGTTTGGGTGGGGTATATAGATTTTAGAGATCTTTGTCTTCCTAATCTCATAGTTTCTAGCTTCTTGGCCCCAACTTTCCTGAATGGATTATTACATTTGCATTTCTAAAAGCTGGTTTCTGCTGAGTTTTCTGGAAGGGGGGAGGGAGAAGTTTCTGCCTTTTAAAAGCTCTTCTCCATTATTCCTCTGGAGAAATATATTATGCCTTTTTAATATTTCCCAAATTATTTCTTTCTCCGGAATCTTCCCACACTTATTTGTTGTCTAATCCATGCGCAGGTCTTTCTATCTGATGGAATCACTACAGCTTATATAGGGTAGAATTCTTAAAACTTAAAAACTATTAAAAGAAATCAGGTTGCACCTGAACTAAAACAAACATTGGCTATTTGAGGAAGGTTAATGCTGTTCAGCTATAGCTGGGCAAAATTCTAGCCTTTGTCACTGTTTTCATGAACAACTCTTTTTTTTTCTTCAAAAAAAGAAAAAGAAAAAAAGGAAGGTCTGCACTCTAATTTAGACTAAGTCTATGAGCGAAGTAGGAAAAAATAACATCCGGTCCCAGGAAGCCACGGGCTAGGAGCGAACTTCGAGAGGCTTAAAAAAGGGGGCGTAGAGTAGCAGAGAGCATGCGCAGTGAGTCTTGGCGGGTAGAGGGGGAGTTCGGTGTTCTTTTGTTTGGCGGAGACAGGTCGAACGCGGGAGGCTGTTTGCCGAAGAGTTGCTCTCTTGCTTCAAGACGAGACTTTCTTTCCCCGACTGTAGTCGCGGCTCTACTGCCTCTCCGTGCTTTTTATCTTTACATTTCCATTCGTGGGTTCTTTGTGGGGCTGACCAAGGTAAAGAGAGGAGAAGGGAACAAAGTGGAGGGCGCCCAGATGTCGCGCGCGCGTGTTACGAGGGCGAAGCAGCCATATTGGGGGTGGGCTGAGGAGGTTTTTAAGAGGGGTTCTGGAACTCGAGATCTTGTAAGATTCGGAAGGGTCAGCCGGGGGAAGGAGAAAAAGAAACGAAATGTATACTGGGAATTATGAGTGGGCTGATGTTAAACCTAATTTGGCCTTAAGTTGCGGTGGTGGGGCAAAGAACAGATACGCGACGGAGTATGGAGGGGACTTTCCGTGAAGTGGTGAAGGCAGATGGGCTATGTATGCTACTGTATTGAGACACGGAATGCACCGTAAAATAGAGCAAGGTGGGGGAAGTGCTGTACGGATTACCATATTGGGAAGGTGCTTTTCAGAAAACAAACCTTGAGTCTATAACTGGGAATGCTAAAATATGTATGCTTCATATCGGTGAAAGGAAGTGTTAATTAGGTAGAGGGGGTGAGGAATGGGGAAAATTAGATAATTTGATGAAGTAGCCAATGATAATTCTGGATTTCAAATAGATGTACACATTGTGTGTGTGTGTGGGGGGGGGAAATCCAGTCTTTCTGACTGAGAAAGCTGCTCCAGAAGAAATTTAAGGGGTTCTTGTTGGCTTTTTTTAATGGAGAGAAACACAAGCAGGAATGGAGTAGATTTGTATGTTCAGGAACCAAGTAGGAAAACACCCCCCCCATCTACAGGGGATTAATACGGTGTTTAATTTCATTTTTCTGTAGATAATATGTACACTATTTGGTGAGTAGACTTTTTGGTTAAGTTAAACTATTAGGACATACAGTTCTCACTGCAGTTACTCATGAAAATGAATTTTGGGTGGGGGAATTGGTTTATTGGTCTCTAATTTAGTGTGGATTAAATTAGCCAATTTTTAGTTGGGTACCAAGAAGGTTGATTTGATTATGTTAGAGGAATGGCATAGAAGATAATAGTATAATAGTATAATTAGCTCAACCCTGACAAGACTGAGTGGCTGTGTGTGCCGGCGTCTCTGGAAATTCAGAATATTCCACCGTTAATTACGGGGGGGAGATATTACCCCCCCCGTAGATAGGGCTCGTAACTTGGGTGTCCTAGATTCACAGCTCTCCTTGGATGATCATATAGGAGCTGTGACTAGGGGGGCCTTCGCTCAGGTTCGCCTGGTGCATCAGTTGCGGCCCTATCTAGACCCGGATGCCTTGCGCACAGTCACTCATGCACTCATGACCTCCCGTTTGGACTACTGCAATGCTCTCTACATGGGGCTGCCCTTGAGGACTACTCGGAGGCTCCAGCTGGTGCAGAATGCAGCCGCACGAGTGGTGGTGGGAGTTTCCCGATACTCCCATGTAACACCTCTACTCCGTGAGCTGCATTGGCTTCCAGTTGTCCTCTGGGTAAGATTCAAGGTGCTGGTTATGACCTATAAAGCCCTAAATGGCATGGGTCCGGGTTACTTACGGGAACATCTGCTGCCGGCATCAACTTCCCTTCGTCCAGTGCGCTCCCACAGAGAGGGCCTCCTTAGAGTGCCGTCGGTGAAAGAGTGTCGACTGGCGGCCCCCAGGGGGAGGGCATTCTCTGTGGGTGCGCCAGACCTGTGGAACCGTTTACCGGTGGAGCTCCGGACGGCTCCCGACCTTCGCTCCTTCCGACGTGACCTAAAAACATATTTATTTGAACAAGCCGGCCTGGTCTGATGGGTTTAGGGGTATTTTAACGTTTTGTAATTTATTAAACTGGGCTATTGTATTTAATATTTTTTAATTTTTATATATTGTATTTTATTGTATTGCCCTGTACACCGCCCTGAGTCCTTCGGGAGAAGGGCGGTATAAAAATAAAATAAAATAAAATAAATAAATAAATAATATAGTAGAAATGTCCAAAAAGCCTGCATAACCCCAGACATTCCCAGAAGCTATGCTGGTAGTGAAAAGAATCTGTTCAATTAATACATGATGTGATCTGGAGCATAGTCAAGCCAGCCAACCATTGCTGGTTAGCAAGAAGTCAGTAGATCTGTAAAGAATTGGTTAAAAGAGCCTCTAGATTTATGCCTTTAAAAAGTTGATGTGAGTATATTTGTTATGGTGAAATATTAAAATATCTTTATGGAGCTACACTTAGGATGTATTAAGTATTTGATGGGTTATGTTGGTAAATAGTAACTTGTGCTATTTTGGTTACATTTTTATCTGCAGCTTGGGTTTTGCCATACTTTAACATCAGTACAGCTAGATCAGGCAGGGATGTACTGTATTAACTGATTTAAGGTAACCTGTAATATTTATACCTAAGGATTTGAGCCTAGGTTTCCCTAGTTCAGGTTTAATACTCTATCCTTTTACCATACTGATGTATGTTTAATGTACCTAGGTATGCAGAGCCAGAGTTAAACAGACACTGGCAGAGATGCTGATAAGAGCAGTATCTGCAACACTGCTCAATTGTTTAGGAGCCCTTCAATGAACACTCATTTTGCTGCTCCTGATAGTAAGTACTTGCTCCTGGGATGTATTTTCAGTACTAATTCATATTCACAAGGTAGTTTACAGTAGTATTTATTTGTATCCTGCCTTTATTTTTTTTACAAATAACTCAATGTAGCAAACATATCCAATTTTCTCCTATTCCTCCTATTTTCTCCACAACAACCCTGTGAGGTGAGTTGGGCTGAGAGTGACTGGTCCAATGTCACCAACTGACTTTGACTATTAAGACAGAACTAGAAGTCATGGTCTCCCACTTTCTAGCCTGGTGCCTTAACCACTAGACCAAGGGTCGGCAAAGAGCCACTTGGACCCGTTTCCCACAGAAAAGAAAAAACTGGGAGCCGCAAAACTCACGTGCATGAGCGGGGAAGCTTGATTGAAGAGTTTAATTAAAAAGAAATAGAGGCTGCTGTGCATGAGTTCTCTCTCTCTCTCTCTCTCTCTCTCTCTCTCTCTCTCTCTCTCTCTCTCTCGTCAAGCAATAACATTCGATGTCGGAAACTTGACACTCCTTCTCCCCCCCTCTCTCCCCCCCTCTCTCCCCCCTCCCTCTCTCCGATCTTCTCACCTGGCAAGCTGGCTTCACTCTGTTCTCCGACAAGCCGACACACACTCTTATAGGGCTGGTTCTCCTGCCCTTGGTCTGCCAGTCCTCTTCCCCCCCCCCTCCCTCCCTCCCTCTCTCTCTCTCTGTGTGTGTGTGTGTGTGTGTGTGTGTGTGTGTGTGTGAGAGAGAGAGAGAGAGAGAGAGAGAGAAGCTGCTTTCTGCTGCTTCCTGCAGAGACACAGCAAAGGCAGGAGCCCAACCCAATAAGCTTGTCAGCTTTTCGGAGAACAGCGTGAGGCCACTCTCTTCTTTACACACGCGTGCGTGCGTACACGTACACACACACAGAGAGAGAGAGAGAGAGAGAGAAAGAAAGAAGGGAAGCACAAGTGCCTCTTGTTTCTCTCTGCAATTGGCGGAGGACAACTGGGAGCCACAGGAGAAGGCTGAAAGAGCTGCATGCGGCTCCAGAGTCATGGGTTGCCGACCCGTGCACTAGACCAAACTCATAAACCATGAAATACTAAAATGCAAACAGTATAAACCAGGGGTCTTCAGACGTGGCCCTTTTATGACTTGTGGACTTCAACTCCCAGAATTCCTCAGCCAGCATGCTTTGCTGAGGAATTCTGTGAGTTGAAGTCCACAAGTCATAAAAGGGCCAGGTTTGAAGACCCCTGGTATAAACAGTATAAATTTGAATATAGTGTGGTGCAGTGGTTAGAGAGTTGGACTAGAACCAAAGAGACCCAGGTTCAAGTTTATACTCGGCCAAGGATGTTCATTGGGTAACTTTGGAGTGAGAGTTGCTAACCTTGTCAGGATGTGAAAGTAAAAATGGGACACTTATGTGCATCAATTTGAACTATCAAAGAAAAAGTGAGATTCACATTCCAGATACATAAGAATTCTATAAATGCCTCACTTTGATGTCTTTCAGTCTGCAGAAGTTTAGTCCAACTCACTAGTTGCGCCTGTAGCGAATCATTTCTTTTGTATTGGTTGATAAAAAACTTTTTTTCTCTTAAAATAACCAGGTTTCAAATGAAAACGTAGGTTAATGCACAGTGTATTAGAACAGAGCTTACATCCTTATAAAAGATTACTTTTCTATGTAAAGAACATGTAAGGAAAACATGTTGCTTATCCAGTGAAATTGTTTATGGCTTGATAGTATGGACCAAGAACCAGTAAGCTATCAGTAATAAGATATGGAGAATTTAATGTATGTTATGCTTAAGAATTACTAATTGAACATGACTTAGTTATATTAATTGTAAGTATTATGCCCAACCCTCTTCACTTTTCTCCTTATCTGTCCAGATACTATAATCAGGCCCAGATATGTCTGACTGTTTTTGGTGAGAGTGGAATTTGTAGGATAGTAATTAAGTAAAAATATGTTTGCCTTGAGTATCTAATGCAGACATGTCAAACACAAGACCTGGGGACTGGATCTGGCCCGCGAAGTGGTTTCATGTGGCCTGTGAAGCCATCCTGGAAACAGTGAGGGAATGGCCCCCGCTGCCTTGGCCCTGGCCCAGGCCGGCCAGGAGCCAATGTACAATTTTGTGGTGGTCATCTATGCTGAAATACATTCAGTCTTAACTCCACAAGGCCATCTGGAAACTGGGACCGGTCCCTGCTGCGTCGGCACTGCCCCCTGAGTGTACGCCTTTGTGGGGAATGAAGAAATGCACCATCACCTGGAAGTGGCCAGCACATGGCCCTGCCTCCTTCAGGCAGACTAGGGGATGGGCAGCGTTGCACTTCTCTTCAGATTCTTGCCACCCGGCTCAGCCTCTCGACGCTGTGAGGAGAGCGCCCCACTGCCTGGCTCAGCCTCTTGGTGCTGTGAGAGAGCGCCCCGCTGCCTGCTGAAACCAGGCAGGCTGGGGGCTGGGCGGCATTGAGCTTTGCACCACCTGGCTCAGCCTCTCGGCGCTGTGAGGGGAGCACCCCACTGCCTGCTGAAACTGGGCAGGCTGGGAGCTGGGTGGCATCGTGCTTCTCTTTGGATTCGCACCGCCTGGCTCAGCCTCTTGGCATTGTGAGGAGAGCGCCTCGCTGCCTGCCAAAACTGGGCAGGCTAGGGGCTGGGCAGCATTGCGCAGGTAACATCGACTCTCACGCTGCTCATGGCATCCCCTCCCCCAGAGCCCACCAAGCCGGATATGTGAAGTAGGCGAGGGCCATGTGCTGGCCACTTCCAGGTGATGGTGCATTTCTTCATTCCTCACGAAGGATGACACTTCCCCAGCTGCGTTTCTTGCCTGTTTTTCTCCCTCCCTCATCTCAAATATTTTCCCACCACTCTGTTCTTAGGAAGGAAGGAAGGAGAGGGAAGGTCTGAGGGAAGTCCTACCTTAGTCCTGCCCTGCTGCCCTTTAACCATCCCCTTGGCCCCTCCTCCTGGCCTATCCTAGGTATCCCATCCTATTGCTAAGGAATCTTTGGATACAAAGCCAGGTCTGCTCACATGGAGAGGGAGTGGGCCTCCCTCTTGACTTTGCCCTCGTACCCATCATGAGCAACCTGGCTAAGGAGAGCAAGCACAGCAGCTGGGCGCCTCCTTGGGGAAGTGGGGCTGGGCTTAGTGCCGCAGGTGCTTGAGGGCGTGCTCCTCACAGCGCCGAGAGGCTGAGCCAGGCGGCGCAAAGCTCAATGCCGCCTGGCCCCCAGCCTGCCTGGTTTCAGCAGGCAGCGGGGTGCTCTCTCACAGCACCAAGAGGCTGAGCCAGGCAGTGTAAATCCAAAAAGAAGTGTGATGCCGCACAGCCCCCAGCCTGTCCAGTTTCAGCAGCCAGTGGGGTGCTCTCCTCACAGCGCCGAGAGGCTGAGCTGGGTTGCACGAATCTGAAGAGAAGCACAACGCTGCCCAGCCCCTAGCCTGCCCGAAGTAGGCAGGGCCATATGCTGGCCACTTCCAGGTGATGGTGCATTTCTTCACTCCCCACAAAGGGTGATACCTCTCCAGCGTACACCCAGGAAGCAGTGCCGATGCAGCAGGGGCCGGTCCCTCACTGTTTCCAGGATGGCTTTGCGGGCCACATGAAACCACTCCGCGGGCCGGATCTGGGCCCCTGGCCTTCTGTTTGACATGTCTGGTATTTGAAAGAGGGAGATCAACTGCTTGCCTGCTATTCCTTTTATTTTAGTTAAGAAGCTACAGGTAGTCCTTGACTTAGGACCACAATTGAGCCCAAAATTTCTGTTGCTAAGCGAGACAGTTGTGAATTTTGCCCCATTTTATGACCTTTCTTGCTACAGTTGTTAAGTGAATCACTGCAGGTGTTATTAGACAGCTATTAAGTGAATCTGGCTTCCCCATTGACTTTGCTTGTCAGAAGGTCACAAAAAGTTATCACATGACCCCAGGGCACTGCAACTGTCATAAATACGAGTTAGTTGCCAAGCGTCTGAATTTTGATCACATGAACATGGGGATGCTGCAACAGTTGTGTGAAAAACGGTCATAAGTCACTTTTTTCAGTCCCGTTGTAACTTTGAACGGTCACTAAATGAACTGGGGACTACCTGTATATCTTTTTTCCCCAATAACTTCATTGCTTTCTAGAATATCCATCTCATAATGGTTTTTGGACTATTTTGAGTTTATATATTTTGGCAATATAGAAGACTATTAAGCTATATAAAATTGTATGCTTCCCTTTCCTGTTTGAAGGTGATATGCATATGCTGGAAATAGAAATTTTGAAACAGCCTTGCTGTGGTCTTTTAATTCAAGGAAATTCAGATGCTTATGAGGTAAATCCATATGTAAGTACTGTAGAACAGGGATTTTCAACCTTTTTGTCTATTGTACCACTTTTAGGATATGGCAACATCCGAGTACCACCAGTCACCTAGCAAGGTGTCAAAAACTTGATGACGAAAAAAAAACAGGAAAAAAGTGATGAAGTACAGGTAGTCCTCGACTTACAACAGTTTGCTTAGTGACTGTTCGAAGTTACAATGGCACTGATAAAAGTGCCCCCCAAGCCACAGCTGAGCAAGAAACCTGCCCGCCTGCCCGGTGGCGCTCTTCCTCCTGTCCAAGGTTTTCATTGTTGTGAGCATTTTTGTTGAGGATTGACAGCGAGGGTGGGTTGGTGGGTGTTTGGTTTTTATTCCCCGTCTGCTGGGTGGTTGCAGCAGGTTTTGGTCACTTCACATGACCCTGGGAGACTGACCGTCATAAATATGAATCAGTTGCCAAGCATCTGAATGTAAACCACAAGACCCTGGAGATGCTGCAATATTCCAGCTCATTGGCGCTTCTTCTAGGCTCAGAAGTGTCAGGATCAGCGCCGAGCTCCAGCTGGAGCCTGGTGCTGATCCTTGCGCTTCCGCTGAGCCCTGTTGTCAACCTATTGTTCAACCACATATATAGAACCTATTGGAGTTTTTTGAGAGTAGCAGAAGAGAATGCAATGGTTAATATTTCTTGCTTTGAGAATAAAGATTCACTCTGAAGAATTTCAAGTTGAAACAATGCTCTGTTTCCTGCGGGTTTTCTGGTTTTGGAGGAAAATTTAAGTTGCATAAAACTTGCTATAGTCAACAATCAGGGTGGATTTGATTTAAATCAAGTCGATTTAAATCAATTTTTTTATTGAAAAGTTTTACAATACATTTTAAGCATAAACTCCTTCCCTCCCCCTCCCCCCAGCTTACCCTCCCTCCCCCCCCCCCCCCCGACTTCCCAGAGCTGAATACAGGGTATTGCCTCTAACAAGCTTGAGCTAAAATATGCTAACCATCTATAATTACACTTTAAATCCTATCACACTTTAACTCCACTTAAACATAACTAAATAATAATACATCTTATAATTCTAATACTCATTCATGTGCTAAATGAAATTTTTTAGTCCCATATTTATTCTGAATATAATCGATCCATGTTCTCCATTCCGAAATATATCTCTGTTGCGATTGTTCTTTCAAATATGCTGAAATTTTTGCCATTTCTGCCAAGTTTGAAACTTTTAAAGTCCACTCTTCTATAGTAGGCAGTTCCTCCTTCTTCCAGTATTGCGAAACCAAAAGTCTTGCTGCCATTATTAAATTCAACATCAATTTAGTTTCTATAACAGTACAATCTGTAATAATACCCAACAAAAATAACTGGAGAAAACCTTACCTTTTTCTTAAATATCTTCTGCATATTCCACCAAATTTTAATCCAAAAAGCTTTAACTTTTTTACAAGTCCACCATATATGGTAATACGTTGCATCCTCACAACCACACCTCCAACATTTAGGCTGATAATTTGGATACATACATGCTAATTTTTTAGGATCTAAATGCCATCTGTAAAACATTTTATAAAAATTCTCTCTTAAATTTTGTGCCTGAGTAAATTTTACATTCCTGACCCAAATTTTTTCCCAGGTATTCATCGTTATTGGCTCCTGAATATTCTGGGCCCATTTTATCATACAATCTTTAACAAGTTGCATTTCTGAGTCTTATTTCTATCAATGCATTATATATCCTTATATGCGCTTGACTTTGATCTCTAATTTGTTTTACCAAATTTTCATCTGTTGTCAAAATACCAATTTTCTGATCTTCTTTCCATCTAGCTTGTATCTGGCCCTACTGAAACCAAGTTTGTACTATTTTCCCTTTTAAAATATTAAATGGCTTTAATTGCCATACATTCCTTTCCAATCTAAGAATATCTTTATATGTAGTCACATCATGTTTAAATCCCAAACTTATATTTTCTATCGCATGTTTAGGTATTGCCCAAAGTGGTATTTTATAATTTAACTTATATCGATATTTTTTCCAAACTCGCAACAGGGCGTACCTTAATATATGTGTCTTAAAAACATTGTCCACCTTTTTATCATACAATAAATATGCATGCCAGCCATATAATAAGTCACATCCCTCAATATTCAATAATCTTCCTTCTGTTAAATTAAACCAATTGCTAATTGACGATAAAGCCGCAGCCTCATAATATAATTTAAAATTGGGCATTTTAAGACCACCTCTTTCACGTATATCTTGCATTATCTTAAGTTTTACTCTCGGTCTTTTCCCTGCCCAAATAAATTTATTAATACCTTTCTGCCATTCTTCCAAATTTGAATCTTTTTTAAGTATAGGTATCATTTGAAACAAAAATAAAAATTTTGGTAAAACATTCATTTTCACTGCTGCAATTCTTCCCAATAAAGACAATTGTAATTTTCTCCAACTATCTTAACTCTTTTTGTATTTTTAACCATAACAATTCATAATTATTTTTATATAATTTCGCATTTGAAGCTGAAAGATATACCCCCAAATATTTAATCTTTTTAACTATTTCAAATCCTGTTAATTTTTCTAGAACTTCCTTTTGTTCTGCAGTCATATTTTTAGACAATATTTTAGTTTTTTGCCTATTTACCTTAAATCCAGAAACCTGTCCATATTGCATAATTATTTCCATTAAATCTATTACCGATTGAGTCGGTTGACTCAATGTAATAACCAAGTCATCTGCAAACGCTCTCAGTCTATAGTCTTGATCTTTAATTTTAACTCCCTTTATTTTATTTGAGTCACGTATCTTAATATTTCCAATGTTAAGACAAACAGCAATGGTGACCACGGACATCCCTGTCTTGTACCCTTTTAAATTTTGCAAGATTCTGTTAAACTACCATTAATTATTATTTGAGCTGTTTGTTTCTGATATATTGCCCTAATAGGTTGTAAAAACTTATCACCAAACTCCATCCTCTCTAAGACTTTAAATAAAAACTGCCAATTCAATTGATCGAACGCCTTTTCAGCGTCGAAAAAAATCAGCGCTGCAGGGACTTGATTATTTCTTTCCAAATATTCTAATACGTTTACAATATGTCTCACATTATTTTCCATTTGTCTACCACTTATAAATCCTGTTTGATCACTATAAATCATTTGCTGCATAACCTTCATTAATCTATTTGCTAAAATCTTTGCAAATATCTTATAATCAGTATTTAAAAGCGATATAGGTCTGTAATTTTTAGATTGGGTAAGATCTTGATCTTCCTTTGGAATCAATGTTATGAATTCTGTTTTCCACAATGGAGGCACTTCTCCAGATTGAATTGTTCTAAATAATTCTTTTAAAGGTTCCACCAACTCTAATTGTAAATTTTTATAATAAATGGCTGTCAAACCATCTGTTCCAGGTGCCTTACCCACTTTTAATTGTTTAATTGCTAAAATAATTTCTTCAGCAGTTATCAGTTGGTTCATCCCTTCCCTTTGCTCTTGTGTGAGTATAGGAATATTCACTTCTTGTAAATACCTATCTATATCTAAACCTTGAGTTATGTCCCTAGCATATAATTTAGAATAAAATTCAACAAAAGCCTTTTTAATAAGATTTTGCTGAAACACCTCTTTACTCTTATATTCTATCTTATCTATATTACGTGATTTTTGTTTTTTCCTTAACAGATAAGCTAACCATCTACCTGGCTTATTAGCATTGTAAAAAGTATTATGTTTGACATATCGTAAATTAGTTGCCATTTGATCTGCCATCAACATGTCAAACTGCCCTCTTAACAAATTGATTGCTTCTTTCAGCCTCTTATTAGATGGGTTCAAAATAAAAGCCTTCTCTTTCATCTTTATTTCCTCCTCTAATTCTTTACGCTTATATTCCAATCTACGTCTATATTTATTATTCAAATATATTAACACTCCTCTCATATAAGCTTTACTTGCATCCCAAACCATTTCAATGGCTGTACCCTTATGCATATTTATAATAAAAAATTCTTTCATTTGTTTTTTACATTCTTCCACATTTTCTTCATATCTAAATAAATTTTCATTTAACCTCCAAGATCTCCTATCTCCCTTCCCCTTGTCCAATTCCATCCATACTGGACTGTGATCTGATAAAGTTCTTGGATTAATCTTCTTAACCCTAGAAAAAAATCATTAGTAGTTAATACAAAGTCGATCCTGGAAAAAGATTGTCAACTATCAGAAAAAAAAGTAAAATCCCTTTCTTACCATGTTTCGTTCTCTCCAAACATCTCTCAGTTCCAAATCATCTTTCATATCAAAAAAAGTTTTAGGCAATCTAGCATGATTTGGAGTACTTTTAAAAGGTCCTTTTTTATTTTTTATCTTTCCAAAGTTTGCTGTACATCTTTTACAGTCAACGAGGTGATTTCTTCACCTTGCTGTATGCCTTCCACTTGTGCCTTTCGTGCTCCTTCTTCCTCTCCTCTTTTGAATTCTGGGGGTGGCGATGAACCTGCTTTCACTTTGTTGTTGTTGTTAGTTGCGAAGTCGTGTCCGACCCATCGCGACCCTATGGACAACGTTCCTCCAGGCTTTCCTGTCCTCTACCATCTTCTGGAGTCCATTTAAGCTCACGCCTACTGCTTCAATAACTCCGTCCAGCCACCTCATTCTCTGTCGTCCCTTTCTTCTATTGCCCTCAATCTTTCCCAGCATTAGGCTCTTCTCCAGTGAGTCCTTCCTTCTCATTAGGTGGCCAAAGTATTTGAGTTTTAGCTTCAGGATCTGGCCTTCTAAAGAGCAGTCAGGGTTGATCTCCTCTAGGACTGACCGGTTTGATCGCCTTGCAGTCCAAGGGACTCGCAGGAGTCTTCTCCAGCACCAGAGTTCAAAGGCCTCAATTCTTTGGCACTCAGCCTTTTTTACGGTCCAACTTTCACTGCCATACATTGCAACTGGGAAGACCATAGCCTTGACTATACGCACTTTTGTTGACAGGGTGATGTCTCTGCTTTTTAGTGTGCTGTCTAGATTTGTCATGGCTTTCCTCCCGAGGAGCAAGCGTCTTTTAATTTCTTGGCTACAGTCCCCATCTGCAGTGATCTTGGATCTTGCTTTCACTACATTACAATAAAAATTTCGTGCCTTCAGAACTGTATTAAGAGAATATCTTGTACCTGCATAATTCACCACTATCCCAGTTGGTATCTCCCATCTAAACTGGATCTGTCGTTTTTTTAATTCATCTGTCAGGAAAACAAACTCTTTCCTTTTCCTTAAAATTCTTGGTGGGATTTCTTTCAAAATTAAAACCTCTTGATCAGCCACTTTAAATCTGTTATTATAAAAGGCTTGAATAATCGCATTTCTGATCATTCTCTTTGTAAAATAAATAACCACATCTCTTGGTAATTTTCTTTGCCTAGCAATCCAGGAATTGACACGAAATTTTTTGTCTCTTTCCAATATAAAATCTTCAGCTTGCCAGCCCAAAATAGGCACACAAGCTTTTGCCAACATCTCTTCCAAATTTTCTTGTGGATTTTCTTTCAAACCTCTTATCCTCAAGGCAAACTCCATGTCTCTATATTGTATCATTACCACCTCATCATCAATTTTATCCATTTTATTCTTAGCTTCACACATTTTAGCCTCCAATATCAAATCATTTTGCTTAACTTCTTCCACGCGTTCATCCAGACTCTCAATACAAACTGTCAGTCCCTGAAATGCCAGCAAGATATCCTCTCGTATTTCCTTATTTTTCTCATTAATAAGCTTTGCCATTTGCTCAGATATTTGCTCAGATTGAAGTTTTAAAGCATCTTTTAAATCTTTTACTGTTAATGTGGGTGTAGGTGCTGCGGGGGATGGCATCAATGTCTGAAGTCCAGATTGTTGAACTGGTGATGCCCCTGCACTTTTAGAAACAGCTAATCTAGGTGGTTTGGAAGCCATTTTAACACCCAATTAACTTTCTAACTTTCACTTTTCTGCCCAAATTGCAACTTTGTTACTTTACTGTTAAATATCCAAATCTTTTCAATCTCTTTTAAGCCAATTTCAAATGTTTTAAACAGAGTCTTTCACAACTTTAAAAATCCACTTTCTGTCTTGCTCCTTGATCTTTTATATTATTTTCCTTATTCTTTTGTTCTTCCCACTTCCTCCAAAAAATTTATTCCAGCGCCATCTTCCTCCCCTTCTTTTAAGTTAAACCGGAGTTAAAGATCAAATACTTGCTATTTGAATATTCTCCTGCTCAGCTCTGCCTGCGTCCAAGTAATCCAAAGTACAATATTGAGTGCAGGGATGGTTACAGCGTCCTGCTCTGTTTTAAAGCCTTAAAACAGGAGCCCTGAGTCCGGAGTTAATTCAGGCTCGGAGGGAGCTTTCACCCTTCGACTCCCAGATTAATTCTGGGGGTCTAGGGGAGCTCTACCTCTACCTGAATGCTCACCCCCCCTCTTCTCCCGAGGGGAGGATTCCCAAACCGCGAAACAGCTGATAGTCACTGTTTTCGCGATTCGAACGGAACAACGGGGCTGACGGTCAGAAATGACCGCCATCGACGGAGCCTTGCCACCCAGAAGTTCGATTTAAATCAATTTAAATCATGATTTAAATCACTAGTAAAAAGGCTTGATTTAAATCGGCTCAATTAAAATCATAATTTTTAAAGAGCAACTGTCATCTCTGTCCCACAGCGGCTCCTCTATCCCGCTGTTGACTCATCGACAGTCCCATTCACTTTAATGGGACGGCTGGTGACGCGGCAGTGACACAACAAGGTGAGGGACGTGATGGGCAGCAGGTGAGTGGATGCCCGCTAACAGGCGCTGCCATGAGGGATCTGAAATGACAGGTGCTCTTTAAATGTAAGGACTCATTCTTGCTGGTAGTTAGAATCTTTATTATTATTTGCAAACAAAAGGTTTCCTATTTAGAATAATAAGCTGTCAGGTTAGTAAAACAGTGGTATCAGAACCGATTTTAGGTTAATAGGTTAATCACACATAGTTGGAGAACTACTCATTCTTTTATTTAATCAAAAGAACATATTACATATTCTTGTATTTGCTTAAACATCAATGTTTAGTAACAAGTGCATAAACAAAATATCTTTGAAAAAACAAAAGAACTTAAACTGAATATATCAGCTGGGTCCACATTAAAAAAACCTTCAAACACGGTCTTCTGCAGCTCACTCATTTTCGTCTTCGTTCTCTTGTTTGTTCATGATCTGGAAAAGAAAAACAATCTTTCTTGCTTTATCAGGCCCCAGACGATTTCTCAGTTTAGAGTGAACAAGTCCAAAGGAAGAGAATATTCTTTCAACTCCAGCAAAAGAGGCCACTGCGGTTAAAAGTGAAATCATTACTTCAACGATTTCTGAATCCAAGTAATTAAGTGACTTGGTGAAACTTTCTTTAAAACTGCTGCTAAGCTTGTAAGCCGCCCTGAGTCTTCAGAGAAGGGCGGGATATAAATGGAATAAAATAAATAAAATAAATAAAATAAAACCTCATCAGCAAACAAATACTTCTTGAATGGTTCCCTCTTAGCTGTGAAGTTCATTATAGTTAGCACTAGAGATGGATGATTGCTGGATACCCATGTCATGGCTAACTCCTCTTCTTCAGCACTTAAACTTTGACCCTGGTACCGGATATTGACAATGTTTGTAAGAAAATGAGCTGGAGACAGTGCTTGTCCCATTTGCTCTTAAGCCCAATGTTGAAGATTTTGTCTGTGATAGTGCCATCTATTTTTTCTCGATTTTGCTCACAGTCATCAGAATAGGCCAGTTTTTTATATACAGTATTGTTCAAAACAGGCCACTACAGAGTTCCATCTAACATCTTGTGGGAGCGTTAGCTTGGTTCCACCCATTATTTTCAGAGCTGATGCTGCAAAGTGATTGTTAAGGAAGTATTTAGCATTTTCAACAACATTACTCTTTATTTCTGGGACACAGAAATCTTTGGCTAGGAGGTGCATCAAATGAGCACTACAACCATATGTTATTAGCTTGGTAGTTTCTTCATGTTCTAAATTTCTTTTCATTTTGGACACATTTGCGGCATTGTCTATGACCAAACTGCGTACTTGACATTTGATTTTTTTTCCACATGTTACGATAACTTTTGCTGCTACTTCTTCTAAGCATGCTGCTGTGTGTGCATTTCCTGAATTATCAATTATTTCTGCGAGGAATACATTCCGTTCTTCTGTTGTTATACAAGCACATACAATAGGATCATTGTGAACATTACTCCACCCATCAAGAGTTAGGTTAACAATTTTACCTTCTGGACTTGTTGCACATTGCATAATTTCTTCATCATATACTTTATCCAGTAGTATAACATCTAATTTACTTGTTGGACTGAATCCTAGTTTCAGTGACTGAATCGTATTAACGAAGTGTGGGTTTTCAAGCAGACGGAAAGAAGAGTTTGTTGCATAAACAAACTGAGCATTTTTTTCATCAATTAACTTTCTAATCATCTGTTTTTTATCGCAAACTTATCTATGGTGGCCGTTCCAGATGGTTTCTTTCTTTTAGGTGATATATTGTGGATATGTGTAAACGATGTGACTGATGCACTGTCCTGGAGATATAACTCTGAAACTGTAGAATAAGAGGGTGATTTAGAAAGTGGATAGTTTCCAGAATCTTTTATGTTGGTGGTGGTTTCACCTAAACAAAAAAGTCAGTGCTGTTATTTTATTATTTAAACCATGTATGCTTATTGTGAATTTCTCATTGTATTCACATACAGTACAGCCTAAAATGGAATATTTGCATATTTCAACTCATTTCTTTTTTTGGCAACTGTATAAAAATGTAGTGCCATGCAGTAACAATAGCAGACATATATTATTGATTTAGCATAACAATACCTCATTGCAATCTAAAAAATATGGTGAAATAAAAACAGTTTATCAACCTTGTTTGGAACGTGGCTCAAGATCCAAAACAAAACAAACTCACTTAGAATTCCAGCAACAAAGTTTTATTTCAAAAGAAGCATTTGCAAAGGCTTGGTGGACTGAAACCCACACAGGAGTTCAGCCACAACTTACAGAGCTGTTTGACACAATTTATATCCTATCCCCGACGCAGATCCCCCTCCCCTATCACACTCAGCACCCCTTCCCTAATCATCCGATAAAATTTCCGGACCGCCTAAAACCACTGTCCCTCCCATGTTCCAGAAAGCCCCTTTGTCCATTTCCTATCTTTCACCATCTAATTTTCTGTTACCACAGTCCATCTCCTATGTTGTTTCGATATTTCCTCTTACAATTTGTAAGTTCTGCTTTTTGTATTTGTACTTGTCAATACTTAGATAAAATATTTCTGATCTTCAGTTGGCTTCTGCTTCAACCTTTAGACTCATTAGAAATGTCTGAATAATACTTTTATTCCTTTCAATCCACCCTTTCTTTACCCTTTCAGAAATTTATAAACAAACAAACAAACAAAAAATACACTTTGCATATATGAGCTACGTTATATATTTATATGTTGGCAAGCAAGCTTAAGCTATAATGATCCCAGGGGTTTCACATCCATTCTGGTAGTTCTTGTTCTACTTCTCTGGAATGTTGTTCTTCCTCCTTGTTATCCCTCAAACACATCATTTCCTCATTTTTATATGGTGGGGGTTCTCTTAAAGGCATTCTTTTAGTAATGGCAGTTTCTATTAATCTCTGCACCAGTCCTCTGATACAAGGGATTATGCAGCAGCCCAAAGCTACTAAAACTCCAAAAACTGCAATAAAAGAAGTGATAAGTGGCACCAGTATATTCTTCCATTTCCCAAACCATGATTCCAATATTCCTCTTATTGAAGTGTCCATTCCAGAATTGGTAGCCAATTCTTCTGATAAGTAGTTAACCCTTGTAAAGCCCTAGTTATGGTTCCATCAGGAGCTGTGTTATTGGGAATGAAAGTACAGCATCCTTTTTCTGCCAACGTTACGCACACCCCTCCTTTTTCTGCCAACAGCATGTCTAATGCTAATAGGTTCTTCCAGGCCATTCGACTTGTGGCATCCAATTGTTCAGCTATTCCCTTAATTGCATCTCTAGTATAGTTTATGAATCTTTGTTGGTTATAATGTAATTAATCCAATCCACATTCTTATTTATAGTTACCCACCAAAACAAAAAGGACTCAAAACCAGCTAGCACCTGGTTTCTTGCTTTGGATTCATCTGGCACTCCCCAATGGAATCTATATATTCTATCATCATAGGAGGTATCCAATGCTCTTTTCATCCTTCTTGGGCTAGCGACGTTTGTACTAGGGGATCGTAGGGAGGCAATTAAGACTGGGGTTCCTAACATAACTATTGTGCATGTCCCCACCCAGTCTGCTGGTAAAGTAGGATATAAGATAGTCCCACAGTACCACCAGATATCTGCTCCGAATGCTTAGCCTTGTCAAGTTAATGAACAAGCTATCAGTGTTATTAAAACTGATAATCTCTTTGCATTGTTTCACTGTCCTCATATATTTATTCCCAGGTTTACTTAAACAATAGGGAAAGGTTATATTCCCTGGCCCACTAAAATAAGGGGTTTCCAGGAAGGTATGTTCTCTTTCCCAGGGAAATCGATGGACAGCTCCTTGACATTCAGGTTGTTCCCATGCAGTTTTGTGCTGGAATAAAGCTAGAAAACATTCCCAGGTTACTTGTTCCAATGGAGGAGGTATTACATTCCCTATAGGCCTCCCTTGTGAACACACATAACAGATTGTTTTAAACTTCTGACTGTATATTTGACCCATTCTAACCAAGTATTTAGATACCTTTTTCTATGTCTTGGGATAACTGGTTTTGTTATCACACAACCCATTGAGAAAGGCACAAAACCCGTGGGCGTCCCTACAATTATTGCAATGGTTACAACAACAATTTGAGTAAGGCAATCACAGATTTTACACATGTGATATTGGTTGGGGTCCTGTGTTGGGATGAGATTTTTCACAATACAGTTTCCTGTTAAGTAGGATATATCCCAGGATTCTTAAGATTATCAGAGATGCCCAAAATGCCCAACCCCAATGTTCTTCTGACATTTATTGTATAAGACAATATTTTCAGTAATATGGATAAACTATTCCTCGGTAAGAGTACTGACAGTACCATTCAATTATTACCAAGTCATCCCAATCCTCCTCTTCTTCACTAGACAATCCTAAGATATCTTCAATTATAACTATATCACACTCTTCTACACAATTTCCATGAACTGGGGCACAATCACAACAATGTGTACAACAACAGCAATTACACCAACACATGCAATTACAGAACCAACACATCAGGTAGTTGTTTAGTCTTCTGAATTGGTAGTTCAATTTCCTCTGGCTGTGGGATACCAAATATCAGTATGGACATCCAATTTTCCTGCAAAAGAAGAACATAACAAACAACCATACAACAAATACTCCTCCAATGACCATACATCTTACTATTTCAATTGCAGTTAATGTCAATTAGAACACTGGCGAATTTTGAATTTCAGAGGGTTCTCACTGGGTTCAATAGTCCAAACTGGTTCAGTACTGGCTTTCACTCTGGTATGGTGAGTCCACCCCTTCTCTTTTGTGCGGACTGCAGTTTCTGTGATAACTAGTACTTGGAATGGTCCTTCCCACTTGGGTTGGAGTTTTTCCTCTTTCCAGGTTTTGATCAACACCCACTGCCCTGGTTGGAAAGGATGAACCACGAAGTCAAGTGGAGGGCGTTGTGCCAACAGTCCTTTTGTCCTGAGAATGGATAAATATCTGGACAGATCACTGACATATTTTCTCACATTTCTGTCCCTTAATTCTATTCCTTCATCTCTTTCCAGACTGCCCAGGTAGGGTAGTCCAAACAACATCTCATAGGGTGATAAACCTATATCCTTCCTAGGTTTTGTTCGTAATCTAAGAAGTGCAAGGGGTAGACATTTGGTCCAAGGGAGTTTTAACTCCATCATTAACTTGGTTAGTTGTTCTTTTAAGCCATTCCAGGATTCCGCGCGGCCCGATGATGTAGGTTTCCATGCCACATGATGTTCCCATTTTATTCCTAATGTTCTCATTACCCCTTGTAGTATCTTAGCTGTGAAATGTGTGCCTTGATCACTGTCAATCACATTTACTACCCCATATCTGGGTATAATATGTTCCAATAAGATTCTGATCACTGTGTTGGCTGTGGCTACTGAAATTGGATAAGCCTCCAACCATCCAGTTAAGTGGTCAACTATGACCAGTAAATACCTCATTCGTCCACTAGGTGGTAACTCAGTATAATCTATTTGTATGTGTTCAAACGGTCTTAATGCAGGAGACCTCCCGCCATTTCCGTTGCTCTCAGAGCTTGCCTATTAACTTTCTTGCAAATGAGACATCCGGCCGTTACTTGTTTTGCAACAGTGTAAACTCCCCTACATCCATATTTCTTTAAAAACACATCTACTAAAGCCTGAGCTCCCCAATGAGATCCCTCATGAAGACTTTGGATTACTTCACATGTTATGGCTTTATTCAACATCTGTCTTCTATCAGGTAATATCCATTTTCCTTCTGTATTCCTTTTTGCCCCCATTTCTGACAACACCTTTTCTTCATCTTCACTAAAAATTGGGGCTAATTCTCCTTTTAAAATTGGAATTGTAACTAGAAACTTCTCTAGTTTTTGGCTTCCTGCTGCCTTAGCCTCGTGGTCAGCTAAATTATTTCCTGTAGCTTCGAAACTTACCCGTCTGATGTCCAGCTACATGTACTATAGCAATGTGTTTAGGTAGTTTTAAAGGTTCCATTACTTCTTTAACTAAATCCTCATGTATTAATCCTTTTCCTTTTGAATTCACCAATCCTCTTTCTAACCAATTTTTTCCAAACGTATGGACCACTCCACAGGCATATTTAGAGTCAGTGTAAACAGTGCCAGATATTCCTTTCAATAATTTCAGACTTTGTCTATAATTCACAGACTTGAGCCGACCAAGATTTAGGCAGGCTTCCAGCCTCCACCAAAGTCTTGTTAATCCCATCCACAATTGCATAGCCATTTTGCCTCTTCCCTTCTATTACTCGAGATGATCCATCTATAAACCAAAGTAGTCCTTTTTCTAGTGGAGAATCCTGCAAATCACTTCTTATTTTAGTTTGTAAGTCTATAATATCTATGCAGAAATGTTCTATTTCTACATTTGAATCCTTTTTCCCTTCTAAAAATTGCGCAGGATTCAAATTTGAATCTGTAGTTAAAACTAGGTCTGATTGTTCCAACAATATTGCCTCATATTTTAAGATTCTAGAATCAATGAGCCATCTTCCAGCTCTTTGTTTTAAGATTGCTTTTACCTGATGAGGTGTGCTAACAATCAAGGCACCTCCAAAAGTCAATTTCCTACTTTCTTGCACTAAAATAGCAGTGGCCGCTATGGCTTGGATACAAACCGGCCATCCTCTAATTATAGGGTCCATTAGTTTAGATAGGAAGGCTACTGGTTGTTGTTGCCCCCATTTTCTTTGAGTTAATACACCCAGTGCTGTACCTTCATCTACATTTACATATAAATGAAAGGGTTTGTTCAATTCTGGCAGAGCCAGAACTGGTGATTTAGCCAAATTTTCTTTTAGTCTCTGAAACGTTTGTTCCTCTTCTGATGTCCAGACATTTTCCATGGTGGTTCCTCTAATAATTTACTATACAAGGACTTAGTTTGTTGTGCATAATTATCTATCCACAGCCTACAATATCCTATGAGACCTAAGAATTTCCTTAGTTCCCTTTTGGTTTGGGGCAAAGGAGTGGTTATGATTCCTTCAATTCTTTCTGGAGTGATTCTCTTTTTACTTATTAAATGTCCTAAATATTTCACCTCTTGTTCTACATATTGTAATTTATTTTTAGATACTCTTAATCCATTGTCACCCAAAAATTGTACTAAGTTATCAGTGGCCTGTTTTACCTCATCTTTCTTTTCTCCTGACACCAAAAGGTCATCCACATATTGTATTAAAGTGGTTCCTGGAATTACCTTAAAGGTTTCTAATAGTTGTTCCAATATTTGTCCCAATAAATTTGGAGATTCAGTGTATCCCTGAGGTAGAACAGTCCACTGATATTGTTGTTTCCTCCCACTATATGGATTTTCCCATTCAAATGCAGATAATTTTCTAGAATCTTCATGCAGAGGACAAGTCCAGAAAGCATCTTTTAAGTCCACTACACGAAACCAAGAGTGATTTGGAGGAATTCTTCCCAATAAAGTATATGGATTGGGCACCACAGGATGTCTTGCTACCACAACATTATTAAGGAGCCTCAAATCACAGACCATTCTCCAACTGCCATCTGGTTTCTTTACAAGGGAGGATTGGTGTATTAAAGGGTGACATGGTTGGTTCCAATAATCCAACCTTTAATAAATTGTCAATAACTGGTTGTAAGCCCTTCCTCCCTTCTAAGGAGATATCGTATTGTTTCTGTCTCACCGGCTCACACCCTTCTTTTAATCCTATTTTGAGGGGGGGGTATTTGCAATCCTCCTCTATTTCCTTCATTGACCCATACAACAGGATTTATATCTTGAATATCTTCATCAGTTAAGATGAAGATTTCTGAGTGTTCGCTAAATCTAATTGTCATCCCCATTTTACTCAGGACATCCCTCCCCATTAAATTTATTCCTGGCTCTGGAACATATAAAAGTTCCATTGACACTTCTTTTCCCCATGGTCCTCTAATATTTGTTTTATTAGTTTTCCGGACCTCAAAGTCTTCCCCTTTTACCCCTGAAATTCTAATTATTTCATTCTTTAATTTTAAACCTTTTGGTAGTTCACTAATGGATGTTTTAGATGCTCCAGTGTCCACTAAAAACATCATTTCAATTTGATATGGTCCTACGAATAAATTTATCCAAGGCTCTTTGTAGGACCCTTCAATTAAGTGCCTCGGACACCCCTAATCATCTTTTTCTTCCATCAATGGAAATAGTTTTTTCTCTTCCCTTGTCTTTGGACAGTCTTTTTTAAAATGTCCAACCTGACCACACCCGAAACATTTTAGGGGTGTTGTAGGGGTTAGAATTCTATGGGGTCTCTTATTAATGGTGGGCGTCCAGGTGGTCTTGTTCCTTTCTACTACTGTCCCTGATCCAAAGATTTTTCCTGTCTAACAACTTTCCTCATGCTTGATACCAGAATCTTACTTTGCCTTGCATCTCTCTCTATGTCCCTTTGGACATAAATTTTCTGTGCCTCTTTTAAAAGGTCATTCATGGGCTTATCTATCCACCCATCTACTTTATGTAATTTCCTGCTGATGTCCGGCCAACTTTTGGTAACAAAATTTAACTTCAATAGGGCTTGTGTGGTCGGAGCATCAGGATCTAAACCTGAATATTTTCTCATGGTATCTTTTAATCTGTCTAAATAGTCTGAAGGTGTCTCTTCTTTCTTTTGACTGACCTCAAATACCTTAGAGACATTCTGAGATCTAGGTGCTGCTTCTCTAATTCCTTTTATAATCATGTTCCTCAAATTTTCCATGTCTGTTCTATCTGCTGCTACATTATTGTTCCAATCTGGTCTTATGATAGGGAATTTTTGGTCCCCTATTGCATTGTTGGGATTGTCTCTGCTATAGACTTTAACAGCTGCAGCTCTGTCTTCTGGGTTGAATAATGTGGTCATGATAGAGTTTATTTCATCCCAGGTGTAAATATTTGGTCCCAACTAGTGATCTAGTTGTTCTGATACCCCTATGGGATCTACTATTAATTTCTTGAGTTCCTTTTTAAATGTTCTTACTTCACTACTCCTTAGGGCACAGGTCTGCAACCCGCGGCTCCGGAGCCGCATGCGGCTCTTTCAGCCGACTCCTGCGGCTCCTAGTCCTCTGCCATGTGCAGTCCAAAAAAAAAAAAAGTGGGACTAAAAAAGTTCAACCAATCAATTCAAATATGCGGGGTAGGTGCATATCTCGCCTTGGCTCCACTCTTCAGTCAAACCCTGTTCTGCGCATGCGCGCATGTACGTGCATGCGCACACATTTTTTGCGGCTCCCAGTTTTTCCTTTTGTGAGGGAACCGGTTCCGAGTGGCTCTTTCACTGTTTCAGGTTGCTGACCCCTGCCACTATGGGAAAATTGCCTGCCCCCAAGCCACTTGCTACCTCTCTTAGAGGGAATAATTTATCTTCTTTTTCCTGTTCTATTTCTTTTAGGTTTTCTCTTCGTTGTTGCCTGTGATCTCGTTTGGTTTCTATTTCACCATCTCTCAGAGGCAAATTAACTAGATCTTGTCTACATTGTTCAAGTTCTCTCCTCAATCTCCCATATTAACGGGGTTGATTCATTTGAGGATTATAGGGAGGTGGTAGATTATATTTATTTTTCTCTCTTTCCCTCTCCTCCTCCTCAATAAATAGAATTTTTTCTGTTTGGTTTTCGTCAAAACTAAGGAATAATTGATTTTTCTCTGGAGGCCATTTATCTGGTGTCCAGATCACAACATATTCCATTTCTCTAGGGCCTTTTTCCTTTTTGGCAAATACATATTCATATAAGGATTGGCACACAAAATAATTAAAACTACCTAACTGTGGCCACTGAGTTCCCTCATCTATTTGTTCTTGTCCCCAAATAAAATAACAGTATTGAATCACCAGGTCTTTATCTAAATCTTTTACCATTCTACTATAAGGAGGAGGATTCCATCCAGCCAGGATCTTTCCCAGGGGACTGTTAGGAGGGATGAAAACATTCTCTCCCTTTCCCTCATCTTGGGAGTCCCCTCTTTGATCCTTTTGTGGCTTCTTGGAAAATCTATTACCCATCAGTGGTTCTTGTCTGGTTCTCTTATCCTTACCAACCTAATGAGACCACCTTATGCTTCACCAAGTCACTTCCTCTTTTTCCCCACCAATCTTCTCTCGGAGGTATGGAACTCAGGTACTCGAGTCCGCACTCACTTTGCCTTGCCAGCCCTTATGGCTCTCGGGGCGTCTCAGTCACACTCTCACAGGTCTCAGATTCACACCAGTCTACCCACCCAGCCGCCCAGATAATGCCCTGATTTTCTTACCTGGGTCTGTGCACAGAGTTTCCCGGCAGTTGGTACTTGACCCACCTCCTTGCCTTGCCAGTCCTTCAGACTGTCGGGGCATCCAAAAAAAAATTTTGACCTGACTTCTTTTGTTCCTGGAATCCACTATTTAGCATCCAGTTCTTCACGGGTACTGGGCCGGGGGTGGTCACCTTTCAGGAAACCATCAGAATAGACGTGGTGCCTGTCCCCTTAGGGGTGGCCACTCCTGGTGATCCAGGGACCATTTGGATATCCCAGGATGAGCCCCCAAGTTGTTTGGAATGTGGCTCAAGATCCAAAACAAAACAAACTCACTTAGAATTCCAGCAACAAAGTTTTATTTCAAAAGAAGCGTTTGCAAAGGCTTGGTGGACTGAAAACCACACAGGAGTTCAGCCACAACTTACAGAGCTGTTTGACACAATTTATATCCTATCCCCGACGCAGATCCCCTTTCCCTATGACACTCAGCACCCCTTCCCTAATCATCCGATAAAATTTCCGGACCGCCTAAAACCACTGTCCCTCCCATGTTCCAGAAAGCCCCTTTGTCCATATCCTATCTTTCACCATCTAATTTTCTGTTACCACAGTCCGTCTCCTATGTTGTTTCGATATTTCCTCTTACAATTTGTAAGTTCTGCTTTTTGTATTTGTACTTGTCAATACTTAGATAAAATATTTCTGATCTTCAGTTGGCTTCTGCTTCAACCTTTAGACTCATTGGGAATTTCTGAATAATACTTTTATTCCTTTCAACCTGAAGGTCCTGCCTCTTCAAACGTGGTCCTTTCATCACAGCAGTTCTCATGATGTTGCTTCATTCAGGCCACCAGGCCTTGCATCTCTTTGTTGCATTGCTTTCATTTTGCATGCATACCTGCTTTACCCATAGATAGAGGAACTTTATTAAAATATTCCCAAACTGGGTCTCCTTTGTGCCCTGCTGCCATTTTGCTCCTCAAGGGAGGAATAAAGCGAGCTATGTGCAGAAAGATCACAAGGTGAAACTGCTTAGAAGGTTTCACTTTCATTTTTACTGCTTGCCCTTTCTCCTCACACTTAGAGCCTGGTACAGATACATTTCTCTTCAAACAATCATACAGTTTGTAGTGTACATAGATTTGCAAAACAATGGGATAAAGAAATATTCCTGAACTTTGTTTTATGATTTATCACATGATTACTTTGAAATTGTGTGAATGCATCAGTGCAGTGCATGTTATCTCAGCTTTAAGAGCTTGGATTCATTGAATGAGTTTACCAAAAATGTAAATATTGCAGAATATACAGCCTCATGCTACATAACTAAGCTCCATTTCATGCTGAATAAACTAAATTATTAACGTATCTTAAATAGAAAACTATCTTTAGATAGATTTTTACTCCAAAAGCATTTTATTAAAATAAATTTGATAAAAATAAACAATCCAATTTAAATAAAAAAATGATTTAAATAATAAAAAACTGATTTTTTTTTTAAAAAAATCATTATTATCCACCTTGGACATGCAACTGTCTTAAGTTGGCACCCCCATTGTTCCTGATGGCCCCGAAGGTTCCTGGGCTAACCGGGGGACCCCGGTGGAGCCCAGTGGAGCCTTGTGGACCTGGGTCTTTCCGAAGGACCCTGGAAGACCGGCGCTCCCCAATACACCTGTTGTGATCTGGTCGATGTCTTGGGATTTCGAGGGAGCTCCGGGGAACTTAATGGACCTGGGGGAGTCAATTTTTGTCGACCACAGTCTGGAAGGCCCTAATAATTATGAACTGAGGGCCCATGGAGTGGTGGTCAATTACTACCTCTGGGAATGGCGGAACAATGGGGGGACTTGGCGGTTAGCAGACTTGATTATGATGGTTTGTTATCTGGTTTTATTGCTGCCTTTACAATTGACTGTGCATTGCCCTTCACACTATACCCCCAAAGGATTCAGAGAACTCTGGGTATTAGCCATCGTGAGAGGATGGCTTGAACTTACATCTGCTGCCCCTAGAGGTGAGAGCTTTATGGGGCATGCTATACCCAGAGCGGTTGTTCCAGACTACCATCCCCCTGAGAATTGGTTCTGCGGCTGTCGTGAGAGGACGGTGGTAGGCCTGTCCGGGGGGTTTATCCAGCTGAGTGGCAGCGGCTGGACGGAGGTCTGGGACACCTATCTATCCTCTGAACAGATCCTCCTCATGGACTATGACCTATGGACTGCCTGCGATCCGGACTGCTTTTTATGCCTTCCTTTAAATATTCTTCCACGGACTTGTTCGCCCTCAGGGGTGCTCCCCCTTCCTGGGTGCGACCCGCCTCTCTAGCCAATTATAACCTCAAGGAAGGGCCCATTTATTGGGACCCTGAGAGTTGGCTGGGCACGGGTAGGGGCCTCCGACGTAGACCTAATAAGAGGCCCCTGATTATTTTTCTGTCTAAGTTTTTTAGAGGGTTAGGGAGGCGGGAGGGTTCTTTTGGTTGTTTGGATAAGGGGGGCGATCCAACAACCTCTGTTCTGGCTAGGGCCGATGCAGATCGCAGGGGGGAGGAGCGGGGGTCGGTTACCTCCGGGGCTCCAGGGCTGGTCGTGGGGCGACCTATCCCCACGACGTCAGGGAATGGCAGCAGATGTAGGAGCAGAGGGCCGTATCGATCTCAGGGAAGGCCTCTCCGCTGGTTACAAGCGGTGGGGCACTCCGACCCTCTGGCTCTCTCCCAAGGTCCCGGGAGTGAGGGTGTGCAGCCTCCTGAGCTCCGGCTGGTGTATTTGAATGCCAGGTCTGTCTCTAATAAGGCTCCTCTCGTCCGTGATTTGGTCGAGGGTGAGCAGGCGGACCTGGCTTGCATCACGGAGACTTGGTTGGGCCCAGAGGGCGGGATTCCTCTGGTTGATCTTTGCCCACCAGGTTTTCGGGTGCTGCACCGGCCTCGGGCTCAGGGTAGGGGTGGGGGTGTGGCTGTTGTTATGAGGGAGACCTTATGTCCGCGGGAGGCCACCGTTCCCCAGATAGTCGGGTGTGAGTCTCTCTTTCTGAGATGCGGCCCTGGTGCGCAGTTGGGCTTGCTGCTGGTGTACCTTTCGCCTAGTCACGCAGCAGCAGCCCTGCCTGAGCTGTTCGATGTCCTCTCTGGGCTGATGATTGAGTTCCCGAAACTTATAGTTTTGGGGGACTTCAATCTACCATCGCTGGGAGGATCATCTGAGTTGGCTCGGGAGTTCATGGCTTCCATGACGGCCATGGACCTGACGCAAGTAATTTTGGGACCGACTCATGAGGGAGGCCACACCCTTGACTTAGTTTTCTTATCTGGACGGTGGTTAGATGATCTTGGTGGGGGCTCTCCAATTATTATGCCCCTGTCATGGACCGATCATCATCTCCTGCGCCTGGTCTTCCGTTTTGCCACCCCCCGCCGTGGGTGTATGGAACCAATTAAATGGTACCGCCCCAGACGCTTAATGGATCCCCAGAGGTTCCAGGCAGCGCTGGGGTCCCCACCTGCCTCCCTTGCTCACAGCTCGGCAGATGCCTTAGTGGAAGCCTGGGAAAGGACGGCCACTGAGGCTCTTGACCGAGTTGTACCCCTGCGGCCCCTGACCCGGTGCAGATCCCGTCGAGCTCCATGGTTCTCTGCGGAGCTCCGGGAGATGAAGCGTCGGAGACGGGGCCTAGAGAGCGGTTGGAGATCCAGCCGATCCGAATCCGACCGATTGCGACTAAGAGCCCACATTAGGTCTTATCTCGCTGCGATAAGGGAGGCGAGGTCTAACCACTTCGCCACCCTTATCGCGTCCGCAGATAATCGCCCGGCCGCCCTGTTCAGGGTGACTCGCTCCCTCCTAAATCAGGAGGTGAGGGAGGATCCCTTGCAGGGTCGTGCCGAGGAGTTTAACCAGCATCTGTCGGACAAAATCGCTCGGATTCGGACCGGTCTGGACTCTGACTGGGCAGAGTCTGGCGATCAGGACACGGGCGGTCTTGTCGATACTATCTGGGATGAGTTTGATTCTGTGACTCCGGAGGAAGTGGACAGGATCATGGGGAGGCTGAGCACCACCACATGTTTACTGGACCCGTGCCCTTCCTGGCTGGTCTATGCAGCCCGGGAGAGGACACGCAGCTGGTTCCAGGCAGTTATATCGGCTTCTTTGGGTGAGGGTAGCTTCCCCGCCGTCTTGAAAGAGGCGGTGGTGAGGCCTCTCCTCAAGAAGCCTGCCTTGGACCCAGCTGTATTGAACAACTTTCGTCCTGTCTCCAACCTTCGCTTTCTTGCGAAGGTTGTTGAGAGTGTGGTGGCGCATCAGCTCCCTCTGGTCCTGGATGAAGCGGATTATCTAGACCCGTACCAATCGGGCTTCAGGCCCGGGCACAGCACGGAGACGGCATTGGTCGCGCTGGTGAATGATCTCTGGAGGGCTCGGGACAGGGGATATTCCTCTGTTCTAGTCCTATTAGACCTCTCGGCGGCTTTCGATACCATCGACCATGGTATCTTGCTGCGGCGTCTCAGGGGACTGGGAGTGGGAGGCACAGTTTTACAGTGGTTCTCCTCCTATCTCCAGGGACGTTCGCAGTCGGTGTTGGCAGGAGGGCAGAGGTCGACCGCGAGGTCTCTCGTTTGTGGAGTTCCTCAGGGGTCGGTCCTCTCGCCTCTCCTGTTCAACATCTACATGAAACCGCTGGGTGAGATCATTCGTGGTTTTGGAGTTGGGTATCATCAGTATGCGGATGATACCCAACTTTTCTTTTCGACCCCAAGCCACCCCAGTGATGCCCTCAACGTGATGTCCCGTTGCCTGGAGGCGGTTCGGGTCTGGATGGGGAGGAACAGACTTCAACTCAACCCCGACAAGACTGAGTGGCTTTGCATACCTTCATCCCGGGTCTATTCGGACATTCCACCTCTTGCTATGGGGGGTGAACTATTACCCCCCGTAGATAGGGCTCGCAACTTGGGAGTCCTCCTAGATTCACGGCTCACCTTGGAAGACCATATAGGAGCTGTGACTAGGGGGGCTTTCGCCCAGGTTCGCCTGGTGCGCCAGTTGCGGCCCTATCTTAGCCGGGATGATTTATGCACGGTCACTCATGCGCTCGTGGCCTCTCGTCTGGACTACTGCAACGCTCTCTACATGGGGCTGCCCTTGAGGACCACCCGGAAGCTCCAACTGGTACAGAATGCAGCCGCGAGAGTTGTGCTGGGAGTCTCCCGATACTCCCACGTTACACCTTTGCTCCGTGAGCTGCATTGGTTGCCAGTTGCCTTCCGGGTGAGATTCAAGGTACTGGTAATGGTGTTCAAAGCCCTTCATGGCATGGGGCCGGAGTACCTTAGGGAACATCTGCTGCCGGCATCAAGCTCCCTGCGTCCTGTGCGTTCCCACAGAGAGGGCCTCCTCAGGGTGCCACCGATCAGAGAATGTCGATTGGTGGCGCCCAGGGGGAGATCCTTCTCTGTGGGCGCTCCGGAGCTGTGGAATCAGTTGCCGGTAGAGCTCCGGATGGCGCCCGATCTTCGCTCCTTTCGTCGCGATCTCAAGACGTTTTTGTTTGTACAAGCCGGCCTAGCCTGATGGGGATTGGTGGGGTTTTTATTTTTTGTATTTTTAATTTTATTTTTGGGGTTTTATTATTGTATTAATTGTTTTAACTTGGGCAATTATTTAATCTTTTTTTTAATGTTTGTACTTTGTATTTGACTTTTGCCCTGTGAACCGCCCTGAGTCCTTAGGGAGAAGGGCGGTATATAAATATTATTAAATTAAATTAAATTAAATTAAATTAAGTTGTAGGTGCCATTTTTTGTGGGATCAGATTCCAGAGTAGTAGCTTTATACCACCTATTATAGAAAAAGACTATGCTATTGAATGAAATCATCACAGGTAATGGACATATGAATGCTATTCAGCAAGGCTTGGGTTTATGTGATATGTGACTAACCAGTGAGAGGGACCAGCTCAGGATATAGGATGTTGTGTATGTTGTACGGGGACTGGAGGAGGGGAGCCCTTGGTGCTGACAGCTTGAGCTATAGCACCATGGCAGCTTCCTCCCTCACCTATCTCCCCAGGATGCCTGAAAGAATGAGAGTGGCTTGAGGGGGACGGCTGTGCCCTTGGGTCTACGAGGAGGGGGGGGAGGGGGATGATCACCTTTGAGGATGTGGGTCAGGACTGTATTAGAGTGGTGACGGGCATAGGATGCTGCGGGAGTCAGAGGGCAGGCCGTTACAGAGGAAGACACCCCCAATGTGTTGTGTGTTCCAGCTCCCTGAGCTCACTTCCAGTTCCTGAACAGCATACCCACAGAGGCCCTGAGGTTCGGGTGGTGCTGGTGAATGCCAGGTCAGTCAATAAGGCTCTCCTTATTCAAGATCATAATGAGGAGTGAGCCGACCTGGCATGCATCATTGAGACCTGGCTGACTCCATAAGGGGGGGGTTCCCCTCTGATGTCAACGCTGCTAACATCGAATGTTATTGCTTGACAAGAGATGAAGAAGTAGCCATTTCATATGTTAAACTTGTGTATTGCTTTAAGAGATTGAGTTTAAGGTTGGGAGGGGGGAAGAGGATTGTACCTTCAAGGCCATCTGAAACCAACAAAGATAAGAACTTGGCGGGTTTTCTAACGGAAGGGAAACTGATTCTTTAAATTAATTGGAGAATATGATTAATGACAAAATTAGAAAGGTGGAGAATTGTGTTTTAATATATTGTGCAAGGGGTGGAGATTTCAGATTCCGGCTTCCTTCGAGCAAGGATTTCCCCAGACTGGTGGGGAGCAGCCAGGCCAGCTGAGATTGAATACTCGGGTGAGTGGAAAATCCTGTCTGCAGATCAGACTGCCTGCCAGACCCAGGAGTCCCCTGCCAAGCCCTCCAGACCCATAGAGACAGAGGACCCCAGCCTAGAGCCTCTGCAGCAATGGGAGGTTGGGCAGCCCCCACAAGTGAAAGGCCAACAACCTCTGAGCTTGCCCCAGCTAATAGAAGCCTTGCAACAGATGGGGGTGGTGCAGAAGCCTGTAGATCAGGAGCTGGTGGGAAGACAACACCAAGGGTGGCAGCAGCAGGACCCAGATGTGCAACCCCTGAACGTACAGCAGGGCCAGAGGGGCCAGCAGCAGGGGGGGCCCTGGCAGCCATTAAATCAGCAACCAGAGTGGGGCCAGCAGCCACTGGAGACACACCAGCAGTGGGGGCCCTGGCAGCCGGTGAATCAACAACCAGGAGGGGGCCAGCAGCATCTGGGGGCACAACAACAGCTGTGGGGTCCCCAGCAACCGTTGATCCAACAACCAAGGGGGGACAGCAGCAATGGGGGCCCCAGCAGCCATTGAACCAACAACTAGGGTGGGACCAGCAGCAATGGGGGCCCCAGCAAGCAATGATGAGCCCACCCTTCAGAGCAACCTTCAATGGGGACCCAGAGAAACTGATTTTTTTTCCTCAACCAAGTACACGCTCAATTGAATCGCTGGGGTCACATTTACCCGGACCCAGGTGTGATGGTCAATGTGATTGCATCCATCCTAGAGGGAGAAGCATCTGAATGGTTGAACAATTTATATAACGAGCAGGCCCTTGAATGGGAGGACCCCCACCTTTTCCTCCTGGGGCTGAGGGAAAGATTTGAGGACCCATCCATTGCCCTCAAAGCGGAAGAACAAATCCATAAGATAAAGCAAGCTGGCCGGCCTGCCCTAGAGTACGTGCGGGAGATTCGAAAGATGGCAGGTTGGATAGAAAGATGGCCTGAGCAATCAATAATTTTATCTTTTTAGAGAAGGGTTAGACGACCACCTTTCTCAGCCATGTATCTACCGAGCTGTACCCGACCAGCTGCATGAATGGTACCAGGCAGTGGTGAAATTAGATGTCCAGCTCGCCCGCTATAAAAACCCTCCCCCACCTTAAGCTGCACCAAAACCAGGATCCAGAGGGCTACCCCCCCCGAAAAGTCCCGACTGCTACTGCCAAAAGACCTAGACCACCTACAGGTCCGCCAGTCAAGTGCTTTCGATGTGGACAGCAGGGACTGTTCTGTTCCAGCCTACTACCGGCCCTGCAGAAATGTCAGGGACAACCCCTTTTCAATAGTCAATAGGCTGAAAGTAAGCCAACCAAATTTATTTACACAAATGAAATGAAACAGATCCAAAACAGAGCAAAACAAATACTAACCACGACTAAATCAGAAGCTGTTCAAACGGTTGCCTTCAGCAACCAGCACCTCCCACACATTCCCCTTTTGAACACAGTTTCAAGGCATGGCTTCTCTTTGCCTCCTCCCGAGGTGCCTCATTGCCTTCCTTTGTTCACTCCTTCTTGTCTGCCTCCTGCTTCAAGCGTCCTTGAACAAAGCCAGCTGTGAATCGTCTTCGTCCAAGCTTTCAGGCTCACACAGCTGGGTCTGAGGAGGAACAAGACTGGAGGGGCCTGGCTGAGAGCTCTGCGATGCCTCAGAACTTTCCTTTGCAGGCTCTCCAATCCCCTCCTCCTCCTCCTCCGAATTGTCCGATTCAGCTGCCGAAACCACAGGCTGACGCTGAATCACAAAACTATCCCACACCGCAGGGCCCTTTCTCCGGGTCTGCCGATCCGGATGCGGTCGGGATGGGAATTGTTCATGAAAGGCAGACACCAAAGCAGGAGCATGAACGGTGGTCGCGTTTTCCCAGGTGAACTCCTCTGGTCCGTAGCCTTTCCATTTAATCAGACACTGGAAAGGACCTTTCAGCCAACGGGAGTCCCTGATCCTGGCGACCTCGTACTCGGGGGCGCTGTCTCCATCATGATGTTCTGGTGGGGGAGGTTCTGCTCGGCGGAGTGGACAGGCCGGTTGCTTGGGGACCAACAGAGACCGATGAAAGACTGGATGCACATGGAGGGAACGTGGCAGAGTTAAGCGATAGGCGACCGGATTGATGACAGCCTTGATTGGGAATGGTCGTAAATATCTGTGATCTAACTTTCTCACCGGCCGTGTTGACGGTAGGTTCCTGGTGGACAACCAGACCCGATCTCCCACCAATAGTGGAGGCGTATTCCGCCTTGACCGATCAGCAAACCTTTTGTAATCGGCCTTGGCCTTCTCTGATGCCGCACCAATCGATGGAGCGCCTGTAACTCTGCCATGTAGTCGTTTGCTGCCGGCTTCGGTGAGTCCACTGGAGAAAGGGAAAAACCGGGGGTGATATCCCACATTGGCCAAGAACGGTGTCATCTGTGTGGAGGTGTGCTGCGAATTGTTGAATGCAAACTCAGCTATGGCCAGATAGTCCACCCAATTGTTTTGCTGCAGATTGACGTAGCAGCGCAGAATACCGATGACCTTCTCGGTTCCCCCGTCAGTTTGAGGATGATGCGCGGACGAGAGGCAAATCTTGCATCAACTCCTGCCAGAAACAGGCTGTAAACTGGGCCCCTCTATCAGAGACGACTCTTATCAGGGAGGCCGTGCAGCCGAAACACCTGCTGAATGAACGTACGACTAGTGGCGCGGGCTGACGGTAAACCACGACAGGGGATGAAATGCGCCATCTTGGTCAGCATGTCCACCACCACAAACACTGTCGTAAAACCAGAAGATGGGGTAAATCCATCAGAAAGTCCATGGACACAGCCCCCCAGGGTCTTTTGGGTGTCGGCAAGGGCTGCAGTAATCCAGGCGGGGCCCCTGACGCTGACTTGGTCTGCCTACATGGGATACAGGAAGTGACATAGGTCTGGACATCATGTCGGACTCGGGGCCACCAAAAGGTACAGGAGACCAGGTTCAGGGTCTTGAACAGGCCAAAATGCCCCGCTGCCGGGTTATCGTGACACTGGCTGAGGATGAGTCCCCTGAGTGGCCCTCGCAGAACGTATAGCCGGTCACGATAATACAAGAGTCCATCTGTGACCGTCCAAGGAGAATCTGGCCCCACCTCCTCCTTCCGCTGAGCCACCCACACATCCTGCTGCTGTGCCTCCTGGATCCGTGCCCATATATCAACCGGCTCCTGCACCGCAGCAAAAGACTCGATGGGGATCACTGTCCTGGGCAGAAGCTTGTCTTCCGCTCGGGAATATTCGGGCTTCCTGGACAGAGCATCCGCTCTTTGATTGTGCCCGCTGGGTATGTACCGAACTCAGAAATTGAACCTCGGAAAGAAAAGTGGCCACCGAATCTGGCGTTGGTTCAATTTCCGAGCGGTCTGCAGGCTTTCCAAATTCTTATGGTCCATCCTGACCTCGATTTGATGCCGCGCTCCCTCCAGATGATGCCTCCAGGCCTCGAACGCCATTTTGATGGCCAGCAGCTCCTTCTCCCAGATTGTATAATTGCGCTCCGAAGGGTTCAGTTTTCGTGAATGGTACGCGCAAGGGAAGAGGGTACTGCTGGGCGTCGTTGCCTGGAGTAACCGCCCCAATGGCAATGTTGGAGGCCTCCGCCTCCACGACAAACGGCCGTTGCGGGTCAGGATGCTTCAAGATGGGCTCCTTCATGAAGGCTTCCTTCAAAGCCTGGAAAGCCCGTTATTCTGGAGCATTCCACTGAAACCGAGTCTTCTTCAGGAGCCGACTGACGGGGACTCTCAAGGTAGCAAACCCAGGGATGAAAGCTCGATAATAGTTGGCGAACCCAAGAAGTCGCTGAACATCCTTCACACGACGTGGGCGTTGCCAACTCTGCAAAGACTCAACCTTACTCGGCTCCATGGTGATGCCCTCAGGAGAAATGCAGTGATCCAGGAAATCGATGGTCACCCGGTAGAACTGGCACTTCTCCAATTTGGCAAACAGCCGATGTTCTCGGAGTTGCTGCTTTGCGGGACTTTCTGGAGAAGAATTTGGCTCAAGGTTTCATCCGGCCCTCGTCCTCGCCAGTGTCTGCACCCGTGCTCTTCGTCAAAAAGAAGTCGGGCGAATTGCGGCTTTGCTGCGATTATAGGAAACTCAACGCCATCACGGTGCGCAATCGTTACCCGCTGCCCCTCATCCCCGAACTCTTGGACCGACTCCGGGAGGCAAGATCTTCACGAAACTGGACCTGCGTGGAGCTTACAAACTTGTCAGGGTTCGGCCAGGTGATGAGTGGAAGACGGTGTTTGGTACTCGTTACGGACATTTTGAGTACATGGTGATGCCGTTTGGCCTGACCAACGCCCCTGCCGTGTTTCAGCATTTCATGAACGATATTTTCTGGTATTTGTTAGATCAGTTTTTTGTGATCTACTTGGATGACATCGTGATCTACTCCCCGTCGCGAGGTGCACCATCAGCATCTCCATCAGGTCCTGCAGCAACTCCGCGTCGGGTAGCGGTCTGCGTCTTTATAGGGTCCTCATACATCAGACGCATATGATCACAAAATCCCACAAAGTTGTCCAACAATGGACTAGGTTGAGCCAGCAGAGGTGTGCCCCAATGAGCTGCATCACCAGAGAGAAGGCTTAACACAAACCCCACCTTATCCCGGTCAGTGGGGA
>NC_138210.1:2697500-2873474 GCF_964194415.1 Vipera berus | reverse complement strand
CACAACAGGGACATCGAGCAGCAAACTGTCCAGTTCCTTACCCGCAACAGCACAGTAGACCAAATCCAACAGCGAGGAAGAAAACCGCACAGCAGCCATTGAGAGAAAAGTCCAACTTGGCCACCCAGGAGCCCGTTACCCAGGTTATAACCCCCACCCAGGAGGATGCTGGCCCACCAACCGGACCCACCCCCCCTTTACCCAGTTTTGACAGCTATGATGAAGGGGAGAATGACCCGATGGTGAGTCGATGCATCCTACCTTTTTTATTGCCTGCTAAACTCATAATCCCTAAGTCAGGGGCACAAGTAGAGCTGAAAGTGCTGCTCGATACCGGCTGCTCCTGATGCATCGTTAGCCTGTCATGTGCCTTGAGACTGGGCATACGGGCCAAGCTGCTCTCCAAACCTGTGAGGTTCGAGCAAGCCAATGGCTCCCTAATGGGAGGGACTTTAGTCACGCAATTAATGGAGCCCTTACGCCTGGAAATAGGCGAGCACTGGGAGTTAATTCGCTTCCTGGTAGCTCCAAAGATGTCTGAGACTGTGATCCTAGGACTAGCCTGGCTAGACAAATGGAAGCCATTTATCTGTTGGGGAAAAGGAATGAGAACTGTGAGATTACCCATAGGGCCCGATCCCCCCATTGATTCAACATGTTAACGGGGGATTTTAGCCCACCCAATGAGCAAGCGCACATGGCTGCCTTACGGCCACCTGGCGTGCCGCTCATCGCCAGCAAGTACTAGGACCTAGCGGAGGCGTTTAGTGAGGATGAATGCGATACCTTGCCTCCTCACCGTCCCAATGATTGTTTCATTGAACTGTTACCGGGGCCAAACTCCCCCGACCAAGAATGTACGCTATGTGCCCCCTTGATAGCCCCAATGATGCAGCGATATGTGGATACAAACTTAGCTAGAGGATTCATTGAATGGGCCAAGTCTACTGTGGGAGCCCCTATGTTGTTCAAAGAGAAAAAAGATGGGTCTCTATGTGTCTGCGTGGACTATAAAGGCCTAAATGCTGTGAGTGTGGAAAATAAATACCCTCTCTCCCTCCTGAAAGACGTGCTAACCCACCTGGCGAAGGGTAGCGTCGTCACCAAGTTAGACCTGAGAGAAGCATATTACCGGGTAAGAATAAAGGAGGGGGATGAGTGGAAGACAGCCTTCAACTGCCCCTTGGGGAGCTACCAATTCAAAGTCATGCCATTTGGACTGCAGGGGGCCCCAGCTGCATTTATGCAGTTGATTAATGAGGTCCTACATGAACACCTATACAAAGGGGTCCTAGTATACCTTGATGACATCCTGATACACAGCACAAATATGACTGACCACATAAAACTGGTCAGAGAAGTGTTAAACTATTGAATGCCAAACTTTATGTCAAATTGTCAAAATGTGAATTTCACCAAACCCTATTAGGTTATTTTGGCTATAGAACTTCCAATGAGGGTATCGAAATGGACCCTGCCAAAGTAAAAACCATAATTGAATGGTAGCCCCCAAAGACCCGCAAACAGTTCCAGAGCTTCCTAGGGCTTGCCAACTTCTACCGTCAATTTATTCCCTCTTTTGCCGAGATTGCTCTACCTCTTACAGAACTACTCAAAACGGGCAAGGGAGGGGGAAAACCGCGACCTGGCCAACCACTAGCATGGACTGTGAGTTGTCAGAAAGCTTTTGAGTATTTAAAAACACTATTTGCGGCTGAACCAGTCCAAAAGCACACCTGCCCAGGGGAGCCCTTCGTAATTCAAGCAGATGCCAGCGACGTGGCAGTCGGAGCAGTATTATTGCAAAAGAACAAAAGTGGGGTCCTGCAACCTTGTGCTTACACCTCTTAAAAAATTTACTGAAAGCGAGAGGAGATGGACAGTCTGGGAGAAGGAGGCCTTCGCTATTAGGTGGGGGCTATTAAACTGGCAGCACTACTTAGAAGGGAGCAAGGTGCCTTTTGAAGTATGGACAGATCACAAAAATTTAGAGGCACTGAAAACTCCCCGCAAATTGTCCCCAAAACAAGTACGATGGGCACAGTATTTCAACTGTTTTAACTTTAAAGTACATACCAGGAAGAAAAAACTTCCTAGCTGATGCGCTCTCCCGATTGCCACAGTACAAAAGTGAACGTGAAGAAGTTCACGAGGCAATTATCCCTGGTCCACAAACTGCGGCCCAACTCACACCTCACAGGACCCCTAATCCTGATGACCCCAGAGTAAAGAAAATAAAGCGAGAACTCCTCACTGATCAATGGTTTAAAGACAATCAGACATCCCTAACATGCAGGGAAGGTCTGCCTTACAAGGGGGGGGGGAATTGTACTTGCCTGAAGCTGTTTGTCTTAATGCCCTCAAACACAGCCATGATGTCAAACAGGCTGGACATTTCGGATATCTAAAAACTCACTCACTGGCAATTTTGGTGGCCGGGACTAAAATGAGACGTACAAAACTATGTTAAGAGTTGTACTGCTTGTGCCACCATGAAAAGAATCCCAGGAAAGACCCCTGGGTTACTGCAACTGGAGGCCAAACCTTCTCAACCATGGGAAGAAATAGCTATGGATTTTATAGTAGACCTACCTGACAGTAGAGGGAATACTGTCATTTGGACTGTGATAGACCTATTTTCAAAACAGGCTCACTTTATCGCCTGCAAAGGACTTCCATTGGCTCAACGCCTGACTAAGTTGTTTGTAAAACATATCTATCGACTACATGGCGCCCCTAAGTGAATAATTTTGGACAGAGGGGTGCAGTTCACAGCGAAGGTTTGGAGAAACTTAAATTAATTGGATCATCTCAAGGCCTATCAACTGCTTTTCACCCGGCTACTAATGGGGCCGCAGAATCCACCAACAAAATGGTGGAACAATATCTTAGATGCTACGTCTCTTACCAACAAACAAACTGGACCGACCTCCCTTTTGCAGAGGTGGCTTACAATAATTCAATACATAGCAGCACTGGCTACACTCCTTTCCGTGTAGCCACAGGGAAAGAATTCAGCCCCATACCGGAATACCCTCAGTTACCTTCCGCTTCCCAGACTCTTGATCATTGGGTGAGGGGTTGAGAAGAATTTTGGAAAAATACAAAGGTGGCCTTAAAAAAGACTTTTGAGACCTACAAAAAGCAAGCTGACAAAAAGAGAGCTCCCCAAAGAACATTCCAAGTTGGGGAAAAGGTCTATTTGTCGACCAAACTACCCAATAAGAAATTGGGACCAAAATATTTGGGGCCTTTCCCCATTGTGAAAATCATCAACCTGGTCACAGTAAAACTGAAACTACCCAGACTGTTAGATGTTTTGTGCCAGCCATGGCAGTTCCCCAAAAAGGTCATCAGATGGGAGCAAAGAGGCTTCTTTGCTCCCACTGATGGGTCAGGGGTCCCCGGCCCCTGCAGCCCCATTGGTGAGAGAGTTTTATGGTAAGGGAGGGGCTGAGACCCCCCATAAATACCTCTGCTCAAGGGGCTGCTCTCTGCTTGCTCTGTTCTCTTTCTTCTTTCTTCTGCTTGCTTGCTAGCTGATCCCAGGCATGGATGCCTCCATGCCAGGAAACTCTTTCTATCTACTTTATCGTTAAATAAAGCTTTGAATGATTGCATTCCTGTGTGATGCCTTTTACTTGGAAGCACCTTAATGAACATCGAACTTGTGAGACGATCTCACAAGTTGGAAGCAAGAGGATGGTTTAAGGCAACGCTTCCAAGCCACGCAAGATGCCTGGACGTTCCAGCAAGAACCCATTTGAAACGGATGGCAGGAGGTCCCCGATTGTGACAAGGAGTCTTCAATCAAAGACGGCAGCCCTGCATCCAGCCCCTGACGCAAGCTCCGCTCCAGGTGAGAGCACAGATGACCTCTATTCCCCCAGAGGACCCAGCTCAGCGCCAGGGACCCCTTCGCATGCCTCCCTACATCTGCAAGCCACAGAGGGAAGCATGGAAGGCTTACAGTCTACCCAAGACTGCTCAGACGCAGCGGAAACGGCCCGGGCCCAAGACAGGCGCCGCGTGGACCAGATGACTGACCAGGAACGCAAGAAGCTGCTTCTAAAGTTCCTTGCAGCACAAAGGACGTCACAAGCCTCTCCACGGGAGATGCCAGTGCAGGAGGCCTCTGGACACCGGGTAAGTCCTTCCCCAGCGCCCACGAGGCCCCCTAACATGGCGCCGGCCACCCTGAGTGACCCCGGGGCCCCGGAGCTTTTGGTGCAAAATTTCCTGCCAAACTGTGACCTACAGCTTCCAGGGGCAACCGGAAGCAAGATGGCGGCCCCCAGGACACCCACATGGCCTGATATTGATAGGCCTAAGCCAAGCCTTGAGGCCCAGCAAGCGATGGCATCCACCCGAAGCAGCATGGAAACCCCCTGGTCCTCCCCACCAGATAGCCTCAAAGCCTGCCCAACCGAGACTGCTACAGCAGGGCTTGAAGCAGCCATCCAGGTCCTGGTTGCGGCCCTGGAAGCCAAAAAGACTGCAGCCTCAACATCGGGGGTAGCCAGCCTCCCTCGCCAACCCCAGGGGGCTCCCGGAAGAGTTCCAAGGCCTCCAATCCTCTCCCCGGGGCCTAACTGCCGAGAGGGGTCCGACCTGGAGTCTCCCAGCTGCGTCCTGCAACCCCAGAGGGCCCCCAGTGAACCCCCTGGCCTTCCAGCCTACTTTTTGCCGCCGCCCAGACGCCCTGCTTGCCAGATGGTCTTCGGGGGGGGCTCCGGATGAGGCCCCCTCCTCCAGCACCGTCTTCAGCCGCCTCCAGGGTCTTCAGGACCAGCGATGGGCTTCAGGCAATCCGGGCAGTCCATGTGCCATCCAGCCTGCGATCTTTGCCCCCCGGTGAGTGTTCCAGTGCCGGGGGGGGCTTCAGGAGGAATCTTCGGGGCTGCTGCGGCCTTCAGCCCCTCTTCAAGCCCAAATTCCGGCCTGCAGACCTGGGCCAGGCCCTCCCTCTGCCTCATGGGCTCAAATGAATTCTGAGCATGCCCAGTCGGGGCCATCCAACTCTGAGCATGCCCAGTCAGGGCCATCCATTCACATCAATGGAAAATTCACAGATCTTTGTAAATGGATTTAGAGCCAAGGAAAATTCCTTTTTATCTGCTCCTGCATTCTTAAATAAATTTGAAAAACTGCAACTTGGGGGGGGGGGAATTTCAGCAGATGGAGTAAAGAAGTGCAGATGTATCTATTAGAGCAAGGGACTCTAGAGATGGTTCTGGACCCCCCACCTCTTCCCTGGGGACCCCAAGAAGAGTGGTATCACAGGAAAGCATATACCACTCTACTGAGTTCACTGGATACTAACTTGTACTCCAGCATTCCAGATGGGCTCACAGCTGGTGAAGTTTGGCGGTTATTATACAATTTATTCAACAGCGACAGCATCGGTTCGATCACCAGACTCACAACTGAGTTTTACACCACTAGACTCAGATTTGGATCTAGCATGGCCGAACACCTGGGAAAATTGAAAGCACTCAGGGCAGAACTGATGTCCAGAGACTACCTTGTACCTGAGGCTAACATGGTCGCTGTCATTCTGGCTTCCCTGGACAAAAATTGGAGCAGTTTCATTGTTTCACTGGAGGGGACAACGAAGGAAGCCATGACTCTGTCCTACCTCACAGGGAGGCTCATTGAGGAAGATAAGAGACGAAGAGATGCAGGAGAATACGCCAGAGTTACCACCCAGCGAACCAGCAGGAGGCACCACAGCTTAGAGCAGGTTAATGCTCTACTTAAGTGTTTCATCTGTGGCTCTGAGGGGCACCTGAAGAAGGACTGCCCCCATCACCAACAAGGCCCCAAGCGTGGTCCCAATCAAGGAAGGGGCAAGGGGCAAGGTAGGGGGCGTGGCGGGGGCAAAGGTAGTGCCAAGGGCAATTTTGTGCATACTTGTCCTCTCACCCCCACCACAAAGGCTGATAGCCCCAATGACTTATGGTTACTGGACTCTGGAGCTTCATCTCACACAGACTTTGGGGAAAAATTCACCCGGTGTTCCATTGTAGCTTGCTAAAACCTTATCGAACCTCCACTTTAAGATTCCCCCTAAGAAAGCACCTGGACCCCTCGTAGTAGCAGGTCAGACCCATTATGAAGTGAAACGTATTCTTGACTCTAGAATCTTTAAGGGAAAATTGCAGTACCTAGTACAATGGAAGGGATACCCATTGTCTGAAGCCATTTGGGTGAAATCTACTTATGTGAAAGCTGACAGACTTATCAAAAGTTTTTATGAGAAACACCCCAACAAACCAAAAGCCAGTTCCTAACTTGTGTTTTGTTTACATTACAGGATCTGTCCTTTTTGTAAGGGGGGCCGGATGTCAACATTGCTAACATCGAATGTTATTGCTTGACAAGAAATTAAGAAGTAGCCATTTCATATGTTAAACTTCTGTATTGCTTTAAGAGATTGAGTTTAAAGTTGGGAGTGGGGAAGAGGAGGATTGTACCTTCAAGGCCATCTGAAACCAATGAAGATAAGAACTTGGCGGGTTTTCTAACGGAAGGGAAACTGATTCTTTAAATTAATTGGAGAATATGATTAATGACAATTAGAAAGGTGGAGAATTGTGTTTTAATATATTGTGCAAGGGGTGGAGATTTCAGATTCCAGCTTCCTTCGAGCAAGGATTTGCCGGTGTATTAGGCTAAATAAAGGACTTTTAAGGTAAACAATGCCTCAGAGTCACTTGAAAAATCCATACGTCGGAAACTTGACATCTGAGATGTATCCAGCCAGTTTCTGAAGCTGGGCTCACAGGATCAGTTGGGATTGTTGCTAGTGTACCAGCCTCTGCTGCATGGCAAACTTCCCTAGCTGAGCTGCTGGAGACCATCTCAGGGCTGTTGGTGGAGTTTCCCAGACTTAGGTTCTGGGAGACTTCGACCTACCATCCCTGGGTTTGGTGTCAGAAGCAACCCAGAAATTCATGACCACCCAGGTGGCCATAGACCTATCCCAGATCAACATGGGTCTATCTCAGGACAGTAGTCATACACCAAATATGATTCTCTTGTCGGAGCAATGGCAATGTGATCTGGTGGATTTAACAATATCCCCCCTGTTGTGGTCAGATCACACTCTGGTGTCCTTGAGACTCTCTTATGCCATCCCCGTCCGCAGGGAGGCCGGACCCATTCGACCAGTCCACCCCAGTGATTGATGGACCCAAATGGGTTCCAGAGGGAACTGGGCAATATCCCAGGGGTTCTGCTGCATGGCCCTGCCAAAGCCTTGGTAACAACCTGGAATCAGCTGGAATGAGCCGTGGTGGCACAGTGGGTAGAATGCAGTATTTCAGGCTAACTGCTCACACTGCCAGGAGTTCAATTCTATCGATCCTGACTGGCTCAAGGTTGACTCAGCCTTCCAACCTTCCGAGGTTGGTAAAATGAGGACCCAGATTGTTGGGGGCAATATGCTGACTCTAAACTGCTTAGAGAGGGCTGCAAAGCATTGTGAAGTGGTATATAAGTCTAAGCGCTATTGCTATCAAAGGGCAGCTGACGCTTTGGACAGGATCATGCCTGTTCAGCCTCTCTTGACCCATTGCTCCCGACCCTCCCAGGAGGAGCTGCGGGTTCTGAAAAGGATTAAGGGATGCCTAGAGCACTGCTGGAGGAAAACAAGGGATGACTGGACACAGGTTAGAGCTGCTATTAAGGCCTACCTCGTGGCAGTAAGAGCGGTGAAACAGCATTATTTCTCTACCCTTATTGAATCTACAGAGTGTTGCCCAGCAGCTCTGTTCCAGATCACCTGGTCCCTCCTGGGAGAGGAGGGCTCAGATTACCATCCCTGTGCAAAGAAATTTGTTCAACACCTGATGGACAAAGTCACTCGCATTTGTTTCCAGTTGGAACTCGTGTAGCGGAGGTCCATGTGAGATGCCTGGGGAAAGGACTTGTTCAGTTAGAGTATCTGGGAACAGTTTGATCCTGTTGGACCTGAGGAAGTGGACAGTGTCAGTGCCCTCAACACTGTCACTGCAACCACCTGTCAATTATGTCAATGTCCCTCCTGGTTGGTGAAAGCCTCCAGGACGTCAACTAGCAGGTGGGTCCAGGCAGTGATAAATTCTTCACTGCAGGAGGAGACATTCCCAGGGCCTTTTAAGGAGCCCCTGTTTTGCCCCGTCCTTGAAAAACGATTGCTTGATCCCACCTACTTGGACAATTTTCTTCCAGTTTCTCATCTTTTTTAGGGAAGGTAGTAGAAAAGGTGTGGTTGCTTGGTAGCCTCAGAGGGTCCTTGATGAAATGGATTATCTGGACCCCTTTCAGGATTTAGACCCGGTTATGGGACAAAACAGCATTGGTTGCACTTGTGGATGATCTCTGGCAAGAGCAGAGACACAGTGGCATTGGCTTAATGACACTTGAGATGGTCTCTGCTCCAGCGGTTTGAGTCATAGCACTGTGTGGTGGGGTGAGCTCTCATTTGCCTCAGCTTCTGCCCACCTAGAAGTTCAAAAGCATGTTCTATGCAAGTAGATAAATAGGTACCACTTTAGTGGGGAGATGAGTTGGTGCTCTGTGCAGTCAGTCAGATTCCTGCCAGCTCTGAACCTTCCCACTTGTGATGCCTGTTCGTGAGGTGGCTCCAGGGAAGGGAGGGGGGCCTTGGATGCTGCTGCAGGAAGAGCTACTCATCTTTCTGGGTCAAAGCCTGCTCACTCCTGTGGTGCACCTTGGGAAGCTTGTGAGCGTGTCCCACAACAGCTGGTAAATTGGCAGCCAAAGTACTACTCTGCAATAGCATTGTGGTCTCCTGGCCAATGTAACAATGCCATAAGCTAATAATAATCTGGCGAGAGTGGGATGGAGGTAGTGCAACCTTCCTTGATCTCGACCTCTCGGTAGCCTTCGATACCATCAACTATGGTATCCTTTTGGGTCAGCTATGGGGTCTGGGGCTGGTCAGCACAGTTTTGCGCTGGTTCGGCTCCTTTCTCCAAGGCCATTCCAATCAATGTTAATAGGGAGAGAGATCCAGCCCACAGGTGTTCTTGTGGCATGCTGCAGGGCACAGTACACTTTCCGCTCTTTTTTAACATCTACATGAAGCCACTGGGTGAGATCATCTGTAATTATACGTTTAGGTATCACCAGTACGCTGATGATACTCAGCTTTACATCTCCACCCTGGTGACCAGTTTTGGGGGGCCCTAGAGTGGCTCATATTACACCATTGTTCTGTGAGCTGCACTCACTGCCGGCTTGCTTCTGGGTGCAATTCAAGGTGTTACCACCTTTAAAGTCCTATATGGCATGGTTCCAGGCTACTTGAGGAACCATCTCACCCCAATGGGACTGGCCATCCCCACATGTGCCGGCAGAGGAGGCATGCTGCAGTCCCTGTCGGTCAGTACGCTGATGATACTCAGCTGGCAGACTCCAGGAGAAGAGTCTTCTCTGCCATGGCTTCTGCCCTTTGGAACGTCTTACCCCCTGAGGTTGGATTGGGTCCCACCCTCCTGCCCTTCTGTAAGGACCTGAAGACCTGCCTTTGCCAATTGGCTTGGTGCCCCAATGGGGGAGTATCATGCTGGATGTGGCTGATGGACCAATAGCAGATTTCACCTCACCCGTGTACATTCTGCTCCCTCCCTATCATCTAGCCATAACCTGTATTTTTATTGTGATTACAAACACACACACTTGGTTTTATTGCTTTTAACGTTCTAAAATGCCTGGAGTCGCCTCGCAGCAAGATGGGTGGCAAACAAATTTAATAAATCAATAGAATCTCTGTAGAGCATACATAGTTGTTGATGGGAATTATATATTTCAGCGTGCCATTGTGATTGTATCTTTACCTATGTATCCATGCAGGAATCTTTGGAATTTTCCATTATTTGTTTTATGGTTGAATACTGATTAGAAAAGAATATTTACAACTTCTATTTAGTACTGCCATTCGAACTCCAGATGGTTCCCTCCCAATCAGCATTTTTCCTTCCTGATGTCTGTTTCATCATCTCTAACAGCCTCCTTTAAACTGCAAAGCTGGCGAGCACAATGGGAAAAAAGCAAAACAAGAAGAAAGTGGAGACGGTCTTAGAAGAGGAAGAGGAGGAATACGTGGTGGAGAAAGTTCTTGACAGGCGGGTAGTGAAAGGCAAAGTGGAATACTTGCTCAAGTGGAAAGGCTTTTCAGAGTAAGGCTGCTGTCCCTTTATTTCATAGTTTTGTTGAACGGAAAGATCAGCTGGGTTCAGTTTTTCAAACCTTGTGTTAACATTCCATAGTGCTTATTAGAAGTGTGGATTTTTAGAAATCCAGTTCAACTTTAAAAATCCTACCTTGTGGCAATGTATCCTGCCAAATCAAAATGCACTTTTTGGAGAAGAATCTACCCTGATTTTCAAATGCACTAATATCCTGTTTGTTATTCCATTTTTTTATTTCAAACAATCTTCAGTCTCTCTCCCCCTCCCCCCCCTCCCCCATGTCTCCTTCTCCCTCTCTCTCTCTCTCTCTCCCTCTCTATACACACACACAAACACAGAGAGAGAGAGAGAGAGAGAGTGCTTTTTTTGTACAACCCGCCTTGCCTACCCTACAAGGTTCCATCCAAAAAAGGTGCCGGAACTCTGTTCTGAGCGCTCTATGACAAAAAAGCCCTGTATATATATAAACAAACTAAAAAACAGATCACCCTGACTAAAAATTTATTTAAAAACTTACCTTTCGTCAGCAGCTGCTGACATCATCAGAGTTCTAGCCAGAATTGAGAATCATGTCTTTATAGACTCTGTAACGCCAATTGTTTGGATAACGAGCGTGTTACCGGTCTATTCGGCTCACACCCTCCTGCAATCAACTGCTCAATTGCTGTTTCCGTCGTGCTCGTTGACAGCTGTTTGAATTTCATCACGCTGCTCCTCTCCTCTATATATTCCCACTTGATAAAACCAAGACTCAGAACAACATAAGACCACTGAAATCTTGGTAATTTGATTCTACTTGTCATTAGATACTCTGTGTATAGTGGATATAGAAAGTCTACATACCCTTCTTAAAATGCCAGGTTTTTGAGATGTAAAGAAATCAGACCAAGATAAATCGCTTCAGAATTCTTTCCATCTACAATATAACAAGCTGTTCAGTTGAAAAAGAAATCTTTAGAGGGAAAAATAATGAAAAACAACTTACAGGTCAAACTCGAAAAATTAGAATATCGTGCAAAAGTTCATTTATTTCAGTAATGCAACTTAAAAGGGGAAACTAATATATGAGATAGACCAGGGGTGTCAAACTCAATTTCATTGAGGGCCGCATCAGCATTGCGGTTGCCCTCAGGGGGCCGGGTGGGCGTGGCCAGGGTGAGTGTGGCCTACTGGGTGGGCGTGGCTAGTGTGTTTGTGGCCTACTGGGTGCGCGTGGCCAGCTCTACATCGTTCGCATCAAGGGTGCCTTTGGGGCCTGGGCAGGAGTGGGACAGATCTGAGGGTCTCTGGGCCAGGGCCAAGGCAGTGGGGGCCGTTCCCTCACTGTTTCCAGGATGGCTTCGCGGGCCACATGAAACCACTTCGCGGGCCGGATCCGGCCCCCGGGCCTTGTGTTTGACATGTCTGAGATAGACTCATTACATGCAAAGCAAGATAGTTCAAGCCGTGATTTGTCATAATTGTGATGATTATGGCGTACAGCTCATGAAAACCCCAAATCCACAATCTCAGAAAATTAGAATATTGTGAAAAGGTGCAATATTCTAGGCTCAAAGTGTCCCACTCTAATCAGCTAATTAAGCCATAACACCTGCAAAGGGTTCCTGAGCCTTTAAATGGTCTCTCAGTCTGGTTCAGCAGGAATCACAATCATGGGGAAGACTGCTGACCTGACAGTTGTGCAGAAAACCATCATTGACACCCTCCATAAGGAGGGAAAGCCTCAAAAGGTAATTGCAAAAGAAGTTGGATGTTCCCAAAGTGCTGTATCAAAGCACATTAATAGAAAGTTATGTGGAAGGGAAAAGTGTGGAAGAAAAAGGTGCAGAAGCAGCAGGGATGACCGCAGCCTGGAGAGGATTGTCAGGAAAAGGCCATTCAAAAGTGTTGGGGACTTTCACAAGGAGTGGACTGATGCTGGAGTCAGTGCATCAACAGCCACCACACAGAGACGGATCCTGGACATGGGCTTCAAATGTCGTATTCCTCTTGTCAAGCTGCTCCTGAACAACAAACAACGTCAGAAGCGTCTTACCTGGGCTAAAGAAAAACAGACCTGGTCTGTTGCTCAATGGTCCAAAGTCCTCTTTTCTGATGAGAGCAACTTTTGCATCTCATTTGGAAACAAAGGACCCAGAGTCTGGAGGAAGAATGGAGAGGCGCACACTGCAAGATGCTTGTAGTCCAGTGTGAAGTTTCTACAGTCTGTGTTGATTTGGGGAGCCATGTCATCTGCTGGTTTTGGTCCACTGTGCTTCATTAAGTCCAGGGTCAACGCAGCCGTCTACCAGGAGATTTTGGAGCACTTCATGCTTCCTTCCGCAGACGAGCTTTATGGGGATGCTGACTTCATTTTCCAGCAGGACTTGGCACCTGCCCACACTGCCAAAAGCACCAAAACCTGGTTCAATGACCGTGGGATTACTGTGCTTGATTGGCCAGCAAACTCGCCTGACCTGAACCCCATAGAGAATCTATGGGGCATTGCCAAGAGAAAGATGAGAGACATGAGACCGAACAATGCAGAAGAGCTGAAGGCCGCTATTGAAGCATCCTGGTCTTCCATAACACCTCAGTTAGTGCCACAGGCTGATAGCTTCCGTGCCACGCCGCATTGAGGCAGTAATTGCTGCAAAAGGGGCCCAAACCAAGTACTGAGTACACATGCATGCTTATACTTTTCAAAGGTCTGATATTGTTCTATGTACACTCCTTGTTTTATTGATTGCATGTAATATTCTAATTTTCTGAGATTGTGGATTTGGAGTTTTCATGAGCTGTAAGCCATAATCATCACAATTATGACAAATCACAGCTTGAACTATCTTGCTTTGCATGTAATGAGTCTATCTCATATTAGTTTCCCCTTTTAAGTTGCGTTACTGAAATAAATGAACTTTTGCATGATATTCTAATTTTTCGAGCTTCACCTGTATCTCTACTTATAAGAGGGTGTGCACACCTATGCAAACATGTTATTGTACATTTTTATTGTTATTTTTCTCCCTAAAAGAGGTCAGTTTGTCAATTGAATTGTATAGCTTATGTGTCATATTAAAAGTGGGGAAAATTTTGAAGTGATTTATCTTGGTCTGATTTTTCTTACATGCATAAAGCCTGGCATTTTAACAGGTGTATGTAGACTTACTATATCCACTGTATATTATGCAACATTGCTTCCACTTCAGATTCAGCAATATTTTCAGGTCTTGTAACTTGCTTATGTATTTGAAAGTTTTTCTTACGCACTCATAAAAGTGTCAGCATTTATTCCAGGTTTCAAGTAAAAGCCTTTTGGTGCAAAATATAGATGTAATACTTTTCCATTTATATAAAATTGCTCTTAATTTATGCCACGAATTTCCAGGTCCCATCAGTCAAGCATCTTTTTCTGATAATGTAAGGTAGAAATATAAAAATGATAGTTACAAACTCTGGTATTTTGTATGTGTTGCAGTGAAGATAATACATGGGAGCCAGAGGAGAATCTCGATTGCCCTGACCTAATTGCAGAGTTCCTGCAATCCCAGAAAACAGCACATGAAAGTGACAAGTCAGAGGGAAGCAAGCGCAAGGCTGACTCCGACTCTGAGGACAGGGGAGAAGAAAGCAGACCAAAGAAAAAAAGAGAAGAGGTAAGCCAGATTCCTTCAGTACGTGTTCCACTCAAGGTTGCTTATGTCTTGTCATTAAAGAGAAAAATGGGTTGACAAAAATTTTAAACAGAGCATTATGACCCAGGTCGCCTAGTCAGAGGCAGGCTTCTATAGAGTCCTTTATTGCTCTGTTAAATTCCACAACAAATGGCCCTACAACAGTTGGTAAGGCTCCACCCCACATTCCCCTGAAGACAGCCACTCTCAGTCCCACAAACAAAAGCCAGTGTTCTGTCCTTACTACATGTTACTCTGTGTGCAGCTTGACATGCAGCTAAACCCACCTATCCTCCAATAAAACAGACCGTGTGCATAGATCTGAATGCTTTATTAAAGGAACAGGATAGGTGAAACTGGGAAAAAATACAAATACATATAATAAAAATCCTAGTGCAAAATAAGCAGTATTGAGTTGCTGGTGAACATAACAGTTACAGATAAATCTAGGGTATGTCAAAGGTATGTCACACAAAGAAGGAAACATAATACTCAAAGAAAGAAGCAGCATACAACTAACAAACCCTTCTGCCCAATCCAACTCAGCCAGAAGCAGCCCCACTAAAACTGAGCAACTGATTTCTCCCCCTACATGGAAACACGTAGACCCACAACTTTCCCCTCAAAAAACAAACAAACATGCAGACAACTAGCAAGGAAATAACTTCAAATATCCCTAAAAAAGTCACATCAACAAATACACCAGAGATAAACAGAAAAGCACCCCAGACTGCAGCCCCCCCAAAAAGAAGGCAAGTGTTGGTAATAGGAGATTCTATCCTCAAAGGAACAGAATCATCCATCTGCAGACCAGACATACAATCCAGGGAGGTATGTTGTCTCCCTGGAGCAAAAATCAAAGATGTGGCTGAGAACCTAACCAAAATAATTAGCCCTACAGATTACTTCCTCCTCCTCCACATTGGGACGAATGACACAACAAAGAACCTGAGTACAATAGTGAGTGACTGCAAACAACTAGGCAGTAAAGTTAAGCTAGGAGCACAAGTAATGTTCTCATCAGTACTCCTAACGAAAGGCCAACACCCATTGAGGGAAAAAAAGAATTCTAGAAATAAACCACTGGCTAAAGGGTTGGTATCGCCAAGAAAACTTTGGTTTCCTAGATCATGGACTGCATTTCCTACGCAAAGGACTCTTGGCAAGGGATGGGCTGCACCTCACGAAAACAGGGAAAAATGTACTCAGAAAAAGACTGGCCCAGCTCATCAGGAGGGCTTTAAACTAAAATTGTGGGGGGAAGAGTGACCAATCTTCAGAATCTCTAGAACTCAAAACCAATCATAAATACCAAGAAAATAAATCAAACAATGAGGTGGGCAGAGATAAAAAAACCCCTCAAAACAACATTCAGAAGGTGCAGGATACATACCTACGAACAGGCACAAAAGCCTTAAATGCTTATATAAAAATGCTCAAAGCTTGGGGAACAAACAGGGTGAACTAGAAGCAATAGTACACGAGGGAGGGTATAACATAGTTGGTATTACAGAAACCTGGTGGTACAAAACCCATGAATGGAATGGACTGATGGATGGATACAAATTACTCAAAGGAAACAGGTCTACAAAAAGAGGAGGGGGAGTTGCACTATATGTAAGAGAACACTACATATCTACAGAAATGCACATGATCAAAGATAAAATCTCTCCAGAATGCATATGGGTCAATATAAAAGAGAAAAAAAGTGACATTACCATAGGTGTATATTATAGACCACCCAACCAATCAGAAGAAATAGATGAACTCTTTGCCAACCAGTTAACAAATGTATGTAGGAAGCATACCACAATAGTAATAGGAGACTTCAACTATCCACTTATCAACTGGGAGACAAACTCTGCTGCGAGCGGGAGATCAAACAGATTCCTAACCAACCTAGCCAACAACTTTGTCACCCAAAAGGTGGAGGAGGGAACTAGGCGTAAAGCCACACTAGACTTAATTCTAACTAATAGAGAAGAAGTGATAGAGGGAGTTGAAGTTGCTGAAACCTTGGGCGAAAGTGACCATGTCATACTGGAATTTAATATAACACAAACACTAGCAACAGAAAACAATCCAACCAGTGTCTTGAACTTCAAAAGAGCTGATTTTAACAAACTCAGAGAGAGAACCTAGGAAAGATTCCATGGATGAAAATCCTAAAGCGGAAAACAACCCAAGAAGCGTGGGAAACTCAAAAATGCGATCATAAAAGCCCAGTCCAGCACAATACCACTGAAAAAGAAAAATAAAGACTTTCAAGAAGAAACCAACATGGCTGCACAAAGATCTCTCTGACAAACTGAAAGACAAAAAGGGCAAATACAAAAAATGGAAAGGGGGGCATATAAATAAGGCCAATCATTAGCAGACAGTCAGAACATGTAAAGATGCAGTCAGGAAAGCTAGACAGTCAGTTGTCTTAGATGGTATAGTTACTCCTGCTTGAGCAGGGGGCTGTACTAGAAGACCTGCAAGGTCCCTTCCAGATTCTATTCTATTCTATTCTATTCTATTCTATTCTATTCTATTCTATTCTACTCTACTCTACTCTACTCTACTCTACTCTACTCTACTCTACTCTACTCTACTCTATTCTATTCTATTCTATTCTATTCTATTCTATTCTATTCTATTCTATTCTATTCTATTCCTGTTCTGTCCTCTCCCACTGAGTAGCCTCAAAGAGGCTCAAAAGTCCAACAGAAGCCAAACATAAGCTGAACAAATGAAAACTGGACTTCTAACAGTTAACTCTCCAAAGTTTATATCAGACAGCAATGTTGTAATTACCGGGCAATGTTTGCAGGTTCTTGGCAGACGGCCAGCAGCTTCAGAGCCTAGATACAGACAAGCAGACACGCTACAAAACTCATACGCCAACAAATTGTCCACCACGCCTGTCCTGCGCAGCCACACCCCTTTTATACTCTGTAGGGTGTGGCCCTACGTCTCCCGGCCATGCCTCTTGGCACGTTGCAACAATTGCTGCTGCTGTTGACGACGTATTCCACGTCTCTCCCTTGCATCCAAAAGGGGCTCTTCCTCGGTGCTGCCGGCCTCTGCCTGCTGTCCATAGGCACATCAGCCACAGTCAGTTCTTGCTGACTCACCAAGGGAGTCGGCCCTTCCGGCACGCTGCTCGTGCCAGCTTCCTCCTCCTCCAACTCATCCTCCGAGTCGGTATGCCACGATAAAGCACCCTCCGGGGCCGGGGTCACAACAATGTCTCACCAGCGATGCTGTGTATTTGGGATGTGGTTTTTTGTCCTCAGATGACCGTGTGCCACAGATTAGGCTGGATTCTTCCTGGTGCTTCTGCTTCCTTCCAAATGCTAAAGGAAATGGAGTCTGGCTTCCCAGTGTGCACTTGTTCTGGGAGTGAGGGTTCATGGGTAAAGGGGTTGGGTTAGCTTCAAAACAATAGATTTGTTTTTGCCCCCCAGGCCACTAGATGAGGGTAGAGAGTAACAACAATACACACACACACACACACACACACACACACGGCATGACAGGCAGTAAGCAACAAAACCAATTCGGAAAGGCAGAGAGGAGGTTCAAAGAGAAGGTGGAAGCTCATGCGGCAAGGTCCAGAGTCAAGGTCCACAGGGTGAGGCAAGTCTGTGAGGCAAAAGGCGAGTCAACTGGGCAAGGCAAGTCCATGAGGCAAAGACGCAAGGCGCAGGCATATAAACATGAGTGAAAGCGATTTCCGGTTTGCCGACGCGGCTGCCATTGACATCTGTAAGGCGAACTCCGTCTTCCACGTCCAGTTTCGCTTCGCTGAGGGACCCTGGAAAGGGTTGAAAGTTGCACTATTAAGAAAACATGGATGAAGATCAGGAACAGAATCTTTTTTTGATGAAAGCAATTATTAAAACTATTCTTACAGCCACTGATGAAATAAGAGGCTACAGAAAAGAACAAGATGTCAGCCCAGATATACAAATTCAAACTCTGACTACAACTAAAGAATCAACTACACAGAATATAATAGAAGAAGTGGAACAATTAAACACTATTACAGAAGATTCAGTTGATCAACAAATAGATTTAATGGAAAACCCAGAAAAGAGACTGACAATATGGAAAATGGAAAAGACTTTCTATACAAACCAGAAGAAACCTGAGGAACAAGAAGAAGAATAGACTGAAGGGAAGATAAATATTTCAGGACAACTACATTGAGATGGAAAGAGAGAGACGATTTGTTAGCACTTCCAAAAAAATGGTGACTGGATGCCCTCTTTTGTTCCAAATAATATGTATAATAACAGAGGGAGATCCATTTGATGATTTGACAGCACAAAGATGGAAGGCAAGCTGGCAAAGAAAGAAAGCTAGAATAAGACTGAAGAAAATTGGGGTTTTGACTTATTAGTGAAGATTAAAAGAGAATATACTTTAATAGATAAGATGTATACTTTGAATTCTAAATTTTGTTATGAACTGAGATAATGAAAATTTTGAGCATTTAAAACTTGAAAGTATAAATATTAAAAGTTAAAATTGAATATTTGTCTACAAAGATTGAATGTAAAAGTAATTAAGACATATAAGCTAAAAATCTATTGAAAAATGTAATGAACATGTTTTATTTAGCTGATATAATAAGAATTGTACTAGCTTAATATGAGATAGTAGACATTAAGAGAAAAAGAGGAAGCATCTGATGTTGAAAAAAGAGAAATTCTGATTACTAAGGTTAAGATATTTTGAAATTAATAGAAAATAAGAATGTTATACTGTATTACTAATTAGATGATGTAAGATGGTGAGAAATAGAATATGTTTGAATAGATGTGTATCCTGAATATTAGACTTTGTGATGAATTTGATAATGGGAATTTTGGTTACTCAAAATTTGGAAATTATAATCAATAAATGTTAAATTCAAATATTAACAGGAAATTAAAAATTGAGAAAACTAATTAGGACATTGTCTATAAAAACTGAATGTTAAAATAACTAGGATATGTATAAGGTAAAAATTATTGATAACTGTAAGAATGTTACTTTTATTCAATTGATATAATAAGAATTGTATTAGCTTAAATATGAGACAGTAAATGCTAAGGGGAAAAGAGAGGAAATATTTAATGTGGTACTTTTGAGATTTCTATTAAAGATACTTGTATGTTATTGAATTATCGGTTAACCCAGCCACCATGTTGCTTTTTAAATACTTAAATGTAAAATTAGAAAATCAATAAAACTTTTTTTAAAAAAAACACGAGTGAAGGCTAACCCATGCCAGGTGTTCCTTATTACGAGGGGCAGGGTGACCTTCCGAGCAGCCTTGTAGACCTCTTTTGAGTTTACCTCCACTCTACTCTCCATGCCCTCTGATTGAGTGGGGGAGGCAGCTGTTCCTCATAACAGGGTATCTGCTGCCTCTCAACACCACTGCCTGTCTGCAGTCGACCACCTCACCCAATTCCTGAGGGGCCTGGCAGCTCCTGGCCTCTCCAAACATTCCAAGTGAGATGTGCCATCCCTGTCAGACGTTCCTGGTTCCAACTCCTCCTCCGAACCAGGATCCGATGGGGTCATGAAACAGAGGGGCATACTTTTAGTTTACAATTAAGGATCTTTGAGGTGCATAAATACCTTAGGTGTGTTCTGCTCCCTGTGGTTTTGAAGAAATTTATTCTTACTCTCAGATTTATTGCTCTATCTTGTCTAACATTCTTTTAGGTATTCAGTATTTTTATTTCTGTTTTTATATACTATCTATTCATTTTCTGTTTTTTCTGTTTTTAATCACATCTTTTTTTCTATTCATCCTTGGAAGTAAAGTCCCAATTTATAGCCGTGAAACTTTAATGGCAATATGATATAGAATTTTCATTCCATTAATATTTATCTCTAGCCCATTGATAGCTTATTGTCTAGAATTTCAAGGAATACATGATCCCTGGAAGCTGCCATTAAGGAGGACATCAGTTCACCAAAATAACAGCTCAAATTTCTTGTAATTTTGTTGAAGGTCTACCCTTCAGGTAAATTACATGAAATATTAGGGTTCATGAAATCATATAGTTTTGAATATATGTACCATATTCTTGATTTAGGATTCCCTCCTTTTTAGTATAGCAGAAGCCATTTTCTGGCAGTAATATTTTGTGTTATCTGATCGGTCCATATTCAGTGCTTGATCTTTTTGTGCTAATCTCTAAATCAGTGGCCCCCAACCTTTTGGGCACCAGGGACCAGTTCCGTGGAGAGAGGTTTTTCAGCAGACCGGAGGAGGTGTGGTTTTGCATGCTGCCTGCATCCCACGGATGGGGCTTCGCTTGTTTGCTGGCCCCGGTTTCTGGCATGCCGCAGCCCGGTGCTGGTCCATGGACCAGAGGTTGGGGACCCCTGCTCTGAATGCAGCACTCATTAACATTTCTTTTTTTTTCTTTAGGCTGAAAAGCCTCGAGGGTTTGCAAGAGGGTTTGAGCCAGAACGGATTATTGGTGCCACAGATTCAAGTGGGGAGCTCATGTTCCTAATGAAATGGTAAATTTGTCCTTTAATTTTTGAAGCTCTCACTGCACTTCTTCAAACTGAAGTATGACATTTGCTTGTATAAATGTTGAGGAAATGCTGTGGCTTAATGTCTGTCAGAATATGGGGATATAATTCCTTAGCACAGGATTCATACAGTATTCAGTTAACAGTTGGCTATTTTTGTTGTTTTAATCTTGTTTGCCTGTGGCAGAATGTAAGCTGTTGAGTTTGTTGACAGTCAGAATGGCATAGAAGCTTGTCTGCCTATAATATGGTGTCCTGAATTAGTTTGCTTGCTTAGGATTAAAACTTGATGTGGATAAAGTCTCTTGATGGTACAATATTTTTGTGTGCTTTAACTGTCTGGACTGTACTCTGATCTGGCTTTAGATTTTCCGCTAAAGAAAGGATGGTGTATAAATTCATTTTGAAAAACAGTATTGTCTGTAAATTCTGAAAAGTGATTTCTCAACTTAAGAGTTCAGCCACCTTTCTTACAATTGTCCTGTGGTAGGGTTAAGTATAAATCAGCAGAACATTCAATGAGTGCATTATGAAACATTAACTGTTCTGGAAGATTCACATCTTGGCAATTCCAGAACAGCCAAATAAACATGACGTTGTGAAGAAGAAAGCTCAACTTCTTTCTTTGGAATGAAATTTTATGCGTGTAACTACAAACTTGCAGCCTCCAGTTTTGCTAAATTATAGGTAGTGCTTGACTTACGATCAATCGTTTAACAACTGTTCAAAGTTATGATGGTCTCAGAAAGGGTGCTTGGTCTCAGAAAGGGTAGAGCACTTCTGGCCATCATAAAGCACTGCACTGTCCTCGTGATCACTGTCCAGGTGCTTGGCAACCTGTTTACACTTACAACTGGTGCCAAACCCCCTGCAATCATGTGATCGCCATTTGCAATCTTCTCTGCCAGCTTCCCCAATACAGAAGCCAACAGGGAAGGTTGCAGGCTACTGCTGAGAGTACTCCCTCTCGTCTCTGAGGGCTTATTGAAAGAGCTGCCTACCAGGGGGGAATCTTCAGTTCTACACGGACCTGAGATTTCTAGCCCAACAAAGGATTTCTCCTCCCCTCTGTCCACTGGGAGGAAATCCTTTGTTAGGCTGCAGAAATGGAATTAAATTTCTTCAGGATTTCCCCCAATGGATGGAGGGGAAAGGAAATTCTTTGTCAAGCTGCACGAACCTGAAGATTTTAGCTCCATCCCTGCAGTCCAATGAAAGATTCCCTCACCCACCCAGTGGACCTTCCCAGGGCCTTCCTCACCCCCTAAGGCACCCCACGCTCCTTACCTGGGACTCAGTCCATGTAATGACACTGGTGATCACAGCAACTGTCATGGTTGAATTGCTAAGATGATTGTTAACCTCTGTCGCTACTCAACTTGCCATAGAAACAGGGTGGAGGGAAAGCCTGGGAAAGAAATGGGAGTTTCAAGAAGCCGTCCACAGATCGTGAGACCCAAGGTCATCAAAAGCAGGTGTCTGACGGAGAAGTGGACCATTCCTATAACAAACAGAAAACATGTATTGGGCAACATGAACACATGATGGGTGGGGGTTATGAAAAGCCATTGTTAACTACCCAGATTTTTGCATGGGAAAACTAGAGTTGACCAAACAGTTGACAGCAACTGGGAGTGCCAGGATTGTAGTTATTGAACAAAACATTCAGTGTCTCACTTAAGTGTTTTGCTCATCCACTGAGATTCTATTCCCAATTGTGGTCATAGGTTGAGGACTACCTGTATTTATGACAGTTTGTTTGACAACTGTTCAAAGTTATGACAGATCTCTCGACTTCCGGTTTGTGATCACAGCCCTGGTGGACACATGGAGGCGAGCTTTGTCTCCAGCGTCCAGTTTTACCCCACTGGGGGACCCTGGAAAGGGTCGAAAATCGCCCTGTAGGGGCGATGAGCAAGGAGAGGACCCCTGCTTGATCCGGGGCAGCTCTTCAAAACGACAGGGAAACAACTGGCCATATAAATATGGCTCGTCACTAAGCTGCTGACAGCCAAAGTCAAATTTACTACCAAGCACTTAGCAACGTGGATGAAAGTGGGTGAGATCTTATCTTCTCTTTACCCTAAGTACCTTCTTCCTGAGAAAGCTCTTTGAAGTATCTTCCCCCTGTGAGGAGAGAGGGAAGGGAATTTTTATTCCACCCTCTTAAGAATGGCGGCGTCTGACTACCCAGGGTAATCAAAGCTATAAAAGAAGAATTTCAATCTAATTGGATTCATATGTCTCTGAGATTTGGGGACCAAAAATTTTCCTATCTTTTCTGGAGACTTTTGTTCTTATCTACAAAAAAGAAATAAAACTGGAAAAAGAATTAGAAAAATTTGGGACTTTTTTTTAAAAAAAAGAAGAAAATCTTAAATGGTATCAGTGACATCCTGTGGTGAAGCCTGGTATAGCAATTTGTTATTTCCTAACAAGAGACTTGGCTCAAAGCCCAGAACATAGATAAGACTGACCTTGGTACCATCTGTGAGAGATTCAACTGTAAGAGAACAGCTGAGCAGTAAAACTGGCCTTCTTGAACTGTGAATGTAAACTTTTACTGACTATTGCTTAAGAAATAACTGTTACTAGAAAGATTATTTACAAACACGTGAAAGGTGGATGAAGACCAGGAAAAAATTCTTGCCATGTTGAAAGCAATACATGAAACTATTCTTTCAGCTTGTGATAAAATGAGACCTAAAATAAAAGATCAAGACACCAGCTTAGATGCACAAAGCCAAACTTTGACTACAACCAAAGAACCAACAATGCAGAAGATAACAGAAGAAGTGGAACAATTAAATATTAAGACAGAAGACTCAATTGACCAACAAGTACAGCTGATGGAAAACCCAGACAAGGAAGTGACAAAACTGGAAATGGAAATGACTTTCTATACAAATCAGAAGAAATTTGAGAAAGAAGAAAAGATTGAATTGAAGACAAATATATCAGAGCAAATATGGGGGAACTGGAATAACAGGGCGACAACTAAATGAATACAAATGGGCTAGTCCTTCCAGAAAACTGGCAATCAAATGGTCTCCTTTAATTCAACTAACATATATAAGAATGAAGGGCGATTTATTTGATGATCTAAAAGCATTGATATGGAAGCCTAGTTGGCAAAGGAAAAAAGCTAGAATAATGTTGAAAAATTGGGGGTTTGATTCATTAGAGGGGATTTTATATTGTCAATTAGAGGGTTAAAGGGAGATCTTGAGATAAGGGGAATTTTGGTTATTAGATTTAAAATAGCTGGAAACCAGTTCAAAATAAAGATTTGTCTAATACTGAAAAATTAGATATAAAAGGGAAAAGAAAATTAATTATCATGAATATGTTTGACTTATTGATTAACCCAGGCAATATATATAATGGTTTTGATTTATTAAAGGGGATATTGTATTATTAAGTATGGTGGGAAATAGATAACTTTTAGGAAATTGAACTTTAGGAAATAGAACAAGATTACATTTAAATAGATAAAATGTGTATTTTGGACACTATAAAGTTTGTTATGAAATGAGGTAAGGGAACTCTTGGTTACCCAAAGTCTGAAAATTATGGATATCAAAGGTTAAATTGCAATATTGATGAGAAGTTAAAAATTATGTAAAAATTAATAACAGGATATGGATTGTTTATGAAGATTGAATGTAATTAAGATATGTATAAGCTAAAAATTTATTGATAAATGTAATAATGATGTCTTTATTGAGTTGATATAATTAGAAATGTACTAGTTTGAATTGTTGTTGTTAGTTGCAACGTCGTGTCCGACCCATCGCGACCCTATGGACAACGTTCCTCCAGGCCTTCCTGTCCTCTACCATCTTCTACAGTCCATTTAAGCTCACGCCTACTGCTTCAGTGACTCCATCCAGCCACCTCATTCTCTGTCGTCCCCTTCTTCTATTGCCCTCAACCTTTCCCAGCATTAGGCTCTTCTCCAGTGAGTCCTTCCTTCTCATTAGGTGGCCAAAGTATTTGAGTTTCAACTTCAGGATCTGGTCTTCTAAAGAGCAGTCAGGGTTGATCTCCTCTAGGACTGACCAGTTTGAACAGCTTGCAATCCAAGGGACTCGCAGGAGTCTTCTCCAGCACCATAGTTCAAAGACCTCAATTCTTTGGCGCTCAGCCTTTCTTATGGTCCAACTTTCACTGCCATACATTGCAACTGGGAAGACCATAGCCTTGACTATACGCACTTTTCTTGGCAGGGTAATGTCTCCGCTTTTTAGTGTGCTGTCTAGATTTGCCATGGCTTTCCTCCCGAGGAGCAAGCGTCTTTTAATTTCTTGGCTGCAGTCCCCATCTGCGGTGATCTTGGAGCCCAGGAAAATAAAATCTGTCACTACCTCCATTTCTTCCCCATCTATTTGCCAGGAATTGAGAGGGCCGGATGCCATGATCTTGGTTTTCTTAATGTTAAGTTTCAAGCCATCTTTTGCAATCTCCTCCACCCGCAACAAGAGGCTCTTTAGTTCCTCTTCACTTTCTGCCATTAAGAGTGGTATCATTGCATACCTTTGTTGTTGTTAGTTGCGAAGTCGTGTCCGACCCATCGCGACCCTATGGACAATGTTCCTCCAGGCCTTCCTGTCCTCTACCATATTCTGGAGTCCGTTTAAGCTCACACCTACTGCTTCAGTGACTCCATCCAGCCACCTCATTCTCTGTCGTCCCCTTCTTCTATTGCCCTCAATCTTTCCCAGCATTAGGCTCTTCTCCAGTGAATCCTTCCTTCTCATTAGGTGGCCAAAGTATTTGAGTTTTAGCTCAGGATCTGGCCTTCTAAAGAGCAGTCAGGGTTGATCTCCTCTAGGACTGACCGGTTTGATCGCCTTGCAGTCCAAGGGACTCGCAGGAGTCTTCTCCAGCACCATAGTTCAAAGGCTTCAATTCTTTGGCGCTCAGCCTTTCTTATGGTCCAACTTTCACTGCCATACATTGCAACTGGGAAGACCATCGCCTTGACTATACGCACTTTTGTTGACAGGGTGATGTCTCTGCTTTTTAGTGTGCTGTCTAGATTTGACATGGCTTTCCTCCCAAGGAGCAAGCGTCTTTTAATTTCTTGGCTACAGTCCCCATCTGCAGTGATCTTGGAGCCCAGGAAAATAAAATCTGTCACTACCTCCATTTCTTCCCCATCTATTTGCCAGGAATTGAGAGGGCCAGATGCCATGATCTTGGTTTTCTTAATGTTTAGTTTCAACCCAAGTTTTGCACTCTCCTTCTTCACTCGCAACAAGAGGCTCTTTAGTTCCTCTTCACTTTCTGCCATTAGAGTGGTATCATCTGCATATCTTAGGTTGTTGATGTTTCTTCCGGCAATCTTAATTCCAACTTTTGAGTCATCTAGCCCTACCTTTCTCATGATGTGCTCTGCATATAAGTTAAATAGGCAAGGCGACAGTATACAGCCTTGCCGGACTCCTTTCCCAATTTTGAACCAATCAGTGGTTCCGTGTCCAGTTCTCACTGTTGCTTCTTGGCCCGCATATAGGTTTCTCAAGAGACAAATAAGATGGTCTGGTATGCCCATCTCTTTAAGAACTTGCCACAGTTTGTTATGATCCACACAATCAAAGGCTTTAGCATAGTCAATGAAGCAGAAGTAGATGTTTTTCTGGAACTCTCTAGCTTTCTCCATGATCCAGCGTATGTTAGCAATTTGATCTCTTGTTCCTCTGCCTCTTCGAAATCCTGCCTGTACTTCTGGTAGTTCTCGATCCACATACTGCTGGAGTCTAGCTTGTAGAATTTTAAGCATAACTTTACTAGCATGAGAAATGTGTGCAATGGTGCGATAGTTTGAACATTCTTTGGCACTGCCTTTCTTTGGAATTGGAATGTAAACTGATCTTTTCCAATCCTGTGGCCACTGTTGAGTTTTCCAAATTTGCTGGCAAATTGAGTGTAGCACTTTTACTGCATCGTCTTTTAAGATTTTGAATAGCTCAGCTGGAATACTGTCACCTCAACTAGCTTTGTTGTTGCTCAGCTTTTCTAAGGCCCACTTCACTTCACATTCTAGGATGTCTGGCTCAAGGTCAGTAACCACCTCATTGTGATTATCAGGGACGTTAAGCTCATTCTTGTATAGTTCTTCTGTGTAATTTTTCCACCTCTTCTTAATCTCTTCTGCCTCTGTTAGGTCCCTGCCATTTTGGTCCTTTATCATGCCCATTTTTGCATGAAACGTTCCTTTCATCTCTCCAATTTTCTTGAAAAGATCTCTGGTCCTCCCTATTCTATTGTTTTCTTCTATTTCTTTGCATTGTTCATTTAAGAAGCCATTCTTATCTCTTCTAGCTATTCTTTGGAATTCTGCATTTAATTGGGCATATCTTTCTTTTTCTCCCTTGCCTTTCGCTTCCCTCCTTTCCTCAGCTATTTGCAAAGCTTCCTCAGACAGCCATTTTGCTTTCTTGCATTTCTTTTGTAAATTACACAGAAGAGGGAGGTTGAGGGATGGTTTTGGTTGCTACCTGTTGCTACCTGTTGTACAATGTTGCGAACCTCTGTCCATAGTTCTTCAGGCACTCTGTCTATCAGATCTAATTCCTTAAATCTATTTGTCACCTCTACTGTATATTCAACAGGGATATGATTTAATTCATACCTGACTGGCCTAGCGCTTTTCCCTACTTTCTTTAATTTAAGCCTAAACTTTGCAACAAGAAGCTCATGGTCTGAGCCACAGTCAGCTCCTGGTCTTGTTTTTACTGACTGTATAGAGCTTCTCCATCTTTGGCTGCAGAGCATATAGTCAATCTGATTTCTGTGTTGACCGTCTGGTGATGTCCATGTGTAAAGCCGTCTGTTGGGTTGTTGGAAAAGAGTGTTTGCTATGACCATCGTATTCTCTTGACAAAATTCTATCAGCCTGTGTCCTGCTTCATTTTGTACTCCAAGGCCAAACTTGCCTGTTATTCCAGTTATCTTTTGGCTTCCTACTTTAGCATTCCAATCCCCCATGATGATAAGGACATCATTTTGGGTGTTAGTTCTATAAGGTGCTGTAGAGCTTCATAGAACCGGTCAATTTCATCCTCTTCAGCACCGGTGGTTGGGGCATAGACTTGGACTACTGTGATATTGAATGGTTTGCCTTGGATTCAAACTGAGATCATTCTGTCATTTTGAGGATTGTATCCTAGTATTACTTTTCCTACTTTTTTATTGACTATGAAGGCTACTCCATTTCTTCTGAGGGATTCTTGCCCGCAGTAGTATACCTGATGGTCATCTGAATAAAATTCACCCATTCCTGTCCATTTTAGTTCGCTGATACCTAAGATGTCGATGTTTAGTCTTGTCATCTCTTGTTTGACCACGTCCAGCTTTCCTTGATTCATGGATCTTACATTCCAGGTTCCTATGGAGAAAAAATCTTTACAGCATCAGACTTTCCTTTCACCACCAGACATATCCACAGCTGAGCGTCCTTTCGGCTTTGGCCCAGTCACTTCATTCTTTCTGGCGCTACTAGTACTAGCCCTCTGCTCTTCCCCAGTAGCATATTGGACGCCTTCCGACCTGAGGGGCTCATCTTCCAGCATCATATCGTTTTGCCTTTTAGTACTATCCATAGGGTTTTCATGGCAAAGATACTGGAGTGGGTTGCCATTTCCTTCTCCAGTGGATCACGTTTTGTCAGAACTCTCTGCTATGACCTTTCCGTCTTGGGTGGCCCTGCACGGCATAGCTCATAGCTTCATTGAATTACGCAAGCCCCTTCGCCACGACAAGGCAGTAATCCATGAAGGGGATTGCATACCTTAGGTTGTTGATATTTCTCCCGACAATCTTAATTCCAACTTTTGATTCATCTAGCCCTGCCTTTCTCATGATGTGCTCTGCATATAAGTTAAATAGGCAGGGCGACAGTATACAGCCTTGCCGGACTCCTTTTCCAATTTTGAACCAATCGGTGGTTCCGTGTCCAGTTCTCACTGTTGCTTCTTGACCCGCATATAGGTTTCTCAAGAGACAAATAAGATGGTCTGGTACTCCCATCTCTTTAAGAACTTGCTACAGTTTGTTGTGATCCACACAATCAAATGCTTTAGCATAGTCAATGAAGCAGAAGTAGATGTTTTTCTGGAACTCCCTAGCTTTCTCCATGATCCAGCATATGTTGGCAATTTGATCTCTAGTTCCTCTGCCTCTTCGAAATCCTGCCTGTACTTCTGGTAGTTCTCGATCCACATACTGCTGGAGTCTAGCTTGTAGGATTTTAAGCATAACTACTAGCATGTGAAATGAGTGCAGTGGTGCAATAGTTTGAACATTCTTTGGCACTGCTTTTCTTTGGAATTGGAATGTAAACTGATCTTTTCCAATCCTGTGGCCAATGCTGAGTTTTCCAAATTTGCTGGCAAATTGAGTGTAGCACTTTTACTGCATCGTCTTTTAAGATTTTGAATAGCTCAGCTGGAATACTGTCACCTCCTCTAGCTTTGTTGTTGCTCAGCTTTCCTAAGGTCCACTTCACTTGACATTCTGTGATGTCTGGCTCGAGGTCAGTGACCACCTCATCATGGTTATCAGGGACGTTAAGCTTTTTCTTGTATAGTTCTTCTGTGTAATTTACTAGTTTGAATATGAGATAGTAAATGTTAAGGGGAAAAGAGAAGAAATATCTGATGTTGTAACCTGAGATTTACACTAAAGATTTTGTTATTGAATTATTAACCCAGTCACCATGTTGCTTTTTAAATACTCAAATGTAAAATTGGTAAATTAATAAAATATTATAAAAAAAGTTATGTCAAATCTCCCCAGAGCACTTACAACATAGAGGTGCAGTGGCTCAGTGGCTTAATGATGCTGGAGATGGTCTTTGCTTCAGCGGTTCAAGTCCTAGCACTGTTTGGCGGGGTGAGCTCATGTTACTTGCCTCAGCTTCTGCCCACATAGCAGTTCAAAAGCATATTCTATGCGGGTAGATAAATGGGTACCACTTCGGTGGGGAGACAAGCTGGCGCTTCGTGTGGATGGTTAGAATCCTGTTGGCGCTGGACCTTCCCGATTGTGACACCCGTTTGCGAGGCAGCTTCAGTGGAGGGAAAGGGCCCTGGATGACACTGCAGGAAAGCTGCTCATCTTTCTTTCTGGTGAGGAGCTAGCTTCACCCCCTGTGGCACACCTTTGAAAGTACACAAGCATGAACCAAACAGGGCTAGCGGTCTTAGGCAGCCAAACTACTACTCTGCATTAGCATTGTAGTTTCCTGGCTAATGTAACATTGCCATATGCTAAATAAATAAATAAACTTACAACCTGTTTTCGGAGTTACAGTGGCCACAGACACAAAAAGTCATGTGATCACATTTTGGGTGCTTAGCTGTTCTCAGTGTCCAGCGGTCATATTACCACGATTTGCAACTTTTTTTTGCCAGTTTCTGGCATTTGCTTCTGATTTCCAGCAAAATTGCCCATTGTGGAAAATGGATTCACTTAACAGCTGTAGTTAAAAAAAAGTTGTATCTTCGGATCTGGTCACATGCCTCAACTTAAAACTGCAATTACATAACTGTAATTTTGGACTCAATTATTTATTTTTATTTTATTTTAATTCCATTTATATCCCGCCCTTCTCCGAAGACTCAGGGCGGCTTACAAGCTTAGCAGTAGCCTTCATTCTATGTATATGCCTGCTTATTAGGGCTTATGATCGTAAGTCGAGGACTGCCTTTACAATTTCTAGCATCCCTCATTGTTAGCCATGCTGGATGTTGGGAAACAACCAGCCAGGCAAGGAGGAGGGATCAAGTGCAGAGTTAGCCTTGAGTCATTGCATAGTCCCAAGTAACCTAGGACTGAACACACACACCCCAGCAACTTTATCTGTTCCCATAAGAGGGCGAGTAGTCTGAGGAGATACTTGTATTAAACAGTGAATATAAAAAGTCTACTTCAGTTGAAAAACAAACATATTTTAAGGGGGGAAATAATGAAAATGTACAATAACATGTTTGCATAGGTGTGCACACCCTCTTATAAGTAGAGATATGGCTTTGTTCAGAATTAACCAATCACATTCAAACTGATGTTAAATAGTAGACAGTATACACCCGCATTCAGTTAAACTGATTGATCAAGCACATCATCCGAGCCCAGTTATATTTTGCAGAAACCTACATCAAGTGTGACAAAAGCATGTGGGAAAATGTGTTATGGTTTAATGAGACCAAGGTTGAACTTTTTAGCCACAATTACAAAAAGTATGTTTGGTGCAAAAACTACATTGTGCATCACCACAAGTACACCATACCCAGACTGAAGCATGGTGGTGGCAGCATTATGCTTTGGAGCTGCTTTTCTTCAGCTGGAACTGGGGTTTTAGTCAAGGTGGAAAGAATTTGGAAGAGATCCAAATCAGTCAATTTTGGAACCAAACCTTCAGGCCTTTGCTAAAATGCTGAAGATGAAGAGGAATTTCACCTTTCAACACAACAATGACCCAAAGCATACCTCCAAATTAACAAAAGAATGGCTTTACAAGAAGACCAAAGTTTTGGAATGGCCCCGGCAGAGCCCGGACCGGAAGAGTAGGCAAAGATTCCCAAGGCAAGATGTGCCATGCTGATAGGCTCTTACCCTCAAAAGACTGAATGCTGTCATCAAATCAAAAGGTGCTTCAACGAAGTATTAGTTTAATGTGCAACTACATTATTGTACATTTTTTGTTATTTTTTTCTCCCAAAAAGATTTCTGTTTCTTTTTCAATTGAATTGTACAGCTTATATGTTACGATACAGGTGGAAAAAACTCGGAAGTGATTTATCTTGGTCTGATTTTTTTTACATCTCAAAACCCTGGCATTTTAACAGGTGTGTAGACTGTAGGTATCTTCAAGACATTACACATTGAGAGACTTGGTGTCCTAGGATGGCAAGAGACATCAAGGAATATGTATCATCTTGCCACATATGCAGGATGACAAACCCTGGCATCAAAATCTGGCAGTGCTGTTGCAGCCCTTGGAATATCCTCCCCAGCTCTGGCACATCGTATGACTAGACTTTATTCCTGACTTACCACTGGTCCAAGGCTATACCTCCATATTGGTGGTGGTAGATCTTTTCAACAAGATGGCACATTTCATCTGTTGTAAGGGCTTACCCACAGTGAGGGAGATAGCACAGCAGTTTTTGGACCATGTCTTTCAATATAAAGGAATGGTTTCTAGGCTAATATGTGATCATACTACAAAAAAGATGTTGAGACCTTGGAAAAAGTTCAGAGAAAAGCAACTAAAATGTTCAAAGGCCTGGAGACTAAAACATACGAAGAATGGCTTCAGGACTTGGGTTTGGCTAGTCTAAAGAAAAGAAGAAATGGGTGACATGATAGCAATATTCCAGTATTTGAGGTGCAGCCACAAAGAAGAGGGTGTCAAACTATTCTCCAAAGCACCAGAGAGCAGGACAAGAAGCAATGGTTGGAAACTGACCAAAGAGAGAAGCAACCTGGAATTAAGGAGAAATTTCCTAACAGTGAGGACAGTTAACCAGTGGAACAGCTTGCCTTCAGAAATTGTGGGCACTCCATTACTGGAGGTTTTTTAAGAAGACACTAGACAGTCACTTGTCTGAAATGGTATAGGTTCTCCTGTTCGAGCAGGGGGCTGGACCAGAAGACCTCCAAGGTCCTGTCCTGTCCAAGTGTGGGGAGCTGGCGCTATTGAAGACCAGAACAGTCCCTTGAACTTTTAAGAGCGGCCATAGAACCTAATTCCAGGGCCGCAGCTGATACCCAGTGAATACCGAGACTTAGCAGAAGTTTTTAGCGAAAAGGAATGCAACAACCTCCCCCCCCCAAACCAGGTGACTGACTGTACAATTGAGATCTGTGAGCCAGACTTCCCAAGCCAAAAATGTATTCAATGACGCCCAGAGAATTAAAAGAGTTGAGGGGATACATCAACAAGAATCTAGCCAGAGGTTTCATCCAACCCGCAAAATCGTGTGTGGCTGCCCCTGTTCTGTTTAAAGAGAAAAAAGATGGATCGCAGGGTGCGAATCAGAGAGGGAGATGAATGGAAATCAAATTTCAACAGCCCTCTGGGAAGCTTCCAGTTCAGAGTTATGCCTTTTGGCCTTCAAGGGGCCCCTGCTGTGTTTATGCAATTAATCAAGTGCTACATGATCACCTGTATAAAGGGGTTATAGTCTATCTTGATGACATCCTTATTTACATCAAAACCATGGCAGAGTACATCAAATTAGTGCGTGAAGTGCTCAAAAAGTTGCCTAAAGCCAAGCTTTATGCTAAACTCTCTAAATGCGATTTCCATCAGACACGCCTCGACTACCTTGGGTACCGGACTTCCAGCAAGGGGGTTGAAATGGACGCAGCCAAGGTCAAAGTGGTGCTTCAGTGGCAGCCTCCAGAAAGCTGTAAACAGCTTTAGAGCTTCCTAGGGTTCACAAACTTGTATTGGCAGTTCATTCCTTCTTTTGCCAAGATAGCCCTGCCAATTACTGAACTGTTGAAAACCGGAAAAGGGGGGTCAACCCCTGTCATGGTCTATGGAATGCCAAGCAGAATTTGAAAACTTAAAGAGACTATTTGCAGCTGAACCTGTCCTGAAACACCCCGATCCTAACAAACAGTTCATAATCCAAGCTGATGCAAGTGATGTGGCAGTGGGAGCGGTCCTTTTGCAAAGAAATCAAAAGGGGGACTTACAACCCTGCGCCTATACCTCCAGGAAATTAACTGATACTGAAAGGCGATGGGCAATATGGGAAAAAGAGGCTTTCGAAGTGAGGTGGGCCTTATTAACGTGGTGTCATTTTCTTGAGGGAAGCCTTTTGAAGTGTGGACTGATCATAAAAATCTAAAGGCACTGAGAACCCCTCGAAAGTTGTCCCCTAAATAGGTCTGTTGGGCACAGTACTTTAATCATTTCAATTTCACTCTTCCTAGGGAAAAAATTCTTTGGCTGATGCTTTATCTAGGATGCCCCAGTAGAAAAGCCGCCGAGAGGACATTATAAACCCTATTATTCCCCTGCCACAATCAGCTTTGCAAATAACCACTCGCAGTCAAATGCACACACAGCCAGCCGAGCCAGAGAGCCCTCTTAAGGAAGAAACTTAGGGAAGAGTTAAAGACTGACACCTGGTTCCAGGCAAATAAGACTCTACTGACCCAACGGGATGGGTTAGCCTGGAAGGGCTCTAAATTGTACTTACCCAAGACCCTTAGAATCCAGGCACTTCAACGCAGTCACTACGCCAAATTTGCCAGTCACTTTGGCTTTTAAAAAACATTGCATTTGATCTGGAGACAGTTTTGGTAGACAGGGATGAAAAAGGACATTGAAAGCTACATAAAAAGCTGCTCCATTTGCGCTGCCATGAAAAGACCAGGGAAACTCCCTGGATTGTTGCAGCAGGTAGCTGGGAGGAAATAACTATAGACTTTATTGTTGAGCTACCAGAAAGTAGAGGAAATACGGTAATATGGACTGTCATTGATCTTTTTTCTAAGCAGGCTCATTTCATAGCCTCAGGGGCTTTCCTTGACTTTTCATCTGAGCAAAAGCTAACACAATGGTGGAACAATACATCAGATGCTACGTTAATTACCAACAAATGAACTGGGCTGACCTACCTTTTGCTGAGGTGGCTTACAATAATACTGTGCATAGCAGTACTGGACTTACTCCATTTAAGATAGCTACCGGCCAAGAATTTGTCCTCATGCCTGAATACTCTCAGGAACCACCTTCCTCACAAACATTAGACCAGTGGGTGACATCATGTCAAACTGTTTGGACTAATGTAAAAAAAGCTCTAACACAAGCTGCAAAAACTTACAAGGAACAAGCCAATAAGAAGCAGTCCCCTCAGAGGTTGTTTCTGCTGGGGGAAAAGGTCTTATCTTTCAGCCAAATATTTAAAGACTTAAATTGTCCAGTAAGAAACTGGGACCGAAATTTCTTAGTCCTTTCCCTATAGTTAGAATTATCAATCCTGTGACAGTTGAATTGAAACTTCTTCACTTACTTGGGAAAATTCATCCTGTTTTCCATTGCAGTTTGCTAAAAGCTCTGAGGGAATCCTCATTGAGACCAATTCCAAAGAAAGCACCTGGTCACCTTTTAGTTCAAGGAGACACTCATTATGAAATTAAGCGAATCCTTGACTCTAGGTTATACAAAGGGAAATTACAGTTCCTAGTGCAGTGGAAGGGGTATCCTTTATCAGAAGCTACCTGAGGTTAAGAGTGTAGACGTCAAAGCAGACTGGTTGATAAAGAAGTTTTATGATAAACACCCTCAAAAGCCTCAGGGAGATTCCTAATTTACTCTTTGCTTTCTGCAGGATTTGTTTTCTCTTTAGGGGATCCGACTGTCAAACCTGCAACGAACCTGACTGAAGCCATCTTGTTCGTTTTTGGTTGCCACAAGATTGGGGGGAGGAGGTATGGGAAGTTCTATGCTAGCCTAAACAATTCTCTGTCCTGTGGGAACCAAGGTCATTTCTGTGCCCTCAGCTGGGGGGGTTGAGCCTAATGTCAGAAAGCCCGCCAATCTATTCTATTGGGAATTATACTTGATTGCATACATTTGGGGGTGGGAATTTTAACTTTGTAATACTGTTGCTTTGGGAGGGAACTTTTGTCTTGGTTTCACTTTTGATCATGCCGATACTTTGTAACCAATGAACATGTTCTTAGAGGAAAACTCGAGCCTCGGAGTTCTGCTTTACTTGGTCTCATCTATCGAAACCATGACACTAAGCTTTTTACCTATATAAAAGACACCTGTCCACAGAAGGAAGCAATCAGATTCCAAACTCTCCACCATGGCCAAGACCAAACAGCTGTCCAAGGATGGCAGGGACAAGATTGTAGACCTACACAAGGATGGAATGGACTACAAGCAGCTTGGTGAGAAGGTGACAACAGTTGGTGTGATTATTCGCAAATGGAAGAAACACAAAATAACATCTCCCTCTGTCTGGGGCTCCCTGCAAGATCTCACCTTGTGGAGTTTCAATGATCATGAGAATGGTGAGGAATCAGCCCAGAACTACATGGGAGGATCTTGTCAATGATCTTAAGGCAGCTGGGACCATAGTCGCCAAGAAAACAATTAGTAACATACCACGCTGTGAAGGACTGAAATCCTGCAGCGCCTGCAAGGTCCCCCTGCTCAAGAAAGCACATGTACAGGCCTGTTTGAAGTTTGCCAATGAACATCTGAATGATTCAGAGGAGAACTGGGTCAAAGTGTTATGGTCAGATGAGACCAAAATTGAGCTCTTTGCCATCAACTTGCCGTGTTTGGAGGAGGAGGGATGCTGCCTATGACCCCAAGAACACCATCCCCACCGTCAAACATGGAGGTGGAAACATGCTTTGGGGCTATTTTTCATCTAAGGGGACAGGACAGCTTCACTGCATCAAAGGGATGATGGGCAGGGCCATGTACCGTCAAATCTTGGGTGAGAACCTCCTTCCCTCAGCCAGGAAAATGGGTCATGGATGGGTATTCCAGCAAGACAATGACCCAAAACACATGGCCAAGGCAACAAAGGAGTGGCTCAAGAAGCAAGTGGCCTAGCCAGTCTCCAGACCTTAATCCCATAGAAAATCTGTGGAGGGAGCTGAAGGTTCGAGCTGCCAAACGTCAGCCTCGAAACCTTAATGACTTGGAGAGGATCTGCAAAGAGAAGTGGGACAAAAGCCCTCCTGAGATGTGTGCAAACCTGGTGGCCAACTACAAGAAACGTCTGACCTCTGTGATTGCCAACAAGGGTTTTGCCACCAAGTAATAAGTCACGTTTTGTGAAGGGGTCAAATACTTATTTCACTCATTAAAATGCAAATAAATTTATAATGAAGAGCCAGCGCTTGTCCGAGGATGTCTCTGTGGTCATGACTAGACGCCAAAGGCGCACAGAACACTGTTACCTTCCCACTGTAGTGGTCCCTATTTTTCTACTTGCATTTTTGCGTGCTTTTGAACTGCTAGGTTGGCAGAAGCTGGGACGAGTAACAGGTGCTCACTCTGTTACGCGGCACTCGGGATTCGACCCGCCAAACTGCCGACCATCTGATCGACAAGCTCAGCGTCCTAACCCACTGAGCCACCGCGTCTTCGGCTTTGAAATGGAGATAAGCGCCGGCCCCTAGACTTGGACATGACTAGCACGCATGTGCGGGGGAACCTTTACCTTTACCTAAATTTATAACATTTGAAATATGTTTTTCTGGATTTTTTTGTTATTCTGTCTCTCCTTGTTAAACCTTCCATTAAAATTATAGACTGATCATTTCCTTGTCAGTGGGCAAATGTACAAAATCAGGCAATCCAAATTTTTCCCCTCACTGTATTAGGCCCATCCCCCCAAAACAAGCTAGGGTTTATTTTGAGGATAGGTCTTACTTTCGGGGAAACATGGTAGGTGCAAATGTATTGTCCATCAGAGGTTGGCAACTATGCCATGGTATCCTTGCAGTTTAGTGGGATATTCATCCATCTCCACAATTAGGAAATAGAAGATCCAGCAAGTTATCTTTTAAATTAGAGAACAAAATGAAATGGTTGTACCTGCTACCAGAAAATATTGACTTTGATATACCTTACAACTTTAAACAATAAATTCCATCAAATTATCACAAGTTTCATTCAGGTGACATGGTACAATTTTTGATCATATGTATTTTGAAAATAGATGTTGTTTATCACTCCCTGTGGGATAAACACTAACATTTTTTCTCTTGATTATATAGGAAAAACTCCGATGAAGCTGATCTGGTTCCTGCCAAGGAAGCTAACATCAAGTGTCCACAGGTGGTTATCTCATTTTATGAGGAAAGGCTCACATGGCACTCTTATCCCTCGGAGGATGATGATAAGAAGGATGACAAGAGTTAAGTTGCTTGTCCTTCTGTCCTCATCCCTCCTTTGGCTGACTTTTCTTTTAAAGGAACAGACTGTGGGTTTGAACATGAGGAAGAAGTGAAGAGACACTTGGCTGAGGATACCCTCTGTAGAAACAGGACAAGATCTCTGCTTGTGTATGCATGTGCATATTCATAATCTGTCACCTTGATTGGAGGAATGAAGGCCACCAACAGAAACAGCAAGTGCAGGTGCTTGTTCTGTAAAGATCACCTGAAATTTGCAACCTTTCTCCCAAATAGTATTAACAGCATTTTTATAGTTTAGCATGTGTGTGTAGGTTTGATTCCTTTTTTGCTATTTTTTGCGTATTGTGGGAAGGGAGGGTATGTGCCAACTGACTTGAGACAAAGTGTAGTTTACAGTATTCTATAGCCAGAATCATAGTTCTTTTTTAAAAAAAAACCTGCATCTTACTGCAATCAAAATAGGTTACTCTTAATCAAAATGCTGGAGCAAATGCATCTTTAATTGTTAGCATTAACAGCTAAGGTTGTAATCATGAATGCAGCTAATACAAGAATTATTGTCACACATATAAAATTAGGGAAGAGGAAAATTTAACACCTTGTCCTAAACTAAACTTACTTTTCTGCGTCCTTTTAACTTCCCCTTCCCACAGAACTAGGATTACTTTACTTTCCTGTATGTATTTGAACTTGAGAATCATGACGGGTGGGGGGAGGAAAGGAGTGAAATCTACTTTCCTACAGCACAAGTTGCAGAATAGTCTGTAAACACTTTTTGTCAGACCTGGGCATTAATAATTACTTTGTCTTGGCCCTTCACTTATTTTTAATGTAATAGACTTCTGTTTTTACAAAGGACATAATTTTACCTCTGAATTTGCTCAAGTCCTAGTAAGCCACCAACTTCTTCACAGGGCAGCTTGTATGTAGAACTGTATTGTACAAATCTTTTTTAAAATAAAGCATGTGTTAGGCTTCTGTGAAAATGTCTAAAACTTAATTGTTTGGATTTTAACTTCATCCTGAACTGTCCTTTTGTCCTTAATAAAATTTTAGATTTATAATCCTGACCTTTCTTTTTCTTATCCCTCTAGGCAAGGTCTCCCTTGCAAGTATTACATAATGGGAAGTGAATCTAGGGTTTAGAGAATACATTGTTTAAAATTTGTTCGTGACACTGTACAGCAGACATGTCAAACTTGCAACATCTCATGACGTCACGCAACGTATCGGGACAGTTTTGCCATTGCCGGCAATGGGGTGGGGGTGTGGCTTCCAGATGACGCATCTGGCCCGTGGGCCAGCAGTTTGACACCCCTGCTGTACAGTATACAATACTTAAGTCAATTGTATCCTATAGGTCCTGCTATTAAGATAACGGGTGACAATGTACCCTGCTTAGTCTGCTGTAAATGGCACTGTGTAGAAGAGAGGCCCAAAACATCATGCCACACATTTCTCATCCTTTTCTTCTTGTTTCTGGTTATTTAAAGAGGAGCTGTATTACTCATGTATCAACTAATATGTGAGCTTCTTGTAACTGCCCTTCTGGGTTTATTTTAATTACTATCTTCTTGTGGCACTTTCTCTAGAGTAAACTAAGAATAACCTGTTGCAAGTAGTTTAGTATGCCACTTACAGTGGATATAGAAAGTCTACACACCCCTGTTAAAATGCCAGGCTTTTGAGATGTAAAAAAATCAGACCAAGATCAATCACTTCAGAATTCTTTCCACCTTTAATGTAAATTCCATTTGCAAAAAAATGAGTTTAAAGTGCAAATGTGGTACTCTGAAAAATCTGAGCTAGCCAAGAATTGAAAGATGTTCTATCTTGGATAGTTAAAAAGAATTATCACAAAATGTTCAGTCCTGCCCATGGTACAAGTGGGAGGAACAACCCAGTTTCAGAATTCCTTTGCTTAAAGTAAAATTTATTGTAAAAATAGCCCACAGATGATAAAGATCTCCATTCTTGGCTCCTAACTTGGTTTTCTACTTTAAAAAAAAACAAGTTTTATTAGTTTTTCAGTTAAAATCTACATATTTAGAAAGCATCATGGTGACTGGGTAATCAGAGATTCAGTAACAGTTTTCAGTACATAATTCAGGTTACATTATCAAAACATCCTTCTCAATTTCCCTTAACATTTCATACAACCAGTTTAAACTAATAAATTTCTAGAAATAGCATGGTCAGTTAAAAAAAATGTCAATTCAATTTCATTGAGATATATCTATGTCCTGTTTTTAAATTTTACCTAATTTTGATTTTAATTATATTACTCAAATTTAGCCTTTAACATCCCAAATAATATTCACAACCCAAATTTCCCTTATTTCATTACAGCAAAAACTATAGCATCTAACATGTACACAATGGCTGAGTAGCTATGTTCTACCTAATAAGCATTGTCTGTTTCACATCCTAATACATCACACGTTACTGACAGGACCACAGCCTATGTTTATCAATCTACAACTATTTATGCACAACCAGATTCTGTTTTAAATTTTAGTTAATTCTTAATTCTTAAATAGAATAATCAAACATCTTTTAACATCAAACGTGGGATCTATAAACCAAATTTCCATTATGTCAGTGCACAAATTATAATGTCTAAAATAAGCCTAATAGATACATAAACACATTCTAGTTCTATCTCATAAACATTTTCTATTTTAGATCCTGATAGATCACTGATTACTAAAAGGATAGCCTTTAATGGTTCTCTAAGAACTCACTTTTTAAATCTAACTCTGGCTTTCTTTTTTTGCCAATCAGGTTTCCAGACCAAGGCCTTTAAATTGCCAGATAGGTCTCCCTTCGCTCCAATACATATTATTTGAATCGAAGGAGGCCATCTAGCCATCAGTGATCCACAAAAACCAAACCATTTGTAATCATTATGTTGTTGCCCTGTTAGTTCAAGTCTCTGTATTTGCTCTAAAAACTTTATCTTCAGTTCAGTGTGGATTCCTCTTCCGTCTGGATTCATCTGCTTTAAGTAGAGAGTCTTATCCAGTTTTGTAATTAGTGCTTGGCTATCCAGGCTTCCAGGAAACTGTCTTTGTTGATCTTCCACATCCTCTATGTTAGCATCACTATCTTGCACATAGTATACTTCTAAAGTTATAGGCTCTTTTGATGGAGTCAAAAGTTGAGTATTAAGTTTTCCCATAGATTGTTGTTGGTCCTTAAGGTTATTTGCCATAATGATAGTTCCTTGTACTTTTAGAGTTGTTGGTTCTTTGGATAGAGTCAATTTTTTTGTATTAGCTTTTTCAATATCTTCTTGTACCTTGTGTTCCTCTGTCTCAGTAGTAATTTGTTCCAGTTTTGTTATATTCTGAGTTTTAAATTCTTTAGTTGAAGTCTGGTTTACAGCTTGTAAATTGGAGTTGGCACCTAAATTTTCCAGCCTGGAGATAAAAATCTCAGAAACTTTATGGATTGTTTCTAATATGAGCTTATAGTCAAGCGAGGTTTGTGGCTATCAGTCTCCATTTTGAAGTAGTGGTAAATAGTCCTTAGTGGAGGCTAATTTTTAAACAAAAGTCAGTAAATGTTCAACTCCACAAGCCTTGAGTTCACCTCCAGCTGTTTCAGGTTTTTATCTTTAGCTGATAATGTCAAGGGCAGTTCCAAAATAAACAGGTTTATTTGCCAAAAAGGCCACAAGATGTCCCCAGCATACTTAAAATCTTTTTCAGACAGAGTAAATTTATCAGTTTTGAGTACTTTTAAGTAACTAAGTAGTTCTTTTCTCTCTCTTCTCCCTTTTTTTAATCAAATAGAATAGCCAGTTTCTGTAAGGATAGGAGTTTTGGGTCACCAAAAATAGAAAGGAAGTAAGTCGAATTAAATATTATTAATCTGTTCAAGGTTTTCTTTTTTCTCCCGGCGTAATCAAAGGCCGCCCTTAAGGAGGGTGGAGGAAAAAAAGCTCCCTTCCCTCTCTCCTCTCTGTGGGAAGCAAATTCAAGGAGCTTTTGGCAGGAAAAAGTAGACAATTAGGAAAGGAAGAAAACAATTCTCACCCAGTTTTCAAGTGCTTTGTTGTAATTTTGGCTTTGGCAGGAAACGGCTGAAATGATGGGCCATGAGTGGCCCATCCTTTCTTCCTTGGTTCGGAGAGTTGCTCCAAGCTGACAGGAGGGCCGCCGCCCTTCTACTGCCGACTGGAGAGACCTCTCCCTCATTCGTCACCCCTCCAGGGCAACTTTCGACCCCTTTACAGAGGTCCCCCAATGAAGAAATCCAGATGACGTGTGAAGCATTCCCTCATGCGTCTGGCCGTGCCGAAAACCGGAAGCCGGTTTTCTACTTTTAAAAGGGAGTCAAATTGGCAGTTGGGATCTGGGAATCTACAGGGTAGAATCTATGGAGATTCTCAGTCATCCACGTCATGGTTGTTCCAAAGGTGCTTTTTCAGGAGGCAACTGGACTTTGTTTTTCTTTGAAGATGTTTCGCTTCTCATCCAAGAAGCTTCTTCAGCTCTGACTGGATGGTGGGGAATGGATTTATATTCCTTGCAGACAGCTGATCATTAGCATTCTTTGAGTCACTGAGGCTATTTGGAGGTTTACCTGTGTTGTCAGGGTCACCTGAGTAGTGCAAATGTATGTGGAGCCTTCTTGGCTGCAGGATGTTTTCTGCCCTGTGTCCCTTCACTGTTGAAGACAGACGCAGGCTGTTGGGGTTGAGTCTGTGTTGTCTGCATCTCAAACTGAAGCGCAAATGGTTCCTGTAGTCTGCAATGTTTTTTGGAAATACATTCATACTCCTGCAACATTTGAAGGATGTTCATCCCAAAGTGCATAGCTAAATGTCTATGGAGATTCTGAGTTATCCAGGTCATGGTTGTCCCAAAGGTGCTTTTTCAGAAGGCAACTGGACTTTGTTTTTCTTTGAAGATGTTTTGCTTCTCATCCAAGACACTTCTTCAGCTCTGACTGGATGGTGGGGAAATGGAAGGATTTATATGAGGATTAATATAAATTTATATAAGGAGTCCCTCCTCCTGAGATGTGGCCCTAGGGCGCAGTTGGGCTTGCTGCTGGTGTACCTTTCACCTAGTCGCGTAGCAGCAGCCCTGCCTGAGCTTCTCGATATCCTCTCGGGGCTGGTGATTGAGTTCCCCAAAATTATGGTTTTGGGTGACTTCAATCTACCATCCCTGGGAGGATCATCTGAGTTAGCTCGGGAGTTCATAGCTTCCATGACGGCCATGGACCTGACGCAAGTAATTCAGGGCCCGACTCATGTGGGGGGCCACACACTCGATTTGGTTTTTCTATCTGGACGGTGGTTAGATGATCTTGGTGGGGGTTCTCCATTTGCTATGCCCCTGTCATGGACCGATCATCATCTCCTGCGGCTGGTCTTCCGTTTTGCTACTCCCCGTCGTGGGCCTGTTGAACCAACGAGATGGTTCTGCCCCAGGCGCTTAATGGATCCTGAGAGGTTCCAGGCAGCACTGGGGTCCCCACCTGCCTCCTTTGCTCACAGCTCGGCAGATGCCTTAGTGGAAGCCTGGGAAAGGGCAGCCACGGAGGCACTTGACCGAGTTGTACCCTTGCGGCCCCTGACCCGGTGCAGATCCCAGCGGGCTCCATGGTTTTCCGCAGAGCTCCGGGAGATGAAGCGTCGGAGACGGGGCCTAGAGAGCTGTTGGAGATCCAGCCGGTCTGAATCCGACCGATTGTGACTAAGATCCTTTACTAGGTCTTATCTCGCGGCGATGAGGATGGCGAGGTCTAATTACTTCGCTACCCTCATCGCGTCTGCAGATAACCGCCCGGCCGCTCTGTTTAGGATGACCCGCTCCCTCCTTAATCAGGAGGTGAGGGAGGAGCCCTTGCAGGGTCGTGCCGAGGAGTTTAGTCAACATCTGTCGGACAAAATCGCTCGGATTCGGACCGGTCTGGACTTCGACTGGGCAGAGTCTGACGATCAGGACATGGGTGGTCTTGTCGATGTTGTCTGGGAGGAGTTCGATCCTGTGACTCCGGAGGAAGTGGACAGGATTATGGGGAAGCTGAGCTCCACCACGTGTTTATTGGACCCGTGCCCTTCCTGGCTGGTTTATGCGGCTCGGGAGGGGACACGAGGCTGGCTCCAGGCGGTGATATCTGCATCTTTGAGTGAGGGTAGTTTCCCCGCCATCTTGAAGGAGGCGGTGGTGAGACCTCTCCTCAAGAAGCCTGCCTTGGACCCAGCTGTATTAAACAACTTTCATCCGGTCTCCAACCTTCGCTTTCTTGCAAAGGTTGTTGAGAGTGGTGGCGCATCAACTCCCTTTGGTCCTGGAGGAAGCTGACTATCTAGACCCGTACCAATCGGGTTTCAGGCCCGGGTACAGCACGGAGACGGCATTGGTCGCTCTGGTGAATGATCTCTGGAGGGCCCGGGACAGGGGATGTTCCTCTGTCCTAGTCCTATTAGACCTGTCAGCAGCTTTTGATACCATCGACCATGCTATCCTGCTGCGGCATCTCAGGGGATTGGGAGTGGGAGGCACGGTCCTTCAGTGGTTCTCCTCCTACCTCCTGGGACGTTCGCAGTCGGTGTTGGCAGGGGGACAGAGGTCGACCTCGAGGCCTCTCATTTGTGGAGTTCCTCGGGGGTCGGTCCTCTCGCCTCTCCTGTTCAACATCTATATGAAGCCTCTGGGTGAGATCATTCGTGGTTTTGGAGTTGGGTATCATCAGTATGCTGATGATACCCAGCTTTTCATTTCGACCCAACCACCCCAGTGATGCCCTCGACGTGATGTCCCGTTGCCTGGAGCGGTTCGGGTCTGGATGGGGAGGAACAGGCTTTGGCTCAACCCTGACAAGACTGAGTGGCTGTGCGTGCCGGCATCTCGGGAAACTCAGATCACTCCATCTCTTACTATGGGGGGTGAGTTATTACCCCCCGTAGATAGGGCTCGCAACTTGGGAGTCCTCCTAGATTCACAGCTTTCTTTAGAAGATCATATAGTAACTGTGACTAGGGGGGCCTTCGCCCAGGTTTGCCTGGTGCGCCAGTTGCGGCCCTATCTAGACCGGGATGCCTTGCGTACAGTCACTCATGCGCTCGTGACCTCTCGGTTAGACTACTGCAACGCTCTCTACATGGGGCTGCCCTTGAGGACCACTCGGAGGCTCCAACTGGTGCAGAATGCAGCCGCGAGAGTTGTGTTGGGGGTCTCCCGATACTCCCATGTTACACCTCTGCTCCGTGAGCTGCATTGGCTTCCAGTTGCCTTCCGGGTGAGATTCAAGGTGCTGGTAATGACCTACAAAGCCCTACATGGCATGGGTCCAGAATACCTTAGGGAGCACCTGCGGCCGGCATCAACTTCCCTCCGCCCAGTGCGCTCCCACAAAGGGCCTCCTCAGGGTGCCACCGGTTAGAGAATGTCGACTGGTGGCTCCCAGGGGGAGGGCGTTCTCTGTGGGTGTGCCTGACCTGTGGAACCGTTTACCGGTTGAGCTCCGGATGGCTCCCGACCTTCGCTCCTTCCGACGTGATCTAAAAACCTATTTGTTTGAACAAGCCGGCCTGGTCTGATGGGTTTGGGTTTTAATTATTGTTTTAATGTAATTTATTTATTGTATTTGGGCACTATGGTTTAATCTGTTCTTAATTTTTGTATTTCGGTATTTTGATATTTATAGCCCTGTTCACCGCCCTGAGTCCTTTGGGAGAAGGGCGGTATACAAATTAAATTAAATAGAAAAAAAATTATATAAATACTTCCATTCTCCACCATCCAGTCAGAGCTGAAGAAGCATCTTCCATGAGAAGCAAAACATCTTCAAAGAAAAAGTCCAGTTGCCTCCTGAAAAATACAGGGTAGTGTTAAAAATTGGAGAAGTACAGTGAGGGAAAAAAGTATTTGATGCCCTGCTGATTTTGTATGTTTGCCCACTGACAAGGAAATGATCAGTCTATAATTTTAATGGAAGATTTATTTTAACAGTGAGAGACAGAATAACAACAAAAAACTCCAGAAAAACGCATTTCAAAAAAGTTATAAATTGATTGGCATTTTAATGAGTGAAATAAGTATTTAACCCCTTTGCAAAACATGACTTAGTACTTGGTGGCAAAACCCTTGTTGGCAATCACAGAGGTCAGACGTTTCTTGTAGTTGGCTACCAGGTTTGCACACATCTCAGGAGGGCTTTTGTCCCACTCCTCTTTGCAGATCCTCTCCAAGTCATTAAGGTTTCGAGGCTGACGTTTGGCAGCTCGAACCTTCAGCTCCCTCCACAGATTTTCTATGGGATTAAGGTCTGGAGACTGGCTAGGCCACTCCAGGACCTTAATGTGCTTCTTCTTGAGCCACTCTTTTGTTGCCTTGGCCGTGTGTTTTGGGTCATTGTCATGCTGAAATATCCATCCATGACCCATTTTCAATGCCCTGGCTGAGGGAAGGAGGTTCTCACCCAAGATTTGACGGTACATGGCCCTGCCCATTGTCCCTTTGATGAGGTGAAGTTGTCCTGTCCCCTCTTTGGTCTTGGCCATGGTGGAGAGTTTGGAATCTGATTGATTGCTTCTGTGGACAGGTGTCTTATACAGGTAACAAGCTATTAGTAGCACTCCCTTTAAGAGACTGCTCCTAATCTCAGCTCATTACCCGTATAAAAGACACCTGGAATCCAGAAATCTTGCTGATTGATAGGGGATCAAATACTTATTTCACTCATTAAAATGCAAATCAATTTATAACTTTTTTGAAATGCATTTTTCTGGATTTTTTGTTATTCTGTCTCTCACTGTTAAAATAAACCATTAAAATTATAGACTGATTATTTCTTTGTCAGTGGGCAAACATACAAAAACAGCAGGGGATCAAATACTTTCTTGCCTCACTGTAATATCCTTCAATGCAGTATTGCAGGATCAACATTAGCTTACCTTTTTATAAGTGCAAAACCAAGTTAGGAGCCAGGAATGGAGATCTTTTATCATCTGTGGGCTAGTTTTACAATAATTTTTACTTTAAACAAAGGAATTCTGAAACTGGGTTGTTTCTCACACTTGTACCATGGGCAGGACTGAACATTTTGTGATAATCCTTTTTAACTATCCTAGATGGAACATCTTTCAGTTCTTGGCTAGCTCAGATTTTTCAGAGTACCAAATTTTCACTTTAAACTCAATTTTGCAAACAGAATTTACACAGCAGTAAATTCACTAGATGAAACATTCCAAAGGAGCGTCATGAATGCCCTACTGAAAAAGCCCCTCCCTTTCCCCAATACATATTATTGTGGCTCACTAGCACTATAGAAGATGTTTTCAAGTTGGTAGTTTTCTTGTAGACTCCACATCATAATCAGGAGCAGTGCTACGCTGTACCAGGGTGGTTGAAAGCCTGAGCTGCACTTGTACAGTAATTAAGGCTAAGGCAATTATTTAACTCCGTGAGTAGATACTAATTGTGTCAGTATGATTTTTTATTACCAAAACTACCATTCCATCTACCACTGATTAGCTAATTTCAACAGCCCTTTTGTGGGAGCTAAGTACAATATAAGTATTGTACCACATACTACACAAATTGTTTCCTTAATGCTAACTTATGACAATGCAGTCTACTCCATAACATTGCTTGTCTGCCTAATGCTTAAACTCAAGCTTATGAGGCCCCTTTGCTGCATATCCCTTTATATAATCCTCACAAGTGTTTCAATATGTTGCTTCTTTCTACTTTTCTTGTATGACTGTGTAGTAATCTCTTTGTACAAGAAAGCATCACACATTGCTTTACACAATTTGCTAAAGGAAAATATCTCAAACTAGTCTATATAAGGAGATCTGAGTATGTATATATGCTTCTTCCTCATTCATGGCCTTAAAGTATACAACAGTAGCTTCACAAAAGGAGTTTTAATAACTACATGGAGGCACTATATACTATTGTCACAGCTAATAGCCATCTGTGTAATCATTGTGACTGTCTTTTAAGGCAGCAGAGTTCCATCAGCCTACAGAAGAGTAATCAGAGCAATGCTATAAACATATAGTATAGTGGCTTTAGTCCTGGGTAAAGAAGACAAAACCAATTTTCAAATAGTGAATAAGCCATTTTATTTTTGTCCTGTGCTTGCATTCTTTCCTCACTTTCTCAATAGATCATAGAAACCATTCAAAATAAAACCTCAGAAATAAATTAACATATGCACACAACAGAGCTCCATCCTACACATCCAACAACTAGTCACAGCTCCAACACATTTTGTGCTTATTCATTCCAAAAGCAGGAGAAATGGAAGACTACATAAATTTACTTCTTATCCACTCATGTATTTTTCCTGGAAAAAAGTCAAGGCAAAAAAATAACTCATGTTTGCAAACATTGCTTTATACCAATTAAACAATGCACAATATCTCTACAATCCTCCAGAGGATGCCCATTTCAGTGTTATGTCCTCACACATCATCACACAGGACTGAGTGGCTGGGAAAAAAACCAAAGCCATTTTAGCTCTACAGTTGCTGGTCGTCAGTAAGACTCCCAGGTGTGCTATACTGCAAGTTAACAGCTTCAGGGGTGGCCTCAGAGTTTGAGGCTAGTTGTGTTCAAGGCACTACCCTCACCCTTCTCCTTATTTTCTTTCAATGGGGGGAAGAGGGAAGTTGGAATGACACCCAAGGACAGAAGGGAAGCCAGCTGTGCAATCAGTTAACACATTGAGTCTTTATGGCAAAAAGAACCTTCAGTAGCTATGATTTTCAGAGGAAGTACTACCCTTCTTTCCTATATACACACTCAAGTTCATTCTATAGCCCTATAGGGGAAGGGAAATAACACAATAACACAAACCATAATAAATTAAAATCAAACTGCCCATTCAGAGACTTGCTGTAGATGGCTCTCAACACAAGCATGCCCACTTAACAGAAGTGAAAACAGCTGTGCTGTAGACCAAATGGTGAGCCTTGTGGACTCTAGATCTACTCCTTTGGCCCTATACTCCCCATCACCCAAAGCAGTCTCTCTAAGCCAGGTGTGTCAAACTCACAACATCATGTGACATGTCATGACGTATCACAACTTTCTTGCCATTGCCGGCAATGGGGTGGGCATGGTTTCACTCTGATGCATCCGGCCCACGGGCTGGCAGTTTGACAGCCCTGCTCTAAGCCAATCAATGGGATACTAAATTCATGACTACAACTTTGTATTATGCAATTTTACCATGTGCCATCACTTGTAATGCATCTTGATAATGGCCCAGAATTAATGCAGGCTCCTCACTGTGCACAAGGGACATATTTAACAGTTTTCAATTGATGAGGGAATGATTAAGATACATTAGGATAGTAATTCTATTAACCCTTTCCACTCCTACCCTGCCAAATGTTTATGATAAATGCTGACCTTCAAATTGGCAGTACATATAAATTCCTTGAATGGAAAACACTTGCTTTTAGCTTGAGGGAAAATGTTTCTCTTCTCTCCTAAGTACAATCAATTTTCTGTGCTCCCTCTGTAGTTACGTACATACAGATCTACAAAGAGATTCTGGCTAAGTATTCAGATTAGGCATGGTTTTGAGCTGTGTCAAACTAGTTAAAAAAATCCAACCAGCTATCTGAAATACCCAAGACTTGGAAAGTCAAAGAAAAAACACTTAGGTCTCCTCAATCTATCTTTTTTTCCTTTACAAAAAAAGGCAGTTTCAACAATTCAAATTTTCTACCCTTTGCTCAGCTTTGCCCCCTCCCCTCACACACATTATGCCAGCTCATTCACACTCTCATATGTTCAATTGGTTTGAGATGTCTGGAAGCACAGGTCTTTCCCAACATGCTTTGCTATTCCTCCTCTCAAGACTTGTAGGCCCCCTGCCCAGCAGTATGCTCCTATACACTGCCTGGAAGCAAACATGATTTGAGAAGATATATTAGATAAGAAGGCATGAAAGTTCCTCCAAATTCTGTTGGGCTCAGCCCTTCTCGAAGTTGCAGATTCAGCAAGTTTTATGCTTTCCAAATGATATTCAACATCTGTCACTTCCTCCTGTCTTTCTGTTTCCTCTCTTGACACCACCCCTGCTGGTTAGCCAAGGAACGTGATATTAAAATAACGCTGCCATCACTGGCATGCTGTAGAATATACTGATTAGGGGAATAGGGCTGGCCATTCTCATCACGCAGATGGCCAAATACCTCCTGGTAGAGGGTCTGCATTTTTTGCTTCATCTGGTGGATGGACCTGAGAAATTCCACCTTCTCCCTGAGCAGCTTTGATTTGTCTCTCTGCAAATCATCTACATCCCGCTCCAGATTGAGTATAGTGTCCAGTTTTCTCTTACGACAATTCTGGGCTGCCATCTTATTCTTACCCCTTCTGCGAATGTCACGGATTAGGCTCAGCTGTGCTTCACTCAACTGATACTTGGACAGGAGTTCATTGAATTCCTCTACTGGCAAATTGATGATCTTTTCATTGGGAAAAGGAATCTTCATGGCTCGGGCTCTATGTTCATCTCTGCTCATCTGCTTATCTATAAAATCTGCTTTCTTCTCTTTGGAACTCTTCTTTCCCACACTAGCTGGCTGGGGCTCATCAGTGTCTAAGGTCCTGGAGGCCATGTTGTATGTGTGATTGTGACCCACATGCTCAAGATAAGGCAGGTACTGCAATTGAGGAGGATTCTGGTAGCTCATCCGACAGAACTTGCTATATTCTGGCTGATACCCAGCAGCTCCTTCTGCATCTTCAAAGTCCACATTTTCAGTATCAGAATTGTAGCCTAAAGGTCCTTCCTCAGAAAAGGAGGAAGAGGATGAAGAGGATGATAATGCTTCTGAGCTGCTGAGAGAAGCAGGACTGTGACTTGAATCCAGGGAGAGCCCTGAGTCTGAATCAAATTCCTCTTCCAAGCAGGATGCCTGCACTGGGTTGAAGCCTTCTTCAATAGCCAAATCCATTAAACTAATCTCATCTAGCATGGCTTCATCCAGGAGCCCTCCAAGAGGATCTGGGAGTTCAGACCCAGATGTTTCATTTACAGTGCAGTTTAACTGGGGAGGAAAAAAGATTCCACTTAGGTTGGTAGAGCCAAATATGGTGTTGAAGTCAGTGGAGTTATCAGGAAACAGTTGCAACAAAGCTGAGCCACCAGCCACTGAGGGACTTTCAATTTCAGAGCTGAATAGGGAAGGGAAGTCTTGTGTGCAGCCAACCAGTGATGCCTGATGCAGGCTGACATTATGGTTAATAGGGGTGGATGGAGCAAGGCTGTAGTTGGCTGTCAGAAGATTTTCACTTGAGCTGTTGTATAGAGTTTCTACAGTTGTGCTGTTTACCTCCATGCTCTGCAAAGGAAAGACCCTTTTTAGATTCTGCAGTTCTCAGTATTGCCCAATTCAACCAACAACTTAAAAAATAAAGAGTCCAAGGAAAAGAGTAAAAATGAATTATACTTCCACTAGCAGAATGGATACTACTGGAGGATCAAATTACCCCTTCTGCTTACAAGACTTAACTCACACACAAAATCTGATTCAGTGGACCCTCCAATCCTCCAGAATAGATAGGGGGCATAGAAGGTAGTAGGGGGAGTATACTGGCCATCCCGAACCTAGTATCTTGTATTCTGGGCACATTGGCCTGGAAACATACACATTAACATTTATGGTCGTCTCATCCACGCAAATGGACAAAAAATTCAGATATGGGGTTCACTGTAAACAAATCAGAAATTAAATACCTTGTTCTTAGATAACAATCTTATTAGTTACTGTCCTTGAACCATCAGGAAAGCATCTAGGATGACCTAGCTATTGTTTTCCCTCGAGGCTATTTTCTACATAAAAATGCAGTATCCTACCCAATTCTCTCCTCCAGCCACAAAGCTTTTGGCAAAATAAAAAAGCAGGAGGTGGATAATTACGTTATATAAGGGAAACACTATGACAGGGAGGGGTACAGACATGTTGCATGGTTGTGCATATGAAAAAAATTGTCCCCAGGTTGCACTGGATTATTAGAATCCTGCGGATTGTTTGGATTTCCCCTCTAGCAAGTGGCTTAGGTGTTCTCTGATTTACTATCTTGCTGGTAATTGATGGTGCCACACATTTTTCTGATTTTGAGGAGTATGTTCAACAAGATGGTTTTAGGGAAATTCTAACTCTACAGAATTTTGCATTTGTCCCTTGTTGCATTCTATACTCCTACCAAATGCTACAAAAAAAGTCCTAGCAGGAGTAAAGAGACTGCTCTACATTACAGATACTGTCACAAAGGGGTCAACTTATTTTCCAAAGCCCCTGAAGGCAGGACAAGAAGCAATGGATGGAAACTAATCAAGGAGAGAAGCAACCTAGAACTAAGGAGAAATTTCCTGACAGTTAGAACAATTAATCAGTAGAACAACTTGCCTTCAGAAATCGTGGGTGCTCCATCACTGGAGGTTTTTAAGAACAGACTAGACAGTCACTTGTCTGAAATTGTATAGGGTCTCCTGCTTGAGCAGGGTGTTGGACTAGAAGACCCCCAAGGTCCCTTCCAACTCTGTTATTCTGTTAGATACTTCAAAGAAAATAAAATGTCCTGTTTTACATTTGACTGAAGCCTTGCAAAACAACATGCAATATCAATGATTGAAGTTTCTGAGGCAAAGTGAAAGCTGGAATTACGTGTATGGGAATACCCATCTTTCTTCCACTGAAGAGACTTCTAGGACTATAACTATGGGTTGTATGAAACTAATGAAAGCAGGACAAAGAGGAATGCTAAATCCAGCAGACATAGGATATTGTCCTATAGTATTGGTCCTGGAAAAAGCAACATCTGGAGAAATCTGTCTTTCCTCACCTGTGTTTCCATGATAGACATGAGGTCCTGCCACTGCTGCTCCAGATCAAAGGGCAACTCTGCCTCTGTCAGAAGGGGAGAGAGGAGCCCATCTGAAATGACAGAAGGGCCACTCTCATTTGGCTGAGAGTCAGTTAGGCTGGGAACATCTGCAGCTGGAAACTAAAACAAAACATATCAGGGTGAATTAACGGTGTCTAGGTGGCATGAAAACACTAAGAAATCATTTTTCTTTCCTTTCAATGTATGAACTTTAGAGGTTCTTAAGCTTTTGCCACATGATGTGGCAGTCCATCCTCTTTCTCAAGGTTTATTATTTTTTTTATTGAAAAGTTTTACAATACATTTTATCTTTAACAATCCCTCCCCCCCTCCCTCCACCCAACCCTTCCTAACCCTCCCTAACCCTCCCCCCCTTCCCCCCTCCCCGACTTCCCAGAGCTAAATACAAGGTATAAAAATAAAAACAATCATAAACAACCATATGTTAACAACAATAAACTATTAAGTCTATCGCACTCTAGCTCATATGAAATGACTACAAGCAATACTAATATCACATAAAAAAAACTTATACAAATGCTAAATGAAACTTTTTGGTCCCATATTTGTTCTGGATATAATCAATCCACTTTTTCCACTCCATGATATAACGTTGTTGTGAATGGTCTTTCAAATAAGCCGAAATCTTTGCCATTTCCGCCAGGTCAGAAACTTTTAGAGTCCATTCTTCTATAGTCGGCAGTTCCTCCTTCTTCCAATATTGACCTACTAAAAGTCTTGCTGCCGTAATTAAGTTCAGCATCAACTTGGTGTCCACAACAGTAGTATCTGTAATTATGCCCAATAAGAACAATTGCGGACAAAACTTTATCCTTTGCTTAAATATCTTCTGCATATTCCACCAGATTTTAATCCAAAAAGCTTTAACCTTTTTACAGGTCCACCATATATGAAAATACGTTGCGTCTTCGCCACCACATCTCCAACATTTAGGTTGGTAGTTCGGATACATACTTGCAAGCTTTTTAGGATCTAAATGCCACCTATAAAACATTTTGTAAAAGTTCTCTCTTAAGTTTTGAGCTTGTGTAAATTTTACGTTCCTCACCCAGATCTTTTCCCAAGTGTCCATTGTGATAACTTCTTGAATATTCTGAGCCCACTTTATCATACAATCTTTAACAAGTTCTCAAGGTTTATTATTTACTTAAATGTATTTCACACATTATAAATACATGAATAGATAACAAAATACTGTACGTTATATTCCTTCACAGAAATCTTGTGGATGGGTTGGAATAAAAGGCCCAAAGTCACCCAGCTGGCCTTCATGGCTACAGCGGGACTTGAACTCACAGTTTCCTGCTTTCTAGCCTGGTGCCTTAACCACTAGACCAAACTGGCTATTGCTAGACTGAAATTGTCTGTGGAACTGGCAAACAGAGTGAACACTAAGCTTGCTTGCTCTAAACTGATGCCCTCCAGATGTGTCGGACTCCAGCTACCACAATTCCAATTACTGGAGTTGCAGTTAATATATCTGGAAGGCATAGCAGTGCAGTAGGGAACTAAACTGATCATCTCTATTTCCAAAGTGTGAAAACATATACCTCTGAATTTTCCCCAAAGGGAAATGTAGCCTCTAGCTGTCTAAGGCACTCCTCCAAAGACAAGGCTGTCTGATCCTCAACCCCAGGTACCTAGACAGAAAAATAATGGTTGTTTTACTGCCACAGGGCCAGACCATGAAGATAATATATTCCTGTGGTTTTCTAATATTCAGTACTTATGTTCTTTTTCCTGTGCCCTACTTGTTCTTTTTTTCTGATCTCAGAAGAAGATTGCTATATGACCCATCTTAATATAACACACATATCCTAAAACAGGAATAGGGTGGTCCATGTTTTGGTAGCTAGGATCTGCCCTTTAACATGTTTTTTGGTATCGTGCTGCAATGGGTAGAGTGATGATACCAAATGAATACCAAAAAAAGGACTTTCTGCAGCTTTTGTTTTGGGGGAATTGTGGGAGTGGTGATAAATGTGGTTTAACTTTGTTATGTCTCTTTTACAGTTTACACTTATTAGGTCTTCTGTCTTAAAATGTTAGTGAACTATACAATCATTTTTTGTCATTTATTTATCAAATTTGGAGACCACCCATCTCATCCACAGAGCGACTATCTGCAATTATAGTCAAAAGGTGCTCTGGATGACAGAAAAAAAAACCATGTGGGACCATGTGCAAAGCTTAAGGTGTTCCAACCGAGCCTAAAATAGTATCATGTGCTCAAAATCAGATATATTTGATCAAAAGGAACATTTGAAAATTAATCATTTGCAAGAGATAGTAATTATTTAGTTTATATAATGGGAAGAATTTCAAGTGCCCTGTACAGTTTGTACTTTATGCTCAAGTACTTGTAGTTCATTCACTATGACCTCATATCTCTCATAACCTATCCCAGAAAAAAGCAGCAAAACAAATTGTAGAAAAACTTAAGTGCTACAATTAAGTTATAACTTCCATTTACTTCTTAGTGTAATACTGGATGCAGCCTACATACAGTGCAATGGAAAACTGTTCTGAGTGCCTGCTTCCCAAAGAACAGTGCTGCTGGGCCCTTAAGTATTGTTGAGAGAAAAATCTTCACCAGGGTCCAGTCCAAGCCGGGAATAATAAAAAAGGAGACTGCTTTAGAAAGAAGGATGTAGTTTATTGAAGAGGACAGCCAGACAGAAAGATGGCTCTGGGAAAACTGACCACATGTACTAGGGAGTGGTGGGTTTTTATACCTTCTTGGGCTTTTGTTTAAAGTTGTTCCTGTGGCATGAACTTTGACCTGAGTCTGAGTGTGCCTTTCTGGTATTCTGATGGTGGTGGGTTAATCCTATTATGTCCCAAAGGTCATATCCTGCTTCCCTGGGGCTGTGGCTGATGAGTGTTGGGGGTTTTTTAGTGTGAGGGATTGTTGATTCTAGGGATCTTTATCTTTCTAATCCCAGCTTCCTGGCTCCAATCTTTCTGACAAGATTATCACTTCTGCATTTCTGCAGACCTGGTTTCTGTTTGGGGGAGAGAGACTTGGGGAGGGGGAGTTTCTGCCTTTAAGATCCTTTGGGGAAATATAATATTCTGCCTTTTAATATTCCCAAAAATATTTCTTTCTGGTGTGTGTGTGTGTGTGTGTGTGTGTGTGTGTGTGTGTCTGACTTCCCACAGTATCAATGGCCCAGAGCCTATTCTGCCCTCTTGAGGACTGCTCCCTGCCCTGCATGTGGATTCTAGCTGGAAGATATTGGACAGACTGAGCTTTACAGTCAGCAGACCAGCTATACAGATCACAAGAACCTGGGCAGCAAACCCCACGTAGCCTGTATTCTCAAAGCCACTGAGGCCCAAGTAATGAGGTGCCATCTTTCTATTATCTTCCTAGCCTATTCCAAAAGCTGAGTTTCTTAATACATAAGCACATAAAAACATATAATTCTACATATCAAGAAAACAAAAATAGTACCAAAAGAAAAATGTGGGAGACAGTCTACTTCTCAGAAAAGGGTCTGAACTACAGGTTCCAATCTCGTCTACTGGGCAGTTATGAAGAAAAATCTCAGAATGGTAGGAAATAATTTTCCCCACCAGGCGTGTTTTTACCTGTGCAGGGATGCTCTCTCCTGTCTCGCCATCCACTACCACAGTTCTGTCAGTGATACTGTCCCCTCTGTTTCTCCATCCATCCCCACATTCCTCCCCGTTATTTGGTTCTTTATCCACATTGTTTTTCTTCTCAGGGTGGCTGTAGTCAAAAATCTCATGCACAGCACCAAGGTCAATATCCTGTCTCCACAGGATATCAATTAAATCAATATCCTAAAAGAAAAAATGGAGAAAGAACCATAACTATCTCTCTTCCTCAAAAGGACTTTCTCAGGATGACCTCTCGTACAAAACATCCAGCAAAAATACCTCCAGCTTCTTTCCCCAAAACACCACCATAACTTCATCCATTCTGGGACGTAGGCCACACACCACCATTTGACCTCACTCACCTCTAAGTGCTGCCCTTCATTCTGAATGGGGTGTGGCCCCTTGTCCCCTGATCCATTTCTCAGCCATCTCTGCTGCCTGGGTGCTCCAGACACCTTCACCCCACCTACAGCCATCATGCACAGGGAGCTTGCCAAGAGTGGCTCTGCAAAGGGGCTGCTCCAGGGCCCAAACCAGGGACTCCATGGACAGCAACTGAGTTGTCTCCTCCTCACTGCCCATGCTATGCAGCAATGTTCTCTCTGTCTAGGCAGAAGGGAGTCTGCAGTTTTAACTGCTCAGACTGGGTGAGAAAGGGAGGGCCAATTGTCATTCCAGATTTGCTGCTCCATAGTGGGCTTGCATCAGCCTGTGGTGCCATTTCATTTGCATAAAGGGGTGGAGTTTCTCTGCATTTTCAGCCACCTGATGTAACCTGAGAACTCAGCTTGCCATGCCTGCTATGCCTTGCCAGCTCCCTCAGCTCCAGACAGCAGTATTTCAAACTGAAAACAATCACTCTGCTGAATGCACTCTAAAAGAAATCTGCGTGTTTAAATAAAAAGCAGTGTTTAAATAAAAAGCAGTGACAGAGCCTTCTATACAACAGACTTTAAACAAGACTTTGCAAAGCATCCACACTTTAAAACATTTCTCTTCCCTCCAATGCCTTCCAATATCCTACAAATACTTCCTCTGCAGGACAAACATTATCCAACGCTATATTTATTCACACATATTGCATCAGGATGTTCCTGTCATTCAGGCCCAGATATGCTTTCACATTCTGTGGGGTGCTGTTTAATATTACAAAAAAATCTTCTGGCTGAATGACACTGAAGGGTCAGCAGTTGGGGCTCCACCCTTCTACGTTTCCATTTCCAATGGAAACAAAATACTTCTACTCCAAAGTATCATTACACCTATATGATGTATAGGTAACAAAGTAGTCTTGAATTAGGAATGCCAGGTGTACTCATTTTAAGTTATTTCTCCTTCCTTCAGACAGGAACATAACAGACTAAAGCACCCTTTATTTCAGAATATCAGGGAATACAAAATATAGCAGTGCTGCAATCTTTCTGATTTGCTCACCCAGTGTCAGAGCACTGTTTGTTCCATCTGTCCAAGGAACAATAATTCAGAATAAGCCTGTCTCCAATATCTCTAGCTTAAGAATTCTAGTGTCCACTCAAATCACTGGTCCCATATTTCAGAACTAAACTGCAAAACAGCCCATTCTGCAACTGCTTGCTCCTCTTTCCAACCTCAGTCTGCCCTAGACTTTCAGCATCTTTAGCTTTGAAAGACTCAATTGTTTTTCCAGGGCCTAACTGATCACAAACATGCACTTGGATCACATTTTCTTCCTCCTCTCCCTACCTGGCATTTATTCAAATTAATTTAAATCAGCCCCTCCCTAACTGCAAAGTACAAGCTTTCAGAAATTCCATGGAACATTCAATACAAATAGATGTTTTGTTCAAAACAACCTTGCCCTCTCCTTTAGCCCTCTCACCAACTACTTCTTCAAACTGAAGATTCTAATCCAAATGTATGCCTTTTCTAGTTATTTCCAGACTGAGTGTTTGGAAGTGATAGGGTGGTATGGGTGGAAAGACGTGACAATGGTCTCATTACGTACACCCTTTGCTCATCCCAACTTCCATAGTAAAGCAGGCCAGAACATCCACATGGATCATCCTTATTTTCAGACACTGCCATCATATAAATGGAATTAAAATAAAATAAATAAATAAATAAATATTTCTCTTAACTGCCTGCTTCCTCTTACAAGTATTATCCTATTTCTGAATTCTGTACATCTCCCTCCACCTTCTGTGAAAATCACTGGCACAAAATACATTTGTATACATACATCAACATAATTTTCTTTCCAAAACTAAAGCACCACTGAAAGATCCACATAAATTAAGGACTCAAGCCATCATTATACCCTGTTCTTCCAATATGTATGATTTCTTTTGTATTATTGATCAGAACAGCCAAGTTACATATGCTCCATTTCCACCTTCTCTCCCAATCTATCCCTTGGTCAAACTTATGGCACATCCTTTCCTACTACAAATCCTTCCAGTACATCGTATCTGATGGAGAGATCTGCCCTGAATCTACCATAAAAGCAAGCAGCAGACAGGCATGAGGGGTGAGAAAAGAGTGAAAAAGAAAGGATACCTTTCTCATGTCCCCAGCTGCCGCTCTCACAGCTGTCCTCCCAGATCATGGTCTATGTAGAGCACAGATTCCATGCAGAGCTGGGTGATCTGAGCTGAGTGCCAGCAGTTGCTTTTTGGCAGGTTTGCTGGCTGCCTCAAAGTTGTTTGGAAGCCCCCCACCTCCTTTTTAGCATGTGACCCACAGGTGTTGTGCTCTAGCCAGTCCTCCTCCCTCCCCTCCCTCCAGCATGAGATCCAATCCTCAACTCTCCTCTGCTTGTCATTTAGAGAGAGGAGTTCTGTCAAATCCCCACCCCTTGATCAATGCCCAAGCTGCAGAGAAAGAATCTCCCCACCCCATGTGTTCTGCTATGCCTGCAGTGAGACAGACACCACTCTCTCTCTCTCACTCACTCTACCTAGGCTGCAGCCAGAGGCAGTCCCCTCCCCCAGGTCAGGGAGGATGCAGAGGGAGCCAGGCCCTGCCCTGTGCTGGTTACCTAGGTTGCAGAAAGAACCAATCCCTTGCCTCTGGTCCCTGCTGAGGATGCAGGAAAAAGTGTTGCTCCTTGCATTCGTCACCTAAGATGCAAAGCACACAGCCAATTGCTTTTTACAGCCTCCACCCCACCCAGGTCATCCTGTGAGCTGCAGCAGTGTTCATGTCTCTGTCTCCTTGAAAAGCTCCCATGCCTGGATGCTCCACCCAAACCAGGCAATTATGCTTGTGGATGATGCAGTGGGAACAACATTAAAGAAGCCTTTCCAGATAGCACTGAATATTTCCTCCTCCTTTCTCCTCCTTGGAGATTACTCAGAGTTATCTCTTCCTCATCAACTGAGATTTCATTCACTCTCCAAAAGAAGCAGAAAAGTGGCAGGTAACAAGAGTGTTTTATACAGGTAAGAGATGAAAATCAACTCACAAGGAAATTTTTGAAATCAGGATTAGAGCCTCCTTCCCCCCAAATCCCCCCCAATAATTATCCTGGGATTTCAGTTTCTGAAAACAGACATAAAATAATGGAGTAAGAAATGTAATCTCTCTTTGCCCAAATATTTTTTTCCCCAGTTCCACTACTACTGAATGAGACATCACTGGAGTACAGGTGAGGAAGAAGTCACCAGATACAAGAAATGAATACTAGTATGAACACCATACATTAAATGAAAATCTGCATCAAAATTAAATATAATTGTACATAAACTTGCTTCTAGCTCCTTTTTTGGTCCAATTTATTTTCTTAATTTTAGGAAAAGGAAGAAAATCCTATTTAGAACAAAAGCATTCCACTACAGATAGTCCTCAACTTATGACCACAACTGAGCCCCCCCCCAAAAAAAACACTTTGTAGGTACTAATACCAACACTGTATTTTTCAGTAAGGGAAACTAGATAATTGGGACATCTTCTAGCTTGTAAAAAACAAAGCAAAACTGTGTGGTGGACCCAGCATAAGAAAGCCTCCTCTTTAACAGAAAGAGGTTTTGAAAGCCACATGTCAGTTGCTGCTTTGATCCCTGCTTTCAGAGAGATCCTAGCAGAGGAAGATGAGGATATAGTATATCTTCAGCCTCTTATTTTATTTCATAATTGGTTGTTTTCATCTATATCTCTTTGCATAGTTACTTATCAAAATATCAATTCTGAGTTCCTGGCCTTTATATTTTACCTTTTGCAACACATAAACAGGCTACATGAGTAAATACAGAATAATTAGTTGTTAAAAAGTATTTCTTCTGTATGATGGAAGCTATCCCTTTTCAACTCAAGTTTTATTCAGGCATTACTTTTTAAAATATTGTTTCAAGAAACTTTCCAGGATTCTTGGACCCATATTCAACATAGCCTGTCCATATCGAGGGCAAGTCATACACTTTCCAACAACAGTGAAATAGAAAGTATTTATAGCCTACTCCAATTTATTATGGAAATCTGATCAGAGAAAAATGAATCTGTTCCCATAAGAAAAGATAATTTAACAAAATAATCAGGAAAAAAAGCAAAAAACCCCAAACTCTCCAAAACTGAAATGGAGTTTTTTTCAGAATTAGTTCAACATTTTAACCAGTATCCTACATTATATTCTGACAGCTTGCCAAAAACCTAGTTCAGCCTTTGGCTCCCTCAGAATTCAAACTCACATCCCACTTTTCAATCAGTATGCAACACGTGACAATAACAAAGTGTTTCACAATTTAACGCGGGGGAGCCACAACCCCCGTTAGTGCCTGCATTCCCTTCGTACTGGTGGACCAAAGACTGGCCATAGTAATATGGCCAGTTACTAGGCTGCAGACAGCCGAAGTCAAACTTACCATCAGGCAACATTAAAGCAACGTGGAAGAGACGGGGGTGGGGGGGTAAGATTCCTCTCTTATACCTTAATCTTCTTCTTTTCACCTAAATAAGCTGTTAAGTACCTTCCCCCCCTGTGGAGAGGGAGGGGGCAATTCAACCCTCCCTTCAAATAAGCTAGAGCAAGCCCAGGGGTGTTTGTTTTTTTTAAAAAAGTTGAAAAAAGAAACGGACTAAAAGAAAAGAATTTTCAAAGTACTTGAGGGACACCCAGTGGCTAAACCTGAAATTGCAATCTGACTCTTTTTTAAAAAAATCAAGAAAATATTTAAGAAAAACAAGATAAGATTAACCTTGAACACCAGATGTGAAACTTCACTATGGAAGAGTTTCAAAAACAAATCTATGCTATGTGGGAAATATCTTACCAAACTTGATCAGTTCCTTTCTTCAGCTGGCTATGAAATAAGAGCTTTTGGAAAAGAACTAGAAAGCATCTCAAAGAAACAAACTCAAACTGTGACTACAACTAATATTTTATTGGGACAGAACTTAACAGAAGAAATTGAACAATCAAATACATTGGCAGAAGAATTAAATATTCAACAAATACAAACTTTTGAAAATTATAATGGAAAAAAGGTGGAAAAAAAATCTATTCAGACCAGGACAATTATATCAAGAGGCGAAAATAATGAGAAGATTTGGTGCTGTTAACAGACTCTTCAATCCTTCAAAAGTGGAGACTGGAGGGCCACTTCAATATGATATAACAACACAAGAATGCTTTGATGATCCTGAGGCAAAGAAGCGAAAAATGACATGGCAAAGGAAGAAAGCAAGAATAAGAATGAAGAAATATGGACATTCTTAAGAGGCCTGAAATAGATAATACCAAAATAGACAGGATTGTACTTGGATTACGAGAGATTGTTTTGATGAGTAGATAAAAATACTAATTAAAAAAAATAAAAATAAAACACAGATGTATGAATACTAACGTTGAAATATTGAGTTCCTTAAATGATATGGATTAAGATGTATATATGTTAAAAATGATAGAATGTAACTAATATACTTGGATGTAGTGACATGAGAGGATGTATTAAATGTTGAAATGGAAGAAATTTTGGTTAATTTTTAATATGTGGAAACTATAAATGAGAAACAAAAATATTATATTGTCCTCCTCTTTCTCCTCCATGCAATTGGGATTCTAATGACTACTATTCTAATATTGTACTACTAATATTGATATGGAAATGAGATAAATAAGAAGTGTATTACATTACTAGGTATTGGAGAAAATTGTGTAAAGGGAAAGGAGGTTATTTAGCAATATGAAAATGAGAAATTTTAAATGCTTAATTTTAATATCAATGTAAAATTAAAGCTAGAAAAATATATAAGGTGTTTGATGTTTTAAAGATGGAATGTTAAAATATAAAATATACTGAAGTATTGATAAATATAAGAAAACTATTAAATGACTGATGGATAGCAATGAGAAGTATGTTAATTTAGATAAGAGATAGTATGTATTAAAGGAACAAAGAGAGAAGAAGTATTGGTTACAACAATTTGGAGATTTGTAATAATATGTATTTGTCTGAAATGGAACTATTGTAACCCAGACACCACGTTGCTTTTTAAAGATACTATTGTAATATTGGAAAACTAATTAAAAAAAAGTGTTTCACAATTTAACCTCATGTTACTGTACAATACATGACGTTCTAGTGTAGAAACAGTAATAACATTTTAATAAAAAATGTGTCACAGTATCACTCTTAGGGATATGGCAACATTTTTGTAAATATCATGTCCTTGCTTAACAACCCTAATTGGGAGTGGAATTTCCATCACTAAGCAAAGCAGTCATAAGGTGAAACGACACATGACCACACTGCTTAGCAAGAACAGTTCCAGTAGTCTTGGTTGCAGTTGTTAGGTCAGGACTGTGTTTTTGTTACGCAAGGACATCAGACCTCTGCCCTGCCATGCTCACCTCTGCTTTAACTCCCCCACCCGCCTATCTACCCCCCATTTCTGCCCTTTCAGCCACCCTGCACTCTCCTGCCTACCCCTACCACTCTGTTGACCATCTGAGGCCCCATGAGGCTTTGGAGAGGCTGCATGGAGGCCTTGCAACGAGCCAGCAGCTGCCTCTGCCAGGCACACCTCAGCAGCAGCAGGAGGGAAAAGATGGTAAAGGTTATCTGGGATAGAAGGGGTAGGAAGCAGAGTGCAGGGCAACCAAAAGGAGAGACAGGAGGGAGATAAGCGTGTGTGTGTGTGGAGGGGGGGGCTGAAGTGCACACTGCCATGGGTGGGCTGCCAAGCAAATCAATATTAAATAAGTGACCATGGGGGTGCTACAAGGGCCGTAACTTCAAGGGCCAGTTGTAACTACAATTCGTTCAGCACCATTGTAACTTTGAACAGTCACTGAATGAATGGTTGTTAAGTGAGGACCACCTGTATAGGCCATCTAGAGCTCCCGAGACATATCAAATGGAAATAATGTATTAAGAGAGACCTTGAGTATTAAAATCAAATTCTCAGACAAAAGCAGAGGGAACCCAGCTGGATCAAAGCTGCACAAGATGATCAGCAAAAAATCCTATTACTGTACTTCATACAGAAAGTACAGTTGCCTCTATGTTTTGGAGGATGCTAAACAGCAAGGCACCTAGAGGACCTCCATGACTTCTTCATATTAAGAGTTCTGTTGCTGCAGGGACAATTTCTTCTATTTCCTCTTGACAGAAACTTGGTAGCAGCAGTTGTTGCTACTTGTCATAAAAAATGCAGAAGAAAGTATACAGCAAGCAAACACCAATTATTTCTTTAAAAGGATAAGCAAACAATAGTTACTTACTATTAACAAATAAAAAGATGGCATGACACAGGCTGCTACATGGCAATGAAGGATGGATGGATGGCTAGGTCCAATCCCACAAAAGACTAACAGCTGCTGAACAATGTCAAACCATGGCAATCCCTAAAAATCCCTAAAATCAGGCCTGTAGCAAAAATGGTGTAGTATAGAGGTGAAACATTAAAAGGTGCAAATCTGCATTCTTGCTCAGATAGGTAGGTTTCATTATGGAAAAAGCAGTATTTTACAGATATGTTCTCAATTGCTGAGGTTTAAAGTCTATGCTGCCAGAGTATAGAATACAGCTGGAAGGGACCTTGGAGGTCTTCTAGTCTGGCCCCCCTCTCAAGCAGGAGAACCTATACCATTTCAGACAAGTGACTGTCTAGTCTCTTCTTAAAAACCTCCAGTGATGAAGCACCCACAATTTCTGAAGGCAAGCTGTTCCACTGATTAATTGTCCTCACTGTTAGGAAGTTTCTCCTTAATTCCAGGTTGCTTCTCTCTTTGGTCAGTTTCCAACCATTGTTTCTTGTCCTGCCCTCTGGTGCTTTGGAGAATAGTTTGATGCCCTCTTCTTTGTGGCAGCCCCTCAAATACTAGAATACTGCTATCATGTCACCCCTCTTTCTTCTTTTATTTAGACTAGCCAAACCCAGGTCCTGCAGCCGTTCTTCTTATGTTTTAGTCTCCAGGCCTTTGATCATCTTAGTTCAGGGGTGTCAAACTCGCAACGTCACATGACGTGTCACGATGTATTGCGACTATTTGCCATTGCCGGCAATGGGGTGGCCGCAGTTTCACTATGATGCATCCGGCCCGTGGGCCGGCAGTTTGACATCCCTGTCTTAGTTGCTCTTCTCTGAACTTTTTCCAAAGTCTCAACATCTTTTTTGTAGTATGGTGACCAAAATTGGTTGCAGTATTCCAGGTGTGGTCTTACTAGGGTTTTATAAAGTGGTACTAATACCTCGGGTGATCTTGATTCTATGCCTCTGTTTATACAACCCAGGATTGTATTAGCTTTTTAGGCTGCTGCTGCACACTGCTGGCTCATAGTCAAGTGATCGTCCACTAGGACTCCAAGGTCCCTCTCACACTTACTGTTTTAGAGCCAGGTCTTGCCTAATCTGTACTTGTACCTTTGATTTTTCCTGCCTAAATGTAAAACTTTGCTTTTCTCCACATTACAATTCATTTTTTTTGGATAGGGCCCATTGTTCAAATATGTGAAGAACTTTTTGGATCCTGAGCTTGTCTTTTGGGGTGTTGGCTATTCCTGCCAGTTTAGTGTCATCTGCAAATTTGATGAGTTCCCCTTCTACTCCCTCATCTAAGTCATTGATGAAGATATTGAAGAGTACTGGGCCTAAGACGGAGCCTTGTGGTACCCCACTGCTTACCTCTCTCCATGTGGATATAGTACAGACATGTCAAACTTGCGATGTCACGTGACGTCGCACAACACATCGGAGCTTTTTCTCCATTGCCGGCAATGGGGTGGGTGCAGTTTCCTCGTGATGCGTCCGGCCTCTGGCCCGGCAGTTTGACATCCCTGATGTAGTACCATTGAGGACTACTCGCTGAGTACGGTTTGTCAGCCAGCTACAGATCCATCTGGTGGTGATGTTGTCTATCCCACCTTTTTCTAGCTTACTAAGCAGCAGGTTGTGGTCTACTTTGTCAAATGCCTTACTGAAATCTAAGTATACTATTTATTTTATTTATTTATTTTATTGCATTTATATACCGCCCTTTCCCTGAGGACTCAGGGCGGTTTACAGGGAGTTAAAAATCAAACATACAAAAGTTAAAAGCCAAGTTAAAAAATATTAAATCAACCCTGTGCTATTAAAAACCCCAATTAAAATAATTTTCTCCTCAGCCTGGGCCCGAGAGCTCAAAGAGCCAGGTCTTCAGGCCCCGGCGGAATGATCGGAGGTCGGGGGCAGTCCTCAGCTCCACCGGCAGCTGGTTCCAGAGGGCCTATCCCTGGGTGTCACCCGCCGGCAATCTCTTACCGGCGGAACCCTGAGCAGACCCTCCCTGTGGTAGCGCACTGGGCGAAGGGCGTTTGAGGCCGGCAGCAGGTGTTCCCTCAAGTACCCCGGACCCAGGCCATGTAGGGCTTTATAGGTAATAACCAGCACCTTGAATTTCACCCGGAGGGCAACCGGAAGCCAATGCAGCTCGCGGAGTAGAGGTGTTACATGGGAGTATCGGGAAACCCCCATTACAACTCGCGCAGCCGCATTCTGCACCAGTTGAAGCCTCCGAGTGGTCTTCAAGGGCAGCCCCATGTAGAGAGCGTTACAGTAGTCCAAACGGGAGGTCACAAGCGCATGAGTAACTGTGCGTAGGGCGTCTCGGTCCAGATAGGGACGCAACTGGCGCACCAGGCGAACCTGTGCAAAAGCCCCCCTGGTCACGGCTCCTATGTGATCTTCAAAATTGAGCCGTGAATCCAGGAGGACGCCCAAGTTGCGAGCCCTATCAACGGGGGGTAACACCTCACCCCCCATCGTAAGAGGTGGAATAACTTGGTTAACCCGGGATGCCGATATGCACAGCCACTCAGTCTTGGCAGGATTGAGACGAAGCCTGTTTCTCCCCATCCAGACCTGAACCGCCTCCAGGCACCGGGACATCACGGAGAGGGCATCACTGGGTTGGTTCGGGGTGAAAAGAAAGAGTTGGGTATCATCAGCGTACTGGTGATACCCCACCCCGAAACCACGAATGATCTCGCCCAGCGGCTTCATATAGATGTTGAACAGGAGAGGCGAGAGAACCGACCCCTGAGGAACTCCACAAATGAGAGGCCTCGGGGCGGATCTCTGCCTTCCTGTCAACACCGACTGCGAGCGGCCCTGAAGGTAGGAGGAGAACCACCGTAGAACGGTGCCTCCCACTCCCAACCCCCTGAGACGCCGCAGCAGGATACCATGGTCGATGGTATCGAAAGCCGCTGAGAGATCTAATAGGACCAGGACAGAGGAGCAACCCCTGTCCCTTGCCCTCCAGAGATCATTCACCAGCGCGACCAATGTCGTCTCCGTGCTGTGTCCGGGCCTGAAGCCCGATTGGTACGGGTCCAGATAATCAGTTTCCTCCAGGAACAGAGGGAGCTGATGCGCCACCACACTCTCAACAACCTTCGCCAGAAAGCGAAGGTTGGAGACTGGACGATAGTTGTTTAAAGCAGCCGGGTCCAAAGCAGGCTTCTTGAGAAGGGGTCTCACCACCGCCTCCTTCAAGGCGGCAGGGAAGACACCCTCCTTCAAAGAAGCAGTTATTACTGCATGGAACCAGCCTCGTGTTCCCTCCCGAGCCGCATAAGCTAGCCAGGAGGGGCACGGATCCAACAAACAGGTGGTGGTGCTCAGTCTCCCCATGATCCTGTCCACATCATCAGGGGAAACAGGGTCGAACTCAGTCCAGATAACGTGCTCAAGACCGCCTGATTCCTCCACATCAGACTCTGCCCAGTCAGAGTCCAGGCCGGTCCGGATCCGAGCGATTTTGTCCGCCAGATGATGACTAAACTCCTCGGCTCGTCCCTGCAAGGGATCCTCTCTCACCTCCTGGTTAAGGAGGGAGTGAGTCACCCTAAACAGGGCGGCCGGGCGATTATCTACGGACGCGATAAGGGCGGCAAAGTAGTTAGACTTCGCCATCCTTATCGCCGCAAGATAAGACCTTATAAAGGTTCTTAACTGCAATCGGTCGGATTCGGATCGGCTGGACCTCCAACCGCTCTCTAGACCTCGTCTCCGACGCTTCATCTCCCGGAGCTCCACAGAGAACCATGGGGCCCAACGGGATCTGCGCCGGGTCAGAGGTCGCATGGGTACAACGCAGTCAAGTGCCCTGGTGGCAGCCGTTTCCCAGGCCTCCACCAGAGCATCGACTGGGCTGTGGGTAAGGGTGATAGGTATAGGCCCAAGCGCCCTCTGGAACCGATCCGGGTCCATTAGGCGCCTGGGGCGGAACCACCTGGTCGGTTCCGCCGCCCAGCGGCGGGGGGTGGCATGACGGAAAACCAGCCTCAGGAGGTGGTGATCTGACCATGACAGAGGGGTGATGGACGGGGAACCCCCTCCCAGATCATCCAACCACTGTCCAGACAGGAACACCAGGTCGAGAGTATGATCCCCCTCATGAGTTGGGCCCTCAATAACCTGGGTCAGGCCCATGGCTGTCATGGAGGCCATGAACTCCCGAGCTAACTCCGACGACCCTCCCAGTGATGGCAGGTTGAAGTCACCCAGGACTATAAGCCTGGGGAACTCCACCGCCAACCCTGAGAGGGTATCGAGCAGCTCAGGCAGGGCTGTTGCCACACAGCTGGGCGCCAGGTATGTAAGCAACAAGCCCAACTGAACCCGAGGGCCACATCTCAAGAGGAGGGATTCACTCCCGGCCATCTGGACAATGGTGGCCTCCCGGGGACACAAAGTCTCCCGAATAACCACTGCCACCCCACCGCCCCTGCCCTAAGCCCGTGGCTGGTGCAGCACCCGGAAACCTGGCGGGCATAACTCGGTGAGAGGCACCCCTCCCTCCGAACCCAACCAAGTTTCCGTGATGCACGCTAGATCCGCACATTCCTCCTCGATCAGATCATGGATGAGGGGAGCTTTGTTAACTACGGATCTAGCGTTAAAATAGACCAACCTGAGCTCAGGGGCCTGATCACCCTCATCCCCGGGTAGGAGGGTGCTAACCGGAGGGTCGGAGCGCGCCACCGCTCGGAGATAGCGGGGGCGCGATCCCAGATGTTGGTATGGCCCTCCGCGCAAACACCTGCTGCCATTCCCTATCGCAGTGGGGATTTGAAGCCCCACCCCCACATTCCCAGAACCAGCAGCCACCTCCCCAGACCCCGTCCCGTCAGGACCTCTAACAGGACCAGACTGAGTGCCCGTTAAAGATTCCCTCCCTACCCCCCCTCCCTCCCCCTCCCTAACCTTTTAAAATAACCGGCTAAAAATTTTATCACGTCTTAACACGTCTTAACTCGAGGCCCCTATCTAAGCCCAGCCACCTCTCGGAGCCCCAACGCTTGGGCTCGTCATTAAGGGGAGTATGGAAACAGGCGACAGGTCGCGCCCATGAGGCAGGAACCCCCCCTAAGGGCATACAAGTCCGCTTCGGAGTAACGATAAACCATACATAAGGATAGTCTCTTAGGGCAGATGTTGTAAAAATGTCCAAAGGATCGCTCGATGATGGTATATAGCTGGAAAAGAAAGTCCAGTAGGCATATCTCTTAATCCGCAAGGCCATCTCAGCTCTCACCTGAGATGGTAATCCAAGGGACAACCTCAGTCGTCCTCTCACTCCGGCTGAGGAGTCCAATCTGGAGCAGAAAGAGAAAGGGGGGTCCTGAGCCAGGCCCACCCCAACTGGTCTCTCACCCCAGTGAGGTGGTCGCTGACCAGTCCAAAACCGTCCTCCCACCACGGTCAGGTCCCAGCCACACTGGACTGTCAATAGGGGGATCTTAATTCCCATCAGGCATGGAGCTAGCCATAATGCCTGCCTGTCAACAGAGAGAGTAAAGAACAGGCAGGCCAGGCCTCTGTCGATCCTCGCATCACTGGCTAACGCCGCCAGTCTGGGGGGGGGAGGACAGAAGCATTCTCTCCCCAACGCCCGTCCGCCAGTCCAAGCGATCTTCCAGCGGCGGAGACAGGCAATCCCAGCAGCTGTATTGAGTCCGGGAATTCGCCAACATGTCCGCCGAGGCCGATGACCAGGCCCACAGTCCGCAACCACCATCCAGAAGGAGAAGAAGGCTCCGCGCCGCCGAAAACGGCGCCAGCCAGCTGATGGTCATAGAAAAGTCTCCGACCGGTGGGATCGTCGCCGCTGCCCCTCCGACAAGCAGTGGGTATCCACGGCGAGCAGGCAGAAGAGGGAAGGCAGGGCAAGGCGTCCCGGGCTTCACGGCGCTGTAGCAGTGCTCGACATTGTACAGCATTTCGCTGGTCTACTAATTTAGTCACTTTATGAAAGAATGAAATAGGATTGGTTTGGCATGATCTGTTTTTTATTTTCTTTTCCAGGATCTTCCCAGGTATTGATGTTAGATTGATTGGTCTGTAGTTTCCTGGGTCAGTTTTTTTTCCTTTCTTTAAGATGGGAACCATATCAGCCCTTTTCCAATCCTCAGGTACTTCCCCGGTGCTCCAGAATTTTTGAAAGATATGGTGCAATAGTTCTGAGATAACATCTGTCAGCTCCTTCAGAACTCTGGGATGTAATCTGTTGGGTCCCGGTGATTTATATTCGTCAACGTTGGATAGGTGTTCTCTTACCATCTTATTTTAATTTTTGTTTCTAGTTTGTCTTTTGCAGTAGGTTTTTTTGGGGGGTGGGGTATGTTGGGCTATAATTTCTTTTTGTGTGAAGACTGATGCAAAGAATGAGTTAAGCAGCTCTGCTTTCTCCCTGCTGTTACTTCCTTGCCATCTTCTCTCTTTAGTGGGCCTACAGTTTGACTTTTTTCTTGTTATTAATATGTTGAAAGAAACTTTTTTTATTGTCCTTGATTTCTGTTGTAAGTCTTTGTTCATTCTGAGCCTTTGCTTTCATGACTTCATCCTTGCATGTTCTGGCTGTCTGCTGATTATCAGCCTTAGTTATGTGTCCCTCTTTCCATTTTTTGTACTTGTCCTTTTTGTCTTTCAGTTTGTCAGAGACAGCTTTGTGCAGCCATGCTGGTTTCTTCTTGGATTTCTTGGTTTTCTTTTTCAGTGCTATTGTGCTGGACTGGGCTTTTATGATCATATTTTTCAGAGTTTCCCATGCTTCTTTTTTTTATTGAAAAGTTTTACAATACATTTTATCTTTAGCAAAACAAAACCCCTCCCAACCCCCTCCCCTCCCACCCTCTTCCCACTCCCCAACCCTCCCCAACCCCTCCCTCCCTTTCCCCTCCCCCCCCACTTCCCAGAGCTGAGTACAGGGTATAAAAATACAAACAATCATAATCTAACTTATGCAAACAATCCTAAACTATTTAAACTATTTAAACTATCGCAGCCAACTTTCCCATGCTTCTTGAGTTGTTTTTCCCTTTAGGATTTTTGTCCATGGAATCTTTCTTAGGTTCTCTCTGAGTTTGTTAAAATCAGCTCTTTTGAAGTTTAAGACACTGGTTGGATTATTTTCTATTGCTTGTGTTTGCATTATATTAAATTCCAGTATGACATGGTTACTTTCACCCAAGATTCCGGCAACTTCAACTCCCTCTATCACTTCTTCTCTATTAGTAAGAATTAGGTCCAGTGTAGCTTTACTTCTAGTTCCCTCCTCCACCTTTTGGATGATAAAGTTGTCAGCTAGGTTGGTTAAGAATCTGTTGGATCTCCCGCTCGCTGCAGAGTTTGTCTCCCAGTTGATATCTGGATGGTTGAAGTCTCCCATTACTACTGTGGTATGCTTCCTACATACAATTGTTAACTAGTTGGCAAAGAGTCCATCTATTTCTTCTGATTGCTTGGGTGGCCTGTAATATACACCTATGGCAATGTCACTTTTTTTCTCTTTTATATTGACCCATATACATTCTGGAGAGATTTTATCTTTGATCACATGCATTTCTGTAGATAAGTAGTGTTCTCCTACACATAGTGCAACTCCCCCTTTTTGTAGATCTATTACTTTTGAACAATTTGTATCCATCCATCAGTACATTCATCATGACTTTTAGCCCACCAGGTTTCTGTAATGCCAACTATGTCATACCCTCCCTCGTGTACTATTGCTTCTAGTTCACCTTGTTTGTTCCCCAAGCTTTGAGCATTTTTATATAAGCATTTAAGGCTTTTGTGCCTGTGCGTGGGTATGTATCCTGCACCTTCTGAATGTTGTTTGTTTTCTTGATATTTATGGTTTTGAGTTCTAGAGATTCTGAAGATTGGTCACTCTTCCCCCACAATTTTAGTTTAAAGCCCTCCTGATGAGCTGGGCCAATCTTTTTCTGAGTACATTTTTCCCTGTTTTCGTGAGGTGCAGCTCATCCCTTGCCAAGAGTCCTTTGTGTAGGAAATGCAGTCCATGATCCAGGAAACCAAAGTTTTCTTGGTGACACCAACCCTTTAGCCAGTGGTTTATTTCTAGAATTCTTTTTTCCCTCAATGGGGGTTGGCCTTTCGTTGGGAGTACTTATAAGAACACTACTTGTACTCCTAGCTCCTTAACTTTATTGCCTAGTTGCTTATAATCTCTCAATATTGTACTCAGGTTCTTTGTTGTATCATTTGTCCCAAGGTGAAGGAGGAGGAAAGGGTAGTAATCTGTGGGCCTAATTATTTTGGTTAGGCTCTCAGCCATATCTTTGATTTTTGCTCCAGGGAGACAATATACCTCCCTGGATTGTATGTCCAATCTGCAGATGGCTGATTCTGTTCCTTTGAGGATAGAATCTCCTATTACCAACACTTGCCTTCCTTTTTTGGGGGGGAGGTGCATTCTGGGGTGCTTTTCTGTTTATCTCAGGTGTGTTTGTTGATGTGACTCTTTTAGGGATATTTGGTGTTGTTTCTTTGCTAGGTGTCTGCATGTTTGAGGGGGAGTTTGTGGGTCTTCTTATTTCCGTCTAGGGGGAGAAATCAATTGCTCAGTTTTAATGGGGCTGCTTCTGGTTGGGTTAGATTGGACAGTACAGGTTTGTTAGATGTATGCTGATTCTTTCTTTGATTATTGTGTTTCCTTCTATGTGTGACATACGTCTATTTGTCTTCCTCCAAGGGTTTATCAGTAGGGTCAAATCCTCTGGGAGTTTTGTTCATTATTTGGTTTGGTTTGGGTATAGCTTTCTTGTGTAGGTTGGAGTTTGGCTAGAGTTGCCTCTAAGTCCTTTACTTTTTCCTCTAGTACCGTATTTTCCGGCGTATAAGACGACCCGGCGTATAAGACGACCCCCTACTTTTAAGAGGTTTTTCAAGGTTTTTTGTCTTATACGCTGGAAAATACTTACATGCCCTGCCCTCCCTGTCCGTCACAGAGGAGGCGAAGGCCCGACTGGCCCCGCCACGGCCCCGCTCACGGCGGCTGCCTGCTGGCTCGTCTCGGCCAGCACTGCCCGGCGGAAGCGCATCCCCGCGGGGGGGAGAGCGGTGCTGGTGACAGGTGAGTCCGGCGGGCGCGAGGCCCTCCCCTCGGGCAGCGGCAGGACGGCCCAGCGCCTGCAGGACGGCCAGCAGCCCCACGCGCAGCAGCAGCCGCCGGCTCAGCAACAGGTCCGAGCGCAGGAGCCGCACCGCCAGGCTGCCCAGGAAAAGCAGCCACACCGAGAGGCTGCACGCCCAGTCCAGCTCCATGAAGGGCAGGGCGGGAAGCCGGCCGGGAAGAGGGACCGGGAGCCTGGGCCGAGCGCGCCTCGGCCGACGGTGAGAGGGAAGCGGCACATGAAAAAGAGGCTGCGGGCGGAGCTGCCCCGCCCTGCGCCGAATGGGAGAAGTTCAAGGCCTGGGGGGGGAAGCAGGAGGGGCGCCGGCCGTGGCGGGGTGGCGGCTGCCCTCTGGCGCTGCCTGCCGCCCGGGAAACGCTGCGCCTCGGGGGCCGGCAGAAGCGCGGGAGCAGCGGGAGGGCCGGTGGGGCCAGTCGGGCCTTCGCCTCCTCTGCGACGGACAAGAGCCGATGGGCAGCGCCGCCTTCGCGTGGGGAGAGCCGCCCGACGCTCCCGCCCAGCCGTGTCCCGGAGCCGCACCGGAGATAGCTCGGTTGCGCGGGGCGGCCCGGCTTTGCAATAACGGGGACGCTCGACTGATTTGGTTTTTTTTCCGGCGTATAAGACGACCCGGCGTATAAGACGACCCCCCAACTTTTGAGAAGATTTTCATAGGTTAAAAAGTCGTCTTATACGCCGGAAAATACGGTAGTTCACATAGTTTACATTTAATGCATGTATAATTTGGGTGTTCTTTGGTCATAAGCACATACATGGAACATGTATTGTATACCACAATAGTATGAGTTGTTTGAAAATCCCTCTTTTTTGGTTGGTGGATGTGCTTTGCTGTTAGCCTTGTTTCTACCTTTTCTGTTCTAGGTAATTATGCCTATTTTTTTCCTATCCTTTTTTCTGCCTCTTTGTGCTCATTTTTCTACCTTGTTATTTATTTAACCTTCTTACTATTATGTTAGTTTTATTTATCCTTTTCTTCCATTTTTAAAAAGTTTTTGAGGTCCAATTTCTCCCTACCTTATTATTTAAGATTTGCCTTCTTAAGATTTGCCTCTTTATTAGTCCTATTCTTCCTTGATTTCTAATGTTCCACTCTTGTTCTTATTATTTGCCTATTTATTTATCTTTTATTTTCTTTCCTGTATTTATTTTTATTCTTTACTGGGGTCTTCCTTCCCTTCCTATTGGGACCTCAAACTTAATTATCGCCTTCACTTCCGTTGCTCGCTGCTCTGGCCTCTGGTTGTTTTCTCTGCCAGCTCCGTTCTGTCTATAGGTATGGTTGAAATGAGGAAGACTACTGCAAGACAAGGGACGCGGTGGCTCAGTGGGTTAGGATGCTGAGCTTGTCGATCAAATGGTTGGCAGTTTGGCGGGTCGAATCCCGAGTGCCACGTAACTTGTGCCTGTTACTTGTCCCAGCTTCTGCCAACCTAGCAGTTCAAAAGCACGTAAAAAATGCAAGTAGAAAAATAGGGACCACTCCGGTGGGAAGGTAACAGCGCTCCGTGCGCCTTTGGCGTCTAGTCATGCCGGCCACATGACCACGGAGACGTCCTCAGACAAGTGCTGGCTCTTCGGCTTTGAAACGGAGATGAGCACCGGCCCCTAGAGTTGGAAATGACTAGCACGCATGGGCGGGGGAACCTTTACCTTTACCTTTTACTGCAAGACAATACAAACTCTAGCAATTCTCATCACATGTTGCCTGTGTTAGACATTTATTTTTATCCCTTGTTGTGGAAATATTACAAGGACAGTATAATCCAAATAACAAGTTTTCTCGGAGAACAAGCCACCTATAATATTCAGCCTACAAAAGTGCAAAGTAAAAAAATATTGAAGTACAAAAGACAAAGCCAGAAAAATATTGCAATGGTACCTTAGAGGTACTAGCAGCATCAAAACTTTAGACTCACAAACATCCTTTAAGCTAATCTTATTCCCACCTAATAAATACAGAAAAAAACAATTGGTAGCTGTAACTTCCTAGTCTTTTGTCACCCAATGCCAGGGCACAGAAACAAACCAGGATCTAAGAAAAGTATGAAGACTGGAGGAGGACTGACAAGTCCAGAAACAGTAAGACAGAAAAGCCAATTAGAGAGGCAACAAGTTCAAGATAATGAAAGTGTCTGAAGATAAGTAGGAACAAAGAATCCCATATAGGTACATTCCAGGGAACCATTGGGAGCAAAAGCAGGAATAATCTTGAAACATGATCTAATTTCTTTACTTAAAATAAGGGCTGATAGGAAAAATGAGTTAATAATTGGAGGTTCATAGGTTCACAAATATTTCCTTAGAAAGTTGTTTAACATCACCCAAATATGTAGTAAGTATTTGCATACATTTTCTGCATTTGCAAAAATGCCTATCATGGCCATTTTTCTACTTACAATATTTTCTAGAAATATTCAACCATGTTGTGCTGATGTAACAGTAATAACAGTGGGCTTTGTTGCACCTGGGTGACTCTAGAATAGTGCTTCTCAAACTATGTGGTTTTTTATTTCCAATCCATTACGGACTAAAACCTTTGCAAAATACAGTATTAATGAAGTATTAGTAAAATAAATTTAAAAAGACATGGTGGAGCAGTGGGCTAATGCCTCCTTAAGTAACACCAGCTGCCTGCAATTAGTGCAGGTTCGCATCCCACCAGGCTCAAGGTTGACTCAGCCTTCCATCCTTCCAAGGTAGGTAAAATGAGGACCCAGATTGTTGGGGGCAATAAGCTGACTTTGTAATAATGCCGCTTGGGTGTGTGTGTGTGAAAGCCCTAATAAGCAGGCATATACATAGAATGAAGGCTACTGCTAAACTTGTAAGCCGCCCTGAGTCTTCGGAGAAGGGCGGGATATAAACGGAATTAAAAAAAATACAATTATTGTTAGATTTAACAAATATAAAGTTAAATTTCAATACATGCAATCAGAACAAACATAGGAAAAAAAGAATTATAGAAACTGTACATGTTCACTAAAACTGTGTGTATAGGCAATTAATAAACCTTGTTATTTCCACATACACTGCTGAAGGAGAGTGGGAATGATCACTGATCCTTTTGATTTCTTCTCCATTTCTGTTGTGAATTCTGGCCTTACATTGCTACCACTGGTCACAGAGCCAAAATCTAACAGAAGAATCAACTGCACTCACCCTTTTGAATACACAGAGATATCCGTCAGAACAAAACATTTCTCTTCCTCTCTGGCTTAGAATACCGTGTTTTCCCGAAAATAAGACCTATCCTAAAAATAAGCCATAGCTTGATTTTTACGTCTGTGCCTAATACAAGCCCTACCCCCCCAAATAAGCCCTAGTTAAGATCCCGCCCACTCCATCCTGTCTGGTCGTTAGAGGTAGGGTGAGGCGCACACGTAAAAATCAAGATAGGGTGGGGGTGGGTGCAGCCTCCCATGCCCCAACACCTGCCTCGTCTCGCGACGGTGGAACCAACAGCAGCAGCCCCATCCACTTCTGGTTGCTGGCAGTCACTCATGGCCGGAGGCCACGTGGCATGTCGCGCCGGTGCCACAACTCGTCAGGACGCCACGTGGCACCGGTGCTGCATCTTATGGCAGGATGCCATGTGGCACATCGCGCTGGTGCTAACGCTTCTGGCAGGATGCCATGTGGCACGTTGCACCAGTGCCGCTGCTTGTGGCAGGACACCACGTGACACATCATACTGGGGCGGAGAGGAATCAAGGGGAGGAAGATGCCACATATGTCAAGGATCTTTTGGATGCTCTTCACTTGCCCTCCCAGGTGGCAATTATCAAGTGCCTTGCTCACCAGACTTCCTCTGATGAAATTGCTGTGGGGAACTCATTAGCCGATGCAACAGCCAAAAAGGTGGCTCTTCTTCCAGTCAACCCCCCCCCTGCACTGACATGTGCTTTGGACTCAGCCCCTTCTTCTTCCTCCCTTGATCATTTGGTCACTACTCAGCGCTTTGCCCCCGCCTCTGAACAACATGTTTGGACTAGGTCTTCCTGTGTTCCCGACTCTGCTGGGGTGTGGAGGCATCCGGATGGCCGCCCTGTCTGCCATCAGTCCCTCTTCCCTTATGTTGTTCGTCTCCAACATGGGCCTGCCCATGTTGGCCAGGAGGGAGTATCTTCTGCCATCAACAAACAATGGTTTGCTCCTGGAGTCCATGCCATGGCAAGACAAGTTTGCTCTACTTGTACTATCTGTCAACAATTTAATATTGGCCATTCTGTTCCCACTCAACCTTGCTCCCATCCTCCACCTTGGGGCCCTTTCGTGCTAAAGCCTTTGATTGTGTGGATCACAACAAACTGTGGCAAGTTCTTAAAGAGATGGGCATACCAGACCATCTTATTTGTCTCTTGAGAAACCTATATGCGGGTCAAGAAGCAACAGTGAGAATTGGACACGGAACCACTGATTGGTTCAAAATTGGGAAAGGAGTCCGGCAAGGCTGTATACTGTCGCCCTGCCTATTTAACTTATATGCAGAGCACATCATGAGAAAGGCAGGGCTAGATGAATCAAAAGTTGGAATTAAGATTGCTGGAAGAAACATCAACAACCTAAGATATGCAGATGATACCACTCTAATGGCAGAAAGTGAAGAAGAACTAAAGAGCCTCTTGTTGCGGGTGAAGAAGGAGAGTGCAAAAGTTGGGTTGAAACTTAACATTAAGAAAACCAAGATCATGGCATCCGGCCCTCTTAATTCCTGGCAAATAGATGGGGAAGAAATGGAGGTAGTGACAGATTTTATTTTCCTGGGCTCCAAGATCACTGCAGATGGGCACTGTAGCCAAGAAATTAAAAGACGCTTGCTCCTGGGGAGGAAAGCCATGGCAAATCTAGACAGCACACTAAAAAGCAGAGACATCACCCTGTCAACAAAAGTGCGTATAGTCAAGGCTATGGTCTTCCCAGTTGCAATGTATGGCAGTGAAAGCTGGACCATAAAAAAGGCTAAGCGCCAAAGAATTGAGTCCTTTGCACTATGGTGCTGGAGAAGACTCCTGCGAGTACCTTGGACTGCAAGGCGATCAAACCGGTCAGTCCTAGAGGAGATCAACCCTGACTGCTCTTTAGAAGGCCAGATCCTGAAGTTGAAACTCAAATACTTTGGCCACCTAATGAGAAGGAAGGACTCACTGGAGAAGAGCCGAATGCTGGGAAAGATTGAGGGCAATAGAAGAAAGGGACGACAGAAAATGAGGTGGCTGGATGGAGTCACTGTTGTGATTCAGGGTCAGGCTGTGGGTTCGGCAGTTGGGTCGGACGATTCAGAGGAGGAGAAAGGGGGTGTTGGAGAGGTTGCTGAGGATGTTGGAGAGCTTGCTGATGAGAGCCCTCAGCCAGGCCCTTCCCATCTGGTTACGACGCAGACCCAGCTGTGTGAGCCTGACAGCATGGATGAAGATGCTACACAGCTGGCCCTGTTCAAGGACGCCCGACGCAGGAGGCAGTCAATCAGGAGTAAACAGAGGAAGGCAATGGGGCACCTCGGAAGGAGGCAGAGAGAAGCCACGCCCTGAACTGTTTAAAAGGGGAATGCGTGGGAGGGCTGGTTTGCTGAAGGCAACCGTTTGAATAGCTCCTGTTTCATGGTTCGTGTCTTGTTTTGCTCTGTTTGCTTTTGTGTCCATAAATTTGGCAGGCTTAGTTCCAGCCTCTTGCCTTCTTGTAAAGGGGTTGTCCCTGCCTTATCTGCAGGGCCGGTAGTAGGCTGGTACAGAACAGTTTGCCTTCAGCCTCCCACCCCTTATTATTATGGAGCAGCTACGTGCTGAGAATGCCCAGCTCACCCAGCAACTCGCTTTGTTGACAGCTCAGGTGGCTCAAGTGCAAGCTCAGGTCCATGCTGCACCTCCACCATCACCCCCAGCCAGGAGAAAATGCCAAGTTGCGATGCCGGATAAATTTACTGGCAATCCAGAACTGTTTCCTGCTTTCCTGGGACAATGCCAGCTCTTTAGCAGCGTGAGAGCAGCTGATTTCCCCACTGACCGGGATAAGGTGGGGTTTGTGTTAAGCCTTCTTTCGGGTGATGCAGCTCGTTGGGGCACGCCTCTGCTGGCTCAACCTAGTCCATTGTTGGACAACTTTGTGGGGTTTTGTGATCATATGCGTCTGATGTATGAGGACCCTATAAAGATGCAGACTGCTACTCGACACTTGAAAGCTCTGAGGCAGGGTCAACGCCCCCTACAGGGCTATATCAGCGATTTTCGGCTGCTTAGCCAGGATTCCGCCTGGAATGAGGCTGCGCTTGTGGATGCCTTCCAGGATGGATTGTCGGAGGAGATGTTGGATGAGCTGGCCCGTGTGGATATTCCCTCAGACCTGAATGGGCTGATCCATCTCTGCCTGCGAATCGATGCTCGGTTGCAGCAGCGAAGGAGTCGCCGTGCCACCCCACAGACCCCTGCAGCCCCTGTTGTGCGTGAGACCCCAGTTCAAAGGGAGGATCCAATGGAGCTGGGTGCCCCCAGGTCTCGTCTATCGGTGACTGAAATGAACAGACGACGATCGGGAGGGTTGTTTTTTTTACTGCGGGGACCCTGGGCATTTGGCTGCTTTTTGCCCAAAGAAGCGACAGCGGGCATCAGTGACCGAGTCTGCCCCGAGAAAGTCCCCTACTTTTCTGTCGGGAAACGCCCCGAGCCCGATCTAGACGGTGTGATAGATCGGGCGTCCCACAACACTGAGCGACGTCTTTCCGATGCTGCCTGTGGACCTCCACGGCATCTGATATTGGAGGCACGTCTGATCCTTCCTGGCAAGCCAGAGGGGATTCCAGTCCATGCCTTAATTGACTCTGGGGCCACCACAAATTTTATGGACTCAGCATTTGTGGCCAAATGGGCTGCTTCCCAGTGCCCGGTGGATCCGCCCATGTTAGTGGAGACTATCGATGGTCGAGTGCTCCTGTCTGGGCCAATTACGGCCGCCACGCAACCATTATGTATGGCCATCAGTTCCCATGTGGAGGCCATCCAGTTCTATATCACCTCAGATCTGCATTTCCCCGTGGTCTTGGGACTGGCGTGGCTCCGGGCGCATGACCCACAGATCTATTGGTCACAGAACTTGGTCACCTTCCCAAGCTTGCAGTGCGTGGACCACTCCCGCCATATCTGTGCCGGCCAGGTGAGGGTTCCCCAGGGGTTTCCTTGCCTCCCGAACTGTCCGACTTTGCTGATGTGTTCAGCGAGACCGAGGCGGATCAATTACCCCCGCACAGGCCCTATGACTGCCCCATTGATTTAGTCCCTGATGCGCCTCTCCCAGTGGGGCGTTTGTACTCCATGTCGGAACCCGAGTTGGCTGCATTGCGGGACTTTCTGGAGAAGAATTTGGCTCGCGGTTTCATCCGGCCCTCGTCCTCGCCAGTGTCTACACCCATGCTCTTCATAAAAAAGAAGTCCGGCGAATTGCGGCTTTGCTGCGATTATAGGAAACTCAACGCCATCACGGTGCACAATCGTTACCTGCTGCCCCTCATCCCCGAACTCTTGGACCGACTCCGGGAGGCTAAGATCTTCACGAAACTGGACCTGCGTGGAGCTTACAACCTTGTCAGGGTTCGGCCAGGTGATGAGTGGAAGACGGCATTTGGTACTCGCTATGGACATTTTGAGTACACGGTGATGCCGTTTGGCCTGACCAACGCCCCCGCTGTGTTTCAGCATTTCATGAATGACATTTTCCGGGATTTGTTGGATCAGTTTGTCGTGATCTACTTGGACGACATCCTGATCTACTCCCCGTCGCGTGAGGTGCACCATCAGCATCTCCATCAGGTCCTGCAGCGACTCTGAGTACATCGGCTGTTTGCCAAGTTGGAGAAGTGCCAGTTCTACCGGGTGACCATCGATTTCCTGGGTCACCGCATTTCTCCTGAGGGCATCGCCATGGAGCCGAGTAAGGTTGAGTCTTTGCAGAGTTGGCAACCCCCACGTCGTGTGAAGGATGTTCAGCGACTTCTTGGGTTCGCCAACTATTACCGAGCTTTCATCCCTGGGTTTGCTGCTTTGACAGCCCCCCTCACCCAACTCCTGCAGAAGAAGACTCGGTTTCAGTGGAACGCTCCAGAACAACGGGCTTTCCAGACTTTGAAGGAAGCCTTCATGAAGGAGCCCATCTTGAAGCATCCTGACCCGCAACGGCCGTAACACCATTGGGGCAGTGTTACTCCAGGCAACGACACCCAGCGGTACCCTCTTCCCTTGCGCGTACCATTCACGAAAACTGAACCCTTCGGAGCGCAATTATACAATCTGGGAGAAGGAGCTGCTGGCCATCAAAGTGGCATTCGAGGCCTGGAGGCATCATCTGGAGGGAGCGCGGCATCAAATCGAGGTCCGCATGGACCATAAGAATTTGGAAAGCCTGCAGACCGCTCGGAATTTGAACCAACGCCAGATCCGGTGGTCTCTTTTCTTTGCGAGGTTCGACTTCCGAGTTCGGTACATACCTAGCGGGCACAATCAAAGAGCGGATGCTCTGTCCAGGAAGCCCGAATATTCCCGAGTGGAAGACAAGCTTCTGCCCAGGACAGTGATCCCCGTCGAGTCTTTTGCTGTGGTGCGGGAGCCGGTTGATATACGGGCTCGGATCCGGGAGGCACAGCAGCAGGAGGTGTGGGTGGCTCAGCGGAAGGAGGAGGTGGGGCCAGATTCTCCTTGGACCGTCACGGATGGACTCTTGTATTATCGTGACCGGCTCTACGTTCCGGGAGGGCCACTCAGGGGACTCATCCTCAGCCAGTGTCACGATAACCCGGCGGCGGGGCATTTTGGCCTGTTCAAGACCCTGAACCTGGTCTCCCGTACCTTCTGGTGGCCCCGAGTCCGACACGACGTCCAGTCCTATGTCACCTCCTGCATCCCATGCAGGCAGGTCAAGTCAGCGTCAGGGGCCCCGCCTGGATTACTGCAGCCCTTGCCGACACCCAAAAGACCCTGGGGGGCTGTGTCCATGGACTTCTTGATGGATTTACCCCCATCCTCTGGTTTTGCGACAGTGTATGTGGTGGTGGACATGCTGACCAAGATGGCGCACTTCATCCCCTGTCGCGGCTTACCGTCAGCCCACGCCACTAGTCGTATGTTCATTCAGCAGGTGTTTCAGCTGCACGGCCTCCCTGATAGAGTTGTCTCTGATAGGGGGGCCCAGTTTACAGCCCGCTTCTGGCAGGAGTTGATGCATGCGTTGGATATCAAGATTTGCCTCTCATCCGCGCATCATCCTCAAACTGACGGGGGAACCGAGAAGGTCATCGGTATTCTGGAACAATATCTGTGCTGCTACGTCAATCTGCAGCAACACAATTGGGTGGACTATCTGGCCATAGCTGAGTTTGCATTTAATAATTCACAGCACACCTCCACACAGATGACCCCGTTCTTGGCCAATGTGGGATATCACCCCCGGTTTTTCCCCCTTTCTCCCGTGGACTCATCGGAGCCGGCAGCGATCAAACCAGTCAGTCCTAGAGGAGATCAACCCTGACTGCTCTTTAGAAGGCCAGATCCTGAAGTTGAAACTCAAATATTTTGGCCACCTAATGAGAAGGAAGGACTCACTGGAGAAGAGCCGAATGCTGGGAAAGATTGAGGGCAATAGAAGAAAGGGACAACAGAGAATGAGGTGGCTGGATGGAGTCACTGTTGTGATTCAGGGTCAGGCTGTGGGTTCGGCAGTTGGGTCGGACGATTCAGAGGAGGAGGAGGGGGGTGTTGGAGAGGTTGCTGAGGGTGTTGGAGAGCTTGCTGATGAGAGCCCTCAGCCAGGCCCTTCCCATCTGGTTACGACGCAGACCCAGCTGTGTGAGCCTGACAGCATGGATGAAGATGCCCTACAGCTGGCCCTGTTCAAGGACGCCCGACGCAGGAGGCAGTCAATCAGGAGTAAACAGAGGAAGGCAATGGGGCACCTCGGAAGGAGGCAGAGAGAAGCCACGCCCTGAACTGTTTAAAAGGGGAATGCGTGGGAGGGCTGGTTTGCTGAAGGCAACTGTTTGAATAGCTCCTGTTTCATGGTTCGTGTCTTGTTTTGCTCTGTTTGCTTTTGTGTCCATAAATTTGGCAGGCTTAGTTCCAGCCTCTTGCCTTCTTGTAAAGGGGTTGTCCCTGCCTTATCTGCAGGACCGGTAGTAGGCTGGTACAGAACAGTCACTGAAGCAGTAGGCGTGAGCTTAAATGGACTCCAGAAGATGGTAGAGGACAGGAAGGCCTGGAGGAACATTGTCCATGTGGTCACGATGGGTCGGACATGACTTTGCAGCTAACAACAACAAAGTATTGGCTGCTGGCTAAGGCAGCCTCCCCAAATGGCTCCATTCATAAGTAAAGGAATGTACAGGCAAAATCCATTCAGGAGAAAAATACAGTACTTCAAAATCCCTTGCAGCAAAACTTACAGCTAACAATAGCAGAGCAATAGAAGCTAACACAAGACATCAGCCATCAGCCAAATAGAAATTGCCAAAGAACACAAAGCCCCTATTGCACAAATCCCAGAACTTCAAAGTCACAAAAGCACATAGAAATCCTTCCACTCTCCATCTCCCTCCCTCCGTGTCTCACCTCCAGCTGATGCTACCTTTCTTCATTCCTCGTGGCAGGCAACCCCTCCTCTGCTGCATTTCTTGCCTGTTTGTTGTTGCCAGCACAGGTGGCTGCCACAGAAGTTGTAGATCGGCTCATGGCCGGGCTGCTTGATCTCCTCTCCTCTCCCCCCACATTCCTCCTTCTCCTTCTTCCCCTTGGGTGTAGCTAGAGCTGACTCCGCCTCTTCCCAAGGCTGCTGCTTTTTTTCTCTCTTGCCCAAACTGCCTCCTTTTATAGCCTCTCCTGTCTCCACCCCCACTCCTCCTTTCTCATGGGGGAGGGCGAGCCAGAAGTGAGCCTGGGGCCTTTGCCTCACCCCAGCCACTCTGCAGCTCCAGAGGACTCTCTCACAGTAAGTCCTTGCCTGCGGTGGCTCTTTCCCTCCACTACTACACTTGGCTAAGCAGGGCTGCATACCACCTGCCACTTGTTAATGTACCACAAGTGGTACGTGTACCACCGGTTGAAAAGCCCTGTTCTATGGGATTAAGGTCTGGAGACTGCCTAGGCCACTCCAGGACTTTAATGTGCTTCTTCTTGAGCCACTCCTTTGTTGTCATGGCCGTGTCTTTTGGGTCATTGTCATGCTGAAATACACATCCACGACCAATTTTCCTGGGTGAGAGAAGGAGGTTCTCACCCAAGATTTGACGGTACATGTCCCCATCCATCGTCCCTTACCAGAAAAACACCCCCAAAGCATGTTTCCACCTCCATGTTTGACGGTGGGGATGGTGTTCTTGGGGTCATAGCATTCCTCCTCCTCCAAACACGATGAGTTGAAGTTGATGCCAAAGAGCTTTGTTTTGGTCTCATCTGTCCAAAACATTTTCACCCAGTTCTCCTCTGAATCATTCAGATGTTCATTGGCAAACTTGAGACGGGCCTGTACATCTGCTTTCTTGAGCAGGGGAACCTTGCGGGCGCTGCAGGATTTCAGTCCTTCACGGCGCAGTGTGTTACCAATTGTTTTCTTGACAACTATGGTCCCAGCTGCCTTGAGATCATTGACAAGATTCTCCCGTGTAGTTCTGGGCTGATTCCTCATCATTCTCATGATCATTGAAACTCCATGAGGTGAGATCTTGCAGGGAGCCCCAGACCAAGGGAGATTGACAATTATTTTGTGTTTCTTCCATTTACAAATAATCGCATCAACTGTTGTCACCTTTTCACCAAGCTGCTTGGCGATAGTCTTGTAGCCCAGAGGTCTCCAACCTTTTGAGCACCAGGGACCAGTTACGTGGAGAGAGGCTTTTTTGCAGACCAGAGGGGACATGGTTTCATGTACTGCCTGCATCCCGCGGATGGGGCTTTGCTTGTTTGCGCAGCCCAGTTTCAGGCATGCCACAGCCTGATGCCACACCACGGACTGGGGGTTGGGGGCCCCTGTTGTAGCCCATTCCAGCATTATGTAGGTCTACAGTCTTTTCCTTGTCATCCTTGGACAGCTCTTTGGTCTTGGCCATGCTGGAGAGTTTGGAATTGATTGCTTCTGTGGACAGGTGTCTTTTATACAGGTAACAAGCTGAGATTAGGAGCACTCCCTTTAAGAGAGTGTTCCTAATCTCAGCTCGTTACCTGTATAAAAAACATCTGGGAGCCAGAAATCTTGGTGATTGATAGGGGATCAAATACTTATTTCACTCATTAAAATGCAAATCAATTTATAACTTTTTTGAAATGCATTTTTCTGGATTTTTTTGTTGTTATTCTATCTCTCACTGTTAAAATAAAAACCATTAAAATTATAGACTGATCATTTCTTTGTCAGTGGGCAAGCATACAAAATCAGTAGGGGATCAAATAATTTTTCCCTCACTGTATTATAAAAATCCTTAACAGCACCATAGAGCTCAGGATCAGGAAATTTCTAGTACAAATGTAACCTTAGTCATGAATTTATTCTAAGGAAAACCACTTTCTAATCCCTTGCCACAACATATACAGTATTACACTGCATAGGATTACAGATCAAGTACTTAAGTACTTGTGTAATATGAAGAATTATAGTCTCTGCATATAACTGCCATTAAAAGGATGAGCAGCCGAAGAAAATGAAACAACCAACAAGGACCAAAATACTTGGCTATAAAAGAACACACTACAGTAACTTTTTCTTGTCCCATATGTCAAAATGAACCAAATTTATTCACTGCTTTGTACTAACCATAAAAAGCCATTGCACTGTAACCAGTGACGTGGTAACCTCAAAATAAACAATGGATAGTTTATGGCAGCACCATTCTAGGGTATGAGCTCCTAAGCATGGTTATCGCTAAGTCATAAGATCAGACTTGTCATATCAGTCAGACTTTGATGGAAATCTCAATCAGATGAGCTTTAATAAATTCATCTTTACTGATTTTATCATAATTTGGAGGCCCCATGAATTTAGAATGGCAAATAGTACTGGTTTTCAGACTCATGGCTGAGGACCTATCAAGTATCTTAGTCTCAAATCTGTAAAAAAAACAACTTCCTACATGCTGTAGTCTACTTTTCCACTGAACTGTAAGACGTTTATCAGTAAGGGCTATACAGTACATGTGCAAATCATAGTTAAAAGGCTGTGCATTGACCAGGGAGACTCAGGTTCAAGACCCTACTTGTAAAAAGAGGCCACTGCTTGATTCTGAGCCAGTCTCTCTTAGCCCAACCTATCACCAGGGTGATCGCTGAGATAAAATGTAATAAATGTATACTTTATGGAGATTTTTCTTTTTAAATGGCCCTCAAGTCTAGACAACTTTTCACATTACTTAACCTCATAATTATACTTGGGAAGGGTAATTTCATTTTTAAAATTTCAGTTTTATCCATTTAAAACTGCCATTTTAGAGATAAAGAGTTTTTAAGACATGAAGGTTGAAAGCTACTAATTTCCACAAAAGTGGCTTGATTTCTTGTTCCAAAAAATACAGTATTTATATTTTCATAATGAAATGGTTCTCTCAGTGATTTGCTTTTACTTCAAGGGAAAAACCCTCACGCAAAGCAAGTTTCACTTTTATATTCTCAGGGGAAAAAATCTTTACTCTATTTTGCCCATGGAAGAGAAGAGGCAACATGACAAGAGAGGAGAATAGTCACAACAGCTGTTTCAAGACCCCCAGCCTGGACACCAGCTCTAGTAACACCATCCACTTGCAACATAATATGCCAGGGATTAAGGATGGTCTGGAAGTAGTTCTCTATCAACCATGTGTTTGGGAGTGACTTCAACATCCATGTAAATAACTGAATTCATCACTACGTAGAACACAAATACAGTACAAACAAAACAAACCAGAATAGGCTATCATAAAGTAAACCACATAGGACAACAGAGAGAGAAAAAAGGGCAGGACTGCATAGGATAGTCTTCAGCAGGACTATAAAATATCCACCAACTAGTGTTTTCTTAAACACATATTAAGAAAATCCCCTTGAAATAATGTGAATTTTGTTAAATTATCACCAATTTAATACATACAATAAAATTATCTAATGCTGCAAATTAAGCAGATGTTAACTGAGATGCCTCACATAAGCAAAATTAAAAGAAACAACAAAAACTAATATAATTTAGGGTAATGTATACAGGGTGTACCAAAGATCAGGCCCCCATAGGCTTATTGCAATAGCTTTTATTATCCCCTTCCTCAAAATAAAATGTTATTGTACTTAGGTATATTCAAAGGTCATTTGTCAAATGAACAAGGAAGTGTTTAGAACACTTCCCAAACCCAGGTAAATGACCCCAAATTGGGAAAAGTCATTTTTCTTTGGGTTTTTTGTTCACTTGAACCTATTACCCATCACAACAGGGGCATTTAAATTGACTTACGTGTACCAAAATATATTCAAAAATCTCCCAAAGTATTACTATTAAGATGAAAATCAATAAAACTACCAATGGTAATTTGCTGAAATGACATAACAATCAATCGTGTTTTGTAATACAGGTTAGTCCTTGAGTTACCACCATTCGTCCCAAGACCAAAGTTGTTATGCAGCTAAACAAAAGGACTTATGACCTGTCCTAGAAGTTTGGTAAGTCTTTCTGATAAGCAGTTTTGGGTAATGAAGAAAAAAGTTTGGGGAGCACTGGTTTAGAAGAAAATAGTAACATTTAATTTATGTTATATCATAAACTGTTTATGAGACCTGACTTTTGGTACTAACATTGTTCTGTGTCACTCATGTTAAAATATTGGCAACAAAAACATAGTAATAAAAGTTAGAGATTCTCAAACAATTTTCTTCCTATTACCTCACCCAATAGAATATTGCTACACATACCTCTTTAGTTAGATCACCATTAATTGGAGGGGCCACTGCACCTAGGTCTTCCAACTCTTCACTAAATCCTTGTTCAATTCCATTTTCTCTCACTACATTGTCTGAAGCAGTTCCATTTTGCAAGCCACTGCCATTCTCAAAGGAAATGCCTGTATTGGGTTGGGCACCAGAGACAGAACCTTCAGGATCTTGATGTACCAGCCAAGCACTGACTTCAGTGGTGGGCACCTGAAACCTGTCCAAGGTCCTCACTTGGTTGAGAAGCCGTTGAGCTGTAAAATAGTAGTCCAGATCTACACTTTTGGGATGTATAACATAGCCATCTAAGGTGTTCCGCAGGTTGTGAAACTGTATCTGAGTGTAAGCAGAGCTCTGGCCCAGAAAGATCTCCTGCAAGGGAGGGAGATGTGAATTTAGATAAGTATCTACATCCTCCCTCACTCCGATCAAGCTGAGAAGAATGGTGAACTCAATAAGTCCTTCTGTGAAATATTTCTTCAGAGAAAGCATTTCTAGAAAGAAAAGGGGTATGCAGCACAACTTTAATAACATTCAAATATCTCTTGTGAGGTATCATTCTATACACTAAAGAACAAAAATGCAACAAATGCTCACATTCCACTTTAAAAGAAACTCTAAAAGTATTCAGATTACAAATAACAGATGAAACTTTAAGTCTCTGGGAATAAAAAAGTCCCATCAAGTTATTCAGGCATAGCTTATTCAGAATACAAAACCGTTTTGTAACAAAACAAAGTATATAAACTTATGGAACTTACTGTCCACATACAGCAATTTCCCTAAGTCTTCTATTTTCCCACACCAACTACAAGATGGAACAAGTCTTCCAGAACAGGTTTGATCTCCCCCATCTTTTTTCCTCTTGCTCCAAAAGGTTTCCTGAAAGAGCAGTTACAGAGTACAGGGTTTGAGAATAAGGAATGGTTGAAAGACTTTTCTGCTGCTTGCTGCAAGTTTTGTCAGAAACTGAAACACAGCCAAAAAATCAAGCAGAGGAATTAAAAGGCACCATACAGTATTTTAAATCAATTCAACACTTTCTCTTGCTGGAAGATAATGGGAAGAATTTTTTTACTGCAGCTCTTCAATCAACTAAATGAAACAGGAAAGATAACAAATGATTGGCTAAAATCAACCTTTGTGACAATCCCCCAAAAAATAAATGCAAAGAAGTGTACCGAATACAGAACAATAAGCTTAATGAATCATGCCCTGAAAATATTCCTGAGAATAATTCACACAAGAATATACAACAAAATTGAGGAGCGTCTAGGTAACACACAATTTGGTTTTTCTTGGTACACGAGATGCACTATTCAGCATTCAAGTTCTTGTACAGCATTGTAGAGATGTCAATCACAGTGTTTACATGTGCTTCATTGATTTTGAAAAAGCATTTGATAAAATAAGACACAGCAAATTATTAGAAATCCTGAAACAAGGGGGACTAGATGACAAAGACATCCAAATCATAAAGAATCTATATTGGCATCAGGTAGCAAATGTGAGACTAGGCAAAAAATACTCAGCTGATGCAGAAATACGAAGAGGGGTCAGACAGGGATGTATTCTGTCTCCACTGTTGTTCAATATCTACTCTGAGTTAATCTTCAACGAGGCACTGGAGAACATCGATGCTGGCATCAAATTAAACAGTGTTTGGATCAACAATTTAAGATATGCTGACGATATACAGTTCTGCTTGCCAGTAAGCATTAAGACCTTCAGCTCATCAACAGTCACAGAAATATCTGAAAAATACGGCTTGAAGCTTAACACCTCAAAAACCAAGGTCATGGTCGTCAGCAAACAGCCCATTAATTTACCACCAATAAATTTGGAAGGAATACCATTAGAAAAAGTTGAAAGGATCACGCACCTTGGTTCTAATTTACATGAAAGCTGGGACATGACCACTGAAGTAAAGACAAAACAATTAAAAAATGAAAGTTAGAATTTTTTGGAGATGTGATGCAACACCCAGAAAAATATGGCATACTCCATTTAAACCTCCAGGGAAAGATTGAAGGCAAACGAGGTCCAGGCAGAAGAAGAACATTATAGCTTCAAAATCTAAGGGACTGGTTTGGACAAAACTCAGCAGCACTTTTTCTTTAGTCTCAAAGTGAACATAAATTTATACACTTCGATGTGGTACCACTTGCATTGTTCTAGCGTAGTTTGTCGATAGGTTATGAGGCATCATGATCATTAGACACCTCCCTCCCTTGTAGGCAAATATACTCGCCTGTGTATAAATCATTATTGTGAAATATCTTGAAAACTTTAGCCAACCAGCACCTTTACCACCTGTTTTCTAATTCATCTAATCAAAATATGTAAGAATTAACACATTTTATCCTGGAGGTCAATAATTTCCCAAAATTTGTAGACCAGTGGAATCAGACACAATTGAACAGAAGGAAAACAAACAGTTCAAGGAAATATCAACTATGGCTTTTGGCATTTTATTACACATCCAACACCATATATCAACACTCCAAAGAATACTGTTTGCCTCCCTTTATCCTTTTGCCATTGAGAGCTTACTGTAGGTAATAATAATAATAATAATAATAATAATAATAATAATAATAATAATAATAATAATAATAATAATAATAATAATAATAATAAGTTGGAAGGGACCTTGGAGGTCATCTAGTCCAACCCCCTGCTCAGGCAGGAAACCCTATACCATTTCAGACAAACGAGTGTCCAGTCTCTTCTTAAAAATGTCCAGTGTTGGAGCATTCACCACCTTTGGAGGCAGGTTGTTCCACTGGTTAATTGTTCTAACTGTCAGGAAGTTTCTCCTTAGTTCTAGGTTGCTTCTCTCCTTGACTAGTTTCCATCCGTTGCTTCTTGTCCTGATCTCAGGTGCTTTGGAGAATAGCTTGACTCCCTCTTCTTTGTGGTAGCCCCTGAGATATTGGAACACTGCTATCATGTCACCCCTCACTCTTCTCGTTAAACTACACATACCCAACTCCAGCAACCGTTCCCTATATGTTTTAGCCTCCAGCCCCCTAATCATCTTTGTTGCTCTTCTCTGTACCCTTTCTAGAGTCTCAACATCTTTTTTACATCGTGGTGACCAAAACTGGATGCAGTATTCCAGGTGTGGCCTTACCAAAGCATTATAAAGTGGTATTAGTACTTCACTTGATCTTAATTCTATCCCTCTGTTAATGCAGCCTAGCACTGTGTTGGCTTTTTTGGCAGCTGCAGCACACTGCTGGCTCATATTGAAGTGATTGTCTACTAGGACTCCGAGATCCCTCTCACAGTTACTACTATTGAGCAAGGTACCACCTATACTATACCTGTGCATTTGATTTTTCCTGCCTAAATGTAGAACCTTACTTTTTTCACCATTGAATTTCATTTTGTTAGATAGTGCCCAGTGTTCGAGTCTGTCCAGATCCTTCTGTATCTTAAGCCTATCTTCTGGAGTATTGGCTATTCCTGCCAGCTTGGTGTCGTCTGCAAATTTGATGAGTTCCCCATCTATCCCCTCATCCAAATCATTAATGAAGATATTGAAGAGCACTGGGCCCAGAACAGAGCCCTGGGGCACCCCACTACACACTTCCTTCCATGTAGATGCGGTTCCATTGAGGACCACACGCTGAGTACGGCCTGTCAGCCAGTTACGAATCCATCTGGTGGTGATGCTATCTAACCCACATTTTTCTATCTTATCAAGTAGTAGGTTGTGATCTACTTTATCAAATGCCTTACTGAAGTCCAAGTAAATTATATCTACAGCATTCCTCTGGTCCACTAATTTTGTCACTTGGTCAAAGAATGTAATAAGATTTGTCTGGCATGTTCTGTTTTTGACAAACCCATGTTGACTTTTAGTGATGACTTTGTTCGCATCAAGGTGTTCGCTGATTTGTTGTTTGATTATCTTTTCCAGAATCTTCCCAGGTATTGAGGTCAGGCTGATAGGTCTGTAGTTTCCTAGATCTATTTTTTCCCTTTTTTGAAGATGGGAACTACATCAGCTCTCTTCCAGTCCTCTGGTAGTTCCCCAGTGCTCCAGGATCTATGAAAAATATACTTCAGTGGTTCTGAGATCACGTCTGCCAGTTCCTTGAGAACCTTGGGGTGTAATCCATCTGGTCCTGGTGATTTGAACTCGTCTAGGCTGGACAGGTGTTCACTTACCATTTTTTTGCCTATCTTAACTTGCGTTTCTATTCTGTTTTTTATGGCACTGGTTTTGGTAGGTTGGACTGGTTTTTCCCTTTGTGTAAAGACAGATGCAAAAAACGAGTTAAATAGTTCTGCTTTCTCCCTATTGCTTGTCACCTTCTTGCCACTTTCCCCCACTAATGGACCAATCATTTCCTTAACTTTTTTCTTGTTTTTTATATGTTGAAAGAAGCATTTTTTGTTATTTTTGACTTTGGTTGCAAGCCTTAGCTCATTTTGAGCCTTAGCTTTCCTCACTTCATCTTTGCAGGCACGGGCTATTTGCTGATATTCTGACTTAGTTATGTGCCCCTCTTTCCAATTCTTATACTTGTCCTTTTTATCTTTCAATTTATCAGAGAGTTCTTTATGCAGCCATGCTGGTTTCTTTTGAGAGCTGTTATTTTTCTTCTTTGTTGCTATTGTACTAGACTGGGCCTTTATTGTCTCACTTTTCAAAATTTCCCAAGCTTCTTGAGTTGTTTTCCCCTTTAGGATTCTCATCCATGGAATTCTTCCTATGGTCTCTCTAAGTTTATTGAAATTATCTCTTTTAAAGCCCAAGATTCTAGTTTGGCTGTGTTCTATTGCTTGTGCCTCCAGAATGTTGAATTCCAATATTGCATGATCACTTGCATGATATTGCATGTCAGGCTGAAATTGTTTGCCTTTGTATTGCTAGATCTAAGGGAAAGAAGTTGGGCGAAATAAAAATGTCTGATATCAAGAAAGAGGTGCTATTTGAGGAAGAGGAAATGACTTTTAGACCCCCTCCTTATGTGCCGCATCCGCTCCCGCTGCCTCAACCTTTAGCGGCAGCAGCTGCTGCAGCGCCAAGTGGAGCACAGCCAGCAGTCAGAAAGAAACAAAGGAGAAAGGAGCCCATGGCTCCTAAAGATGAGGAGGATCCTTCTGTGGCTGGGAGTGGTGAAATAGGAGAGGGAGCTGATGATGAAGAGGAGGAAGGATTAGCTGCTGGGGTAGATGTATCGGTAGGAGTAATGACAAGATCAGCTACAGCTAAAGCAGCGGCTGCTAAGCTGGTTTCTTTTGAGAGCTGTTATTTTTCTTCTTTGTTGGTATTGTACTAGACTGGGCCTTTATTGTCTCACTTTCAAAATTTCCCAAGCTTCTTGAGTTGTTTTCCCCTTTAGGATTCTCATCCATGGAATTCTTCCTATGGTCTCTCTAAGTTTATTGAAATTATCTCTTTTAAAGTCCAAGATTCTAGTTTGGCTGTGTTCTATTGCTTGTGCCTCCAGAATGTTGAATTCCAATATTGCATGATCACTTCCCCCCAAGGTTCCTGTGGCTTCGACACCTTCTATCATTTCATCTCTGTTTGTGAGAATTAAATCCAATATGGCTAATCCCCTAGTTCCCTTCTCTACTTTTTGGGAGAGAAAGTTGTCTGCTAGGTTTGTCAGGAATCTGTTTGATCTTCCACTTGGTGCAGAGTTTGTCTCCCAGTTGATATCACAGTAATTAAAGTCCCCCATTACTATTGTGATGTGCTTCTTACATACCTTAGTTAGCTGACTAGCAAAAAGTTCATCTATTTCCTCTGCTTGGTTGGGCGGCCTATAGTATACACCTATGGCAATGTCATTTTTTCCCCTTTTATATTGACCCAAATGCATTCAAGTTTACAGTTTTCATCATTGTTGTGCTCTATTTTTGTAGAGATAAAGTTATTTCTTATATATAGAGCAACTCCACCTCCTCTTTTGTTTAGTCTGTTTCTTTTAAATAGTTTAAATCCCTCTAGCTGTGTGTTCCATTTGTAGGTTTCGTCCCACCATGTTTCCGTAATGGCAACAATATCATATCTGCCCTCATTTACCTGAATTTCTAGTTCACCCTGCTTACTGTTCATACTCTGTGCATTAGTGTATAGACATTTGAGTCCTTTATGACTGACCCTGTGTTTACCTGCTGCATAACTTGTGTGGTGCCTGGCTTCCCCTATTTTCTTAGATTGCTGGGGACAGTGATGTTCTGTATCAATTAACTCACTATCCCCATTATTTAGTTTAAATGTTCCTCCAAAAAAGCTGTGATTTTATTACCAAGTAACTCAGTCCCTTTCTTGGATGGATGCAGACCATCTCTTTTATACATTTTTTCATTGGACCAGCTACAGACATCGTGACTAATATAACCAAAGCCTTCTCCTTTACACCACTCCTTTAGCCACATATTAAATTCTGCTATACGCTGGCCTTTTCCATTTTGCTCCTTATACACTGGTAAAACCTCTGAAAAAGTAAGCCTACAGCCTATTCTGCTAAGTTCCTGCCCCAAGCTCTGGAAATCATTCTGCACAGAGTACATCTTTTTGGGACAGATCATTAGTGCCAAGATGTACAATAGCCTCCACATCGCAGTCCTTGCTGGCATTCTTGATTATTTTAGAAATACGCTTCTTGTCCCTACTGGCAGTAGCACCTGGAAGACACCTGACCTCTTTCAAAACCTCTGTGTCCTTTCCTAAATTTACATCCCTTATAATTGAATCACCAACCAGAAGGTGGCTTCTCTTTTTGGATGCCTTTCTGTTCTTGCATGACTGGTGTGTAATACCAGATTCACACTTCTCCCTGTCGAAAACAAGTTTTTCATCTTGGACCACGATCCCCTGCTTATTTGAGTTATTATCACAGATACCTTTACCTGTCTCCTTAATGTCCCTATTAAGGTCAGAAAGGGCACTGTATCTGTTGTGCAGGGACACAGCGAAAGCTTTGGGTTTATGGTTCACAGATCTCACCCTGCCAGATCCCACGGTTGTCCCCACTGCCCTTCTCCTGCAGGATCTTTGTGGTAGAGGGGGCTGATAGCACGGAGGCTCAATAGGGTAGAAGGGCTGAACTGGACACCTAATTTCTGCCTGAAGAGCACAGATTACAGACCCTAGATAAATAATCTGTCCTTGTAGATGAGTGATTTGTTTACAGATAGGACAGTTTCCAAGTTTGAAAAGGGTACTGCGAAAGACAGCTGCAAAACAAGTGTTGCACTGAACTAAGCCAGACATGCTGAGTTACAATGAATCTCAGATGCACTTGCCCTGAATGTACCACTGCTGTTTTTGATATTTAGTTATATAATTCATGCACCGTTAGGTGCGCGGGCCACTACTTTTTTGGTGCAGCCCTTCCAAAACTTACAGCATGTAGCACTTCCCAGCAGCTCTGAACAGCGATGGAGATCCAGTCAGGGCCCCAAATGCAGTTCAAATACAATGCAAACCAATCAGGGCTCTAGCTCCTTTTTTGGTGCAGCCCTTCCAAAACTTACAGCATGTAGCACTTCCCAGCAGCTCTGAAAGTTGAAATTCTGCTGAAAAGCAATGGAGATCCAATCAGGGCCCCAAATGCAGTTCAAATACAATGCAAACCAATCAGGGCTCTAGCTCCATTTTTGGTGCAGCCCTTCCAAAACTTACAGCATGTAGCACTTCCCAGCAGCTCTGAAATTTAAACTTGCTCATTGTGCCTGCATCCAGCACAAATTTCTGAGCAATTTAAAAGGACATTAAATTTACTTTCAGCATGAGGGATGTTGTGAGTTATCAGTACATGAGCCATGACTGCAACAGTTTCTCCCAAATCATGGCTCCAACTTCAGGTCTACTGACAACTACTGGATTTAAAAAAGAACATGATTTCTAATATATCTGGGAATCCATTTCAGATATTCAGATTCCTTTAACTCTTTTTCCTACTCCAAGAACTGCCAGAACACCTAATTTCTACACCTTTGTACAGAGAGTCCTCGAGTTACGAGTGTAATGGAGCCTGCCCATTCCACTTGTAACTCGAAAACTCGTAGAGTGAATCTCATTCCTTTAGCAAGATCACTCTCTTGCTCGTTAAAATGCACATGGCTCGTTCAGTAAACATGAGGTATCTCAGGGTGGGGAAGGCCATGAAGGGCCTAGTGCTGGAACAGGCCCCCAAGACCTCCCCAACCCACTAAGATACCACATGCTTTCCCCTCCCTTCCTACCGCACCGGACTCACCTGGAAAAGATCGATCTCCTCTCTGCCGCGGTTCCTGCTGCCGCCTGGATTTGCCCGGAATGGAGCTTCCAAGGGCCTGATCCAAGCCTCCAAAGGCATGCTTGGAGGAAGGCTCCAGGGACAATGGGGTCACTTTCTTCCCCAGCATAGCGAACTCCGGCGGGCTGGACGTGGGTGTGAGGGGCCTGATCTCCCTCAGTTGAAGTCTTCAGGTTTGCAGTCAGGCAGAAAGGAGTTGGGGGCAGGAGCAGGAGACAGGCACCTTTTGCGTAGAGAATGAAAGTTTCTGAGGTCCATGATTTGGCGCAACTTCAAACACTCGTGCGAGATCACAGACTCCAGAAACTTCCATTCTTGGTGTAAAAAACACTTCCAAGCTGACTCTCCTCTCCTTCAAAGGGAAAGAAACCATGGCAGAGAGGATTTTTGTAAGGTAAGTGAGTCTGGCATGGCAGGAAGGGAGGGGGAAGCAGTTGTGAGGAGTGGGGGGGAAAATAGGGTGAATGTTGCAGTGCCACTCAAGTCGCTCGTAAGGGTGAATGACTGCCATGGTGCTGCAATATTCGTAACTTTGGGACTTGCTCGTAAACACTAGGGGGCACTCATCATGTAACTTCGAACAAGAGTTAAGTGAACGCTCATAACTTGGGGATTACCTGTATTACTAATACCTATATTCCCAGTGACCTCTGCCCATCTTCTTCCCAGATTCCTGATTGTTGAGCATTCTGATTCTCAACCAGTTTGACTGTCAATGTTTAAAGAAAACATGTGTTTGGTCGCTTGGTCACTCAACAGTGAGAGACACTGGTGAAGCGGGCACAGCAGCAGCTGCATTTTCTGTGTTGTATGAGAGCAGCACATTTTCCTTCACCTGTCCTTACCACTTTCTATAGAGGGACGATTGAAAGTATCCTGTCGTACTGTATTACCATTTGGTTTGGAAGTATTACTGTTTTGGACAGGAAGACTGTGCAGAAAGTGGTGAGGATGGCAGAAAAGATTATTGGAAGTTCACTTCCTTCTATCCAGGACATGGCACATAAGCACTGCTTGACCAGGGTCTGCAGTAATGTCAGGGATGCTACACATCCTCTCCATGACCGGTTGTACACATGCTATTCCATGCTGAACTTTACTTATACACATGTTATATTGATAAGAAAATTGTAACCAATCATTGTATTGTTTTGAATTTTCTGTATGCTGAGGTATAAGAATGCCTGTCTTGCTCAGTGTTTCTCTCAACTCCTTTGTTTGCTAACAGAGAGCCCCTTTGCTTCTGATCAGAAATAGCGACAAATTTCTACTTTCCTCCACACTGTGTTACTGAACGGCCCTTGTGGCAGGTAAATGAACCACAGATTAGCTCTTGGCCATCGCATTTTTTTTCTTTGTTCTCCCATTAATCCTAATTAATTAATCCTCATTAATCACTAGGACTTTCTGGAGACTCATTACAGTCTCAGTTTAAACTCTTTAAAATGCAACCTAAAGACATAGCAGAAAAGCTGGAGAACTGCCACAAATCTTTTCACACAAGAGCTCGAATGCTGTCCTATTTACAGTGTACAGGTGAAACTCGAAAAATTAGAATATCATGCAAGTGTTCATTTATTTCAGTAATGCAACTTAAAAGGGGAAACTAATATATGAGATAGACTCATTAAATGCAAAGCAAGATAGTTCAAGCCGTGATTTGTCATAATTGTGATGATTATGGCGTACAGCTCATGAAAACCCCAAATCCACAATCTCAGAAAATTAGAATATTGTGAAAAGGTGCAATATTCTAGGCTCAAAGTGTCCCACTCTAATCAGCTAATTAAGCCATAACACCTGCAAAGGGTTCCTGAGCCTTTAAATGGTCTCTCAGTCTGGTTCAGTAGGAATCACAATCATGGGGAAGACTGCTGACCTGACAGTTGTGCAGAAAACCATCATTGATACCCTCCATAAGGAGCGAAAGCCTCAAAAGTTAATTGCAAAAGAAGTTGGATGTTCCCAAAGTGCTGTATCAAAGCACATTAATAGAAAGTTATGTGGAAGGGAAAAGTGTGGAAGAAAAAGGTGCAGAAGCAGCAGGGATGACCACAGCCTGGAGAGGATTGTCAGGAAAAGGCCATTCAAGTGTGTTGGGGACTTTCACAAGGAGTGGACTGAGGCTGGAGTCAGTGCATCAAGAGCCATCACACACAGATGGATCCTGGACATGGGCTTCAAATGTTGTATTCCTCTTGTCAAGCCGCTCCTGAACAACAAACAATGTCAGAAGCATCTTACCTGGGCTAAAGAAAAACAGACCTGGTCTGTTGCTCAGTGGTCCAAAGTCCTCTTTTCTGATGAGAGCAACTTTTGCATCTCATTTGGAAACCAAGGACCCAGAGTCTGGAGGAAGAATGGAGAGGCACACACTGCAAGATGCTTGAAGTCCAGTGTGAAGTTTCCACAGTCTGTGTTGATTTGGGGAGCCATGTCACCTGCTGGTGTTGGTCCACTGTGCTTCATTAAGTCCAGGGTCAACACAGCCATCTACCAGGAGATTTTGGAGCACTTCATGCTTCCTTCCGCAGACGAGCTTTATGGGGATGCTGACTTCATTTTCCAGCAGGACTTGGTACCTGCCCTCACTGCCAAAAGCACCAAAACCTGGTTCAGTGACCGTAGGATTTCTGTGCTTGATTGGCCAGCAAAGTCGCCTGACCTGAACCCCATAGAGAATCTATGGGGCATTGCGAAGAGAAAGATTAGAGACAGGAAACCGAACAATGCAGAAGAGCTGAAGGCCACTACTGAAGCATCCTGGTCTTCCATAACACCTCAGCAGTGCCACAGGCTGATAGCTTCCATGCCATGCCGCATTGAGGCAGTAATTGCTGCAAAAGGGTCCCAAACCAAGTACTGAGTACATATGCATGCTTATACTTTTCAGAGGTCCAATATTGTTCTAGGTACACTCCTTGTTTTATTGATTGCATGTAATATTCTAATTTTCTGAGATTGTGGATTTGGGGTTTTCATGAGCTGTACGCCATAATCATCACAATTATGACAAATCACGGCTTGAACTATCTTGCTTTGCATGTAATGAGTCTATCTCATATATTAGTTTCCCCTTTTAAGTTGCATTACTGACATAAATTAACTTTTGCACGATATTCTAATTTTTTGAGTTTCACCTGTACAGCAACATGAGGAAGTACAACTCTAACAAAACTAAAGCTTTTCACTTTAGCTTAGTGTCACTTTTTCAATCTCTCTTTACAACATGATGTACAAAAGTTAAGGTTATATAGATTTGAAACCGAGTGCAACTCATTTAATGAGATTCTAAACATGAGATCAACAGGCAAGTTTTTCCTGAATTACCGGTAATCCATTTTAAGATGGGATCTTGTGTGTATATATTCTCTTAAGACTTTATTAAACCTACACTTCTCTTTTTAGTCTACATCCCTACTTTCATTTCCCTAAAATCTTGGATTCCAATAAAAGAACCTTGAAAAATAGGTCAGGATTGCACACTCCCACAAGCTAATTATTAATACCATGCAAATGCTGTTTTAATTAAACAAAACAGCTCTTAGCCTGTTTACTATATTACATAGTTTACTATAAACTGGCATGGGAATACAATTAAATTTAAAACTGCATCCATTCTAGAAACAATCTTCCACCCATTACTTTTGCTATTTTCTCCACTATCTAGTTCTACTCCATTTCTATTATTGTAGAACCAACCCTCATTCCGTTCCTTATGTTTCTATTGTGCCTCACCCACTCAGAATCCCCCCCCCGTGTTTCGTTTTTCAGCAATTCCTCCAACAACCTAAATTCCCTTATCGTATTTCTCCTACGAGAAATACCTAACATTAAGACATTAAAAACTTAACATTAAGAAAACCAAGATCATGACATCCGGCCCACTCAATTCCTGGCAAATAGATGGGGAAGAAATGGAGGTAGTGACAGATTTTATTTTCCTGGGCTCCAAGATCACTGCAGATGGGGACTGTAGCCAAGAAATTAAAAGACGCTTGCTCCTGGGGAGGAAAGCCATGGCAAATCTAGACAGCACACTAAAAAGCAGAGACATCACCCTGTCAACAAAAGTGTGTATAGTCAAGGCTATGGTCTTCCCAGTTGCAATGTATGGCAGTGAAAGTTGGACCATAAGGAAGGCTGAGCGCCAAAGAATTGAGTCCTTTGAACTGTGGTGCTGCAGAAGACTCCTGCGAGTACCTTGGACTGCAAGGCGATCAAACCGGTCAGTCCTAGAGGAGATCAACCCTGACTGCTCTTTAGAAGGCCAGATCCTGAAGCTAAAACTCAAATACTTTGGCCACCTAATGAGAAGGAAGGACTTACTGGAGAAGAGCCGAATGCTGGGAAAGATTGAGGGCAAGAGAAGAAGGGGACGACAGAGAACGAGGTGGCTGGATGGAGTCACTGAAACAGTAGGTGTGAGCTTAAACACACTCCAGAAGATGGTAGAGGACAGGAAGGCCTGGAGGAACGTTGTCCATGGGGTCAGACACGACTTCACAACAACAAAGGGAAAGGCAGTTCTCTCCAACCCACACTTTCCCAGCCTAACTTTTTACCTCCTCATATCCAAACTTTCCCTACCTTTTATCCCGCCACAGCTACCTACGGTAGTGCTCTTTAAATTCAAATTCCCCTATACTACTCCATCTATTAGCCCTTTCAACAATCCACCAGCGACTGAACTCATTTATTTTCTTCCCTGCACAACCCTCATCTGGCCAAAACCCCATCTTGTCTCTCCCCAGCTTGCTGCTAAACCCCGTTCCACCAGCCCTCGCCCTTCACCTCATATTTTCCGATTATTCGTTCAGCCCTGTCCATCCCAGCCACCCCCAAGCCAATTATCAGTCCTCCATCTCGTATCTTTACCTCCATCTTCTCAACCGCCAACGCCTGCACAATTCCCCCCTCCTTTATATACTGCAGGCTGTCTCTCTGGGTAACGCCAGCTTTCATCACCCGCCCCCCACAGTATGCAACCCCTCCCCTTTATTCTTCCCCCGCTTAGGTTACTTCCAACTTCCCTTCGTCCCATCTTTATACCTTCTCTATCCAGCAAATATCAACCAACACGAACAACCGCTCTCGGGAGGCCTTGCTTTAATGCCGGTCTTAAACCCAAACAGCAGCACTCGGCCGTTACGAAGTTTCCCGCCTTCTGTGCCACTTTGTCCAATCATTTTTTAATATTGAGACGAATGACAGCCTGTTTGTCCACTCAGAAAGTAAGTACTGTTTTCCAACCACAAACCTCATAGAGATTGACAGCTTAACGGCTAGTCAGTACCCCGACAGATAACACTGTTGAGAGGCTAAAAAAAAGACAAGAGAAAAGGCCCAATCATGATGTTTAGAGGGCGGTCTACACGGGTCGTTGATTGACAACATAAATTCCCCAATCCGTTGTTTGCTTAGCTCCTTGAGCCAGACAGTTTGAGTGACATAAGCAACAACCAACTGTTGCTCGAAAATGTAATCGTCTCTTTCCATTGTGTGAAGCCACAGCAACAGTCCCTTTACCTTTTTAGTTATTTCTTCTGTAAGAAGACAGCATTCCCCCCCCCCCACAAAAGAAATATTTTAAGGGATATTTTTTAAAAAAGCAGAGTATTGAAGGTATTTTATTATGCTAAAGGTTGATGTTAGTAATATTGATATTACAGGTGAAACTCAAAAAATTAGAATATCGTGCAAAAGTTCATTTATTTCAGTAATGCAACTTAAAATGGGAAACTAATACAGGGAGTGCAGAATTATTAGGCAAATGAGTATTTTGACCACATCATCCTCTTTATGCATGTTGTCTTACTCCAAGCTGTATAGGCTCGAAAGCCTACTACCAAGTAAGCATATTAGGTGATGTGCATCTCTGTAATGAGAAGGGGTGTGGTCTAATGACATCAACACCCTGTATCAGGTGTGCATAATTATTAGGCAACTTCCTTTCCTTTGGCAAAATGGGTCAAAAGAAGGACTTGACAGGCTCAGAAAAGTCAAAAATAGTGAGATATCTTGCAGAGGGATGCAGCACTCTTAAAATTGCAAAGCTTCTGAAGCGTGATCATCGAACAATCAAGCGTTTCATTCAAAATAGTCAACAGGGTCGCAAGAAGCGTGTGGAGAAACCAAGGCGCAAAATAACTGCCCATGAACTGAGAAAAGTCAAGCGTGCAGCTGCCAAGATGCCACTTGCCACCAGTTTGGCCATATTTCAGAGCTGCAACATCACTGGAGTGCCCAAAAGCACAAGGTGTGCAATACTCAGAGACATGGCCAAGGTAAGAAAGGCTGAAAGACGACCACCACTGAACAAGACACACAAGCTGAAACGTCAAGACTGGGCCAAGAAATATCTCAAGACTGATTTTTCTAAGGTTTTATGGACTGATGAAATGAGAGTGAGTCTTGATGGGCCAGATGGATGGGCCCGTGGCTGGATTGGTAAAGGGCAGAGAGCTCCAGTCCGACTCAGACGCCAGCAAGGTGGAGGTGGAGTACTGGTTTGGGCTGGTATCATCAAAGATGAGCTTGTGGGGCCTTTTCGGGTTGAGGATGGAGTCAAGCTCAACTCCCAGTCCTACTGCCAGTTTCTGGAAGACACCTTCTTCAAGCAGTGGTACAGGAAGAAGTCTGCATCCTTCAAGAAAAACATGATTTTCATGCAGGACAATGCTCCATCACACGCGTCCAAGTACTCCACAGCGTGGCTGGCAAGAAAGGGTATAAAAGAAGGAAATCTAATGACATGGCCTCCTTGTTCACCTGCTCTGAACCCCATTGAGAACCTGTGGTCCATCATCAAATGTGAGATTTACAAGGAGGGAAAACAGTACACCTCTCTGAACAGTGTCTGGGAGGCTGTGGTTGCTGCTGCACGCAATGTTGATGGTGAACAGATCAAAACACTGACAGAATCCATGGATGGCAGGCTTTTGAGTGTCCTTGCAAAGAAAGGTGGCTATATTGGTCACTGATTTGTTTTTGTTATGTTTTTGAATGACAGAAATGTATATTTGTGAATGTTGAGATGTTATATTGGTTTCACTGGTAAAAATAAATAATTGAAATGGGTATATATTTGTTTTTTGTTACGTTGCCTAATAAGTATGCACAGTAATAGTCACCTGCACACACAGATATCCCCCTAAAATAGCTATAACTAAAAACAAACTAAAAACTACTTCCAAAAATATTCAGCTTTGATATTAATGAGTTTTTTGGGTTCATTGAGAACATGGTTGTTGTTCAATAATAAAATTAATCCTCAAAAATACAACTTGCCTAATAATTCTGCACTCCCTGTATATGAGATAGATTCATTACATGCAAAGCAAGATAGTTCAAGCCGTGATTTGTCATAATTGTGATGATTATGGCGTACAGCTCATGAAAACCCCAAATCCACAATCTCAGAAAATTAGAATATTACATGCAATTAATAAAACAAGGAGTGTACATAGAACAATATTGGACCTCTGAAAAGTATAAGCATGCATATGTACTCAGCACTTGGTTTGGGACCCTTTTGCAGCAATTACTGCCTCAATGCGGCATGGCATGGAAGCTATCAGACTGTGGCACTGCTAAAGAGGAAATGTACTAAAATAATAGTGAAACAAAAGTATTCTTGTCCTTAGAACACATGTTGATCAAGAAAGCCATAATCCTGTTAGCGTAACTACACGTATTCCCCGGTGACTGTCTTAAAGAGGAATGTACTAAAGTCCTTGTTTAAGCAAACATAGTCTTGTCCTTAAGGCAGATGGTGATTGGGATAATTATATCCTGTCTGCATGTACTACAAGTAATTTTCTTCTGTAAACTGTCTTCGGATAAGAAAGTGTAGAATATTGACCACGTAAGTAACAATGTATAACAATGTATAACTAGGAATTAGAGGTGTATAAAAATGTCTGTTTGTGAGCCCTTCAGGGTTCAGAATTTTGCTTTGTTCAAGCCTTCTGAACCTGCGCATTAAACTTTTCCTTTTCTGAAGAGCTGGTGTGAGTCTCTTCTTTCTACACCAGTTCAATGGCGACTCTGGTGGGACTTCATTGCGAGGCGATGTTTCACTGAGGGCAGCCCGACCCCTCGGACCTGACGAGAGGCCACTTCTGAAACATTCTCCAGGTGCCACGGGGGAAAGCACCTCCGGGAGACAGCAGTGACACCTCTGTGGGGCCGACGGTGCTGACGGCTAGTCCAAGATCCCTTGAGGAAAGGAAAAGAGGTCTGAACGCGAATCCTGGCCAGGACAGGGAGTGGATGAAGTGTGAAGACACCTCAGGCGAGTATGTGTTAAAGGGGAAAGGTACCTATCTCACTTGAAGATAGAAGAGGGGGACTGATCACCCTCCTGAACTTGGGACTAGTCCATGTGTTAGGTTGTGTATAAGTTAAAGTTGTAAAGTACCTATCTCACCTGAAGATAGAAGAAGGGAACTGATCACTCTCCTGGACTCGGGACGGCGATTCCTAAAGTAGTCCGTGTTAGGTTGTGTATGTGTGAGAGGTTAAGCCATTGCAGTTCCTATTGGTAACCGTTGGAACGTCCGGCACCGTAGGTCAGTGGCAGTGTTCTTAGAATGGGGGGGAGAAGCAGTGTTCCCAGCACACCGCTGGAATGCATGTTGAAAGGTTTTGATGATTACTTTAATCATACACAGTATAAAGTCCCCTATCCTAGGGTGACGAAAGAGACACTGAGGTTTCTATGTGAAAAGCAGTGGTCACATATGGGAGTTGGGTGGCCGCCAGAGGGTACATTCAAAAATAAGCTCATCAATGACCTTCGGGCTATGATAGCAGCAAATGAGGAGAAGTACCCCAATCAATATCAATATATAGATCAATGGTGGAATGCAGTAGAAGAAAAGGCAGATGACTTATTGCAATGTCAGGCTGAAATTGTTTGCCTTTGTATTGCTAGATCTAAGGGAAAGAAGTTGGGCGAAATAAAAATGTCTCATATCAAGAAAGAGGTGCTATTTGAGGAAGAGGAAATGACTTTTAGACCCCCTCCTTATGTGCCGCATCCGCTCCCGCTGCCTCAACCTTTAGCGGCAGCAGCTGCTGCAGCGCCAAGTGGAGCACAGCCAGCAGTCAGAAAGAAACAAAGGAGAAAGGAGCCCATGGCTCCTAAAGATGAGGAGGATCCTTCTGTGGCTGGGAGTGGTGAAATAGGAGAGGGAGCTGATGATGAAGAGGAGGAAGGATTAGCTGCTGGGGTAGATGTATCGGTAGGAGTAATGACAAGATCAGCTACAGCTAAAGCAGCGGCTGCTAAGCATGGATTCTTAGCTCCCTTAAGGGAGACAGATCAGCAAGTTATAAATCAACACGGTCAGGTGGAGTTCCACCCTATGTTTCAATATGTTCCGTTCACCACAATGGATCTCTTGAACTGGAAGCAGCATTATGGTCCTATGACCACTAAACCAACTGAGATAGCAGACCTGTTTCAGACTATCATGCAAACCCATAACCCCACATGGCAGGATGTACAGCAGTTGTTGAATACACTATTAACTCCGGAGGAAAAGGAGAAGTGGAGAGCTGCGGTTAGGAAATGTGTTATAGACAGGTACCCTAACGCGCAGAATATACAGGTAGAGATACAGACAAGGGCACCGGAACAGGATCCAGATTGGAATGTTAGGGATGCAGCGCAAAGGACATTGTTGTGGGAATATCAGAATTTAACAGTAGAGGCGCTTTGGAAGGCAGGAAAACCCCCTGTGAATATGTCTAAACCTTCTTTGGTAATGCAGGGAGCAGATGAAAGCCCAGAGAGTTTTTTGCAACGGCTGATAGAGGCTTATGAGCTGTATACGCAGATAGATCCGAGACATGCAGACAATGTACGAATGTTGAATAAGAGATTTATAGCACAAAGTTATGGTGATATAAGAAAGAAGTTACAGAGGTTGGAAGGAGCTCTGGGAAAGAATACCAGTGAATTGTTGGAGGTAGCAAGAAAAGTGTATGTTAATAGGGATAAAGTAGAGAAGAAAGAGAGGGAAGCACGAATGCAGAGGAAAACGGAATTGCTGGCGGTAGCTTTACAAGGGAAAACACCGCTGAGGCCAAATCAATGTGCGTATTGTAAGGAAGAAGGTCACTGGCAGAGGGAATGTCCAAAACGGGGGACGAGAGGACGAGGCTGGAGAGGAAGGACAGATTTTGGAAGAGGAAGGTCTATAGGAACAGCACAGACTGGATTTTCTTTAAGAGGAAGAGGGAATAGAGAAAGTAGAGGAAGAATGGAGAGTGAACGTGAGATAGAAGGGATTGGATTGGCAGGAACAAGTTGGACAGATTGACGGGGACCAGGCTTAGAGGAGGCTCCCCCTGAGCCTTTGGTAACTATGAATATAGGGGGTCATAAGACAACATTTTTGGTAGATACGGGAGCAGGAAGGTCAGTCATAAATAGCCCAGTTTCAGCGCCTGGACCTCACCAAATACAGGTTCAAGGAGTGTCAGGACAGATATTGGGACGGCAGGTCCTAAAACCAGTCACATGTATTTTTAATGGATCGCAAATTCAACATGAGTTCTTATACATCCCTGAATGCCCAATACCCTTATTAGGCAGAGATTTGCTTAGCAAACTAGGTGCCACAATCTCTTTTGACGAAGGCCAGCAGAAACTTAGAATAAAACACCAGCCTGAAGCAATGTGGAGACTCATGGTAACTAGATCAGCTAGTGAGCTAAAAAATACAGAGAAATGGAGGGAATTTGAGGTTCCAGGTATATAGGCAGAGGATAATCCTCCCAGATTTGCAGCTCATCATCCTCCGATAATAGTGGAGGTGAAGCCCCTGGCTACACCAGTTCATATTCGTCAGCGCCCGTGCTCTAATGAGGCTGTAGCTGCGATATATGAAAGCATTCAAAAATACCTCAAAGCAGGGATTTTGGTGCCTATTCAGTCGCCTTGGAACACTCCCATTTTGCCAATCAAAAAGCCAGATGGAAATTTTCGTCCCGTGCAAGATTTAAGGATTATAAAGTTAATAACAGAAACCATACATCCTGTTGTGCCAAACCCATATACGCTCCTTAGTTTGATTCCACCGACTGCTAGGTGGTTCTCAGTAATAGACTTAAAGGATGCCTTTTTCACAATCCCAATCCACAAGATTAGTCAGCCTTTGTTTGCATTTGAGTGGGAGAGCCTGGGGACAGGTCAGAAGAGGAAATACACATGGACTCGACTTCCCCAGGGGTTTAAGAACTCACCCACCTTGTTTGGTACTGCTCTAGGAAAAGACTTGCAGCATTATGTACCCCGACAACCTGGGGATATAGTTTTACAGTATGTAGATAATGTATTGGTTACAGGCAAAACAGAGGAATTGTGTTGGGATAATACGAGAACTCTTTTGCTTTTGTTATTAAAGTGTGGTTATTGGGTGTCCAAAAAAAGCACAATTGGTACAGCAGAAAGTAAGATACTTAGGATATGACATTATGCATGGTCAGAGAGCCCTAGGGACAAGAAAGGAAGCAGGCAATTCTAGCCATAGCGGAACCGGTAAACAGAAGGCAGCTGCGAGGTTTTTTGGGGTTAGCTAGTTTTTGCAGAATTTGGATACCTAATTTTGCACTGATGGCAGTGCAAAGGGGTGGTGGTGACTTTGAACCTTTTCAGTGGGGAGGAGAACAAAGAAGGGCTTTTAAGGACATTAAGCTTGCTCTTACAGCAGCACCAGCTTTGGTTTTACCTAATTTTAAGAAGGCTTTCAATCTGTATGTAGATACCAAAAAGAATGTTGCATTGGGAGTATTGACACAGCAGCTGGGGCAGTGGCAGCAACCAGTAGCTTATCTATCCAAACAGCTGGATGGTGTAGCTCAAGGGTGGCCACATTGTTTAAAAATCTTAGCAGCTACAGCGCTCCTTTTGCAAGACTGTAACAAGCTAACTTTCTCATGTCCTATTAACATCCATACTCCTCATGCTGTTCAGTCTATTCTGGATAATAATAATAAATAATAATAATAAACCTTTATTGTCAAAGTACAACATGTGTACATTGAGATTAGCTGAGCCTCCCCCCCCTGCTCTCTCCCCCCAACACACAGTGACAACAAACCCTCCATCCTACCACACCATGTGAAACAACTACACCACACACCGGCCTCCCAAGTCAATTCTGCATAAGTTCACAGAGATTATGTCCCATTTAAAAGCCTAACAGCCCATGGATAAAAGCTATTTTTCAGCCTGTTGGTACAGCTGGCTATACTCCTATATCTCCTACCGGATGGTAGGAGTGTAAAGAGATACCGACCAGGGTGTGAGTCATCCCTGAGAATCTTCCTCACTCTTCCAAGGCAACAAGCCCTGGCGATGTCATCCAGTGGTGTCAGGGAACAGCCCACAATGTCTTGTGCTGTGCTCACTACCCTCTGTAATACTTTCTTGTCTGTGGCTGTCAGACCAGCATACCAAACCACAATACCATACGAGAGGACGCTCTCTATAGTAGACCGGTAAAAGAGGGTCATTAGCCGTTGTTCTACCCTGTTCTTCTGCAAGACCCTAAGAAAGTGAAGCCTCTGTTGGGCCTTTCTAGCCACCTGGGTTGTGTTAACTTTCCAGGTCAGATCTTCACAGAGGTAGAGGTAAGGGACATTTATGGATAAGCAATCAAAGGCTTTTTAAATACCAAGCAATGATGATTGAGAATCCACAAGTTAAATTGGTAGTGTCTAATCGATTGAATCCAGCCTCCCTCCTGCCTATAGAGACTGAATTGGAACATAACTGTTTGCAAGTATTAGATAGTGTCTATGCTAGTCGGCCAGATCTGTCAGATGTCCCTCTTCAACAGGCTGAGCTTAACTGGTATACAGATGGCTCTAGTTATATGCATGAAGGACAAAGGATTGCAGGTTATGCCATTGTAGATGATGATGATGTCGTGGAAAGTGGTCCTCTAGGGACTGGACATAGTGCGCAGGTGGCGGAACTTTGGGCACTTATTAGAGCGCTGGAGTTAGCTGAAGGAAGGACACTGAACGTGTGGACAGATAGCAAGTATGCTTTCTTAACATTGCATGCACATGGTGCTGTGTACAAGGAAAGAGGGTTTAAAGACTCGGCAGGCAAACAAGTACAGCATGGACATTTAATTCTGCGCCTCATGGATGCGGTTAAAAAACCAACGAAAGTATCAGTAATGCACTGTAAGGGACACCAGAGAGGAAGTGATAAGGTGGCTATTGGGAATAGAAAGGCAGATCTGGAAGCAAAACATATGGCTAAGAAGACAGGGGCTACACCGGATTTGTCAATACATGTGGCTATGGATCTGGGGGTGTTGTCTACTGAAATAAAGCCAACGTATTCTCAGCAGGAATGTATAAAGGCAGTAAATGACCTCAAAGCAACTATTAGGGATGGTTGGTATCTGTTACCAGATAAACACATCTTTGTGCCTGCCTCTGTGGCCTGGACGTTGGTTCAAGCATCCCATGATGCTACTCATATGGGAAAGACAGGACTAAAAATGGCATTGGGAAGGGACTATTTCATTAATGGACTTGCAGGCTGTTCTGTACCAGCCTGCTACCGGCCTTGCAGAAAAGGCAACCCCTTTACAGACGGCAAAAGGCTGGAATACGTCTGCCAAATTTATTACAAAAACAAACAAAACATGAAACAAGATACCGGAGCTTTGAAACTCTATCGGAGCGGTTGCTTTCAGCAAACCAGCCCTCCCCCAAACATTCCCTTTATAAAGAGTTCAGGGCATGGCCTCTCTTTGCCTCCTTCCGAGAAGTCCCACAGCCTTCCTCTGCTTGCTCCTACTTGACTGCCTCCTGCGTCGGGCGTCCTTGAACAGGGCCAGCTGTGGGTCATCTTCATCCACACTGTCAGGCTCACACAGCTGGGTCTGGGTCTCCACCAGGTAGGAGGGGCCTGGCTGGGGGCTCTGCGGAGCCTCAAAGCCATCATCAGCAAGTTCTTCAACACCCCCCTCCTCCCCCTCATCTGAGTCATCCGACCCAACTGCCGAACCCACAGGCTGACCCTGAATCACAACACTATCCCGCACCGCAGGGCCCTTCCCCCGGGGCTGCCGATCCGGATGCGGTCGGGATGGGAATTGTTCATGAAAAGCAGTCACCAACGCAGGGGCATGAACGGCGGTCGCGTCTTCCCAGGTGAAGTCCTCTGGTCCGTAACCTTTCCATTCAATCAGGTACTGGAAACGACCTTTCAGCCAATGGGAATCCCTGATGCTGGCGACCTCGTACTCGGGGGTGCTGCCTCCATCACGAGGTCCTGATGGGGGAGGTTCCGCTCGGCGGAGTGGACAAGCCGGTTGCTCGGGGACCAACAGAGACCGATGAAAGACTGGGTGCACGCGCAGGGAACGTGGCAGAGTTAAGCGATAGGCGACCGGATTGATGACAGCCTCGACTGGGAACGGTCCTAAATATCGGTGATCTAACTTTCTCACCGGCCGTGTTGACGGTAGGTTCCTGGTGGACAACCAGACCCGATCCCCCACCGATAGTGGAGGCGTATCCCGTCTTGACCGATCAGCAAACCTTTTGTAATCGGCCTTGGCCTTCTCTAACTGACGTCGCACCAATCGATGGATCGCCTGTAACTCTGCCATGAAGTCGTTCGCTGCCGGCTCCGGTGAGTCCACGGGAGAAAGGGGGAAAAACCGGGGGTGATAACCCACATTGGCCAAGAACGGTGTCATCTGTGTGGAGGTGTGCTGCGAATTGTTAAATGCAAACTCAGCTATGGCCAGATAGTCCACCCAATTGTTTTGCTGCAGATTGACGTAGCAGCGCAGATATTGTTCCAGGATACCGATGACCTTCTCGGTTCCCCCGTCAGTTTGAGGATGATGCGCGGACGAGAGACAAATCTTGATATCCAACGCATGCATCAACTCCTGCCAGAAGCGGGCTGTAAACTGGGCCCCCCTATCAGAGACGACTCTATCAGGGAGGCCGTGCAGCCGAAACACCTGCTGAATGAACATACGACTAGTGGCGCGGGCTGACGGTAAGCCGCGACAGGGGATGAAGTGCGCCATCTTGGTCAGCATGTCCACCACCACATACACTGTCGTAAAACCAGAGGATGGGGGTAAATCCGTCAGAAAGTCCATGGACACAGCCCCCCAGGGTCTTTTGGGTGTTGGCAAGGGCTGCAGTAATCCAGGCGGGGCCCCTGTCGATGACTTGGCCTGCCTGCATGGGATGCAGGAGGTGACATAGGACTGGACGTCGTGTCGGACTCGGGGCCACCAGAAGGTACGGGAGACCAGGTTCAGGGTCTTGAACAGGCCAAAATGCCCCGCTGCCGGGTTATCGTGACACTGGCTGAGGATGAGTCCCCTGAGTGGCCCTCCCGGAACATAGAGCCGGTCACGATAATACAAGAGTCCATCCGTGACCGTCCAAGGAGAATCTGGCCCCACCTCCTCCTTCCGCTGAGCCACCCACACCTCCTGCTGCTGTGCCTCCCGGATCCGAGCCCGTATATCAACCGGCTCCCGTACCGCAGCAAAAGACTCGACGGGGATCACTGTCCTGGGCAGAAGCTTGTCTTCCACTCGGGAATATTCAGGCTTCCTGGACAGAGCATCCGCTCTTTGATTGTGCCCGCTAGGTATGTACCGAACCCGGAAGTCAAACCTCGCAAAGAAAAGAGACCACCGGATCTGGCGTTGGTTCAAATTCCGAGCGGTCTGCAGGCTTTCCAGATTCTTATGGTCCGTCCGGACCTCGATTTGATGCCGCGCTCCCTCCAGATGATGCCTCCAGGCCTCGAACGCCGCTTTGATGGCCAGCAGCTCCTTCTCCCAGATTGTATAATTGCGCTCCAAAGGGTTCAGTTTTCGTGAATGATACGCGCAAGGGAAGAGGGTACCGCTGGGCGTCGTTGCCTGGAGTAACACCGCCCCAATGGCAATGTCGGAGGCGTCTGCCTCCACGACAAACGGCCGTTGCGGGTCAGGATGCTTCAAGATGGGCTCCTTCATGAAGGCTTCCTTCAAAGTCTGGAAAGCCTGTTGTTCTGGTGCGTTCCACTGGAACCGAGTCTTCTTCTGCAGGAGCCGGGTGAGGGGGGCTGTCAAGGCAGCAAACCCAGGGATGAAAGTTCGGTAATAGTTGGCAAATCCAAGAAGTCGCTGAACATCCTTCACACGACGCGGGGGTTGCCAACTCTGCAAAGACTCAACCTTACTCGGCTCCATGGCGATGCCCTCAGGAGAAATGCGGTGACCCAGGAAATCAATGGTCACCCGGTAGAACTGGCACTTCTCCAACTTGGCAAACAGCCGATGTTCTCGGAGTCGCTGCAGGACCTGATGGAGATGCTGATGGTGCACCTCACGCGACGGGGAGTAGATCAGGATGTCGTCCAAGTAGATCACGACAAACTGATCCAACAAATCCCGGAAAATGTCATTCATGAAATGCTGAAACATAGCGGGGGCGTTGGTCAGGCCAAACGGCATCAACGTGTACTCAAAATGTCCATAGCGAGTACCAAACGCCGTCTTCCACTCATCACCTGGCCGAACCCTGACGAGGTTGTAAGCTCCACGCAGGTCCAGTTTCGTGAAGATCTTAGCCTCCCGGAGTCGGTCCAAGAGTTCGGGGATGAGGGGCAGCGGGTAACGGTTGCGCACCGTGATGGCGTTGAGTTTTCTGTAATCGCAGCAAAGCCGTAATTCGCCCGACTTCTTTTTGACGAAGAGCACGGGTGCAGACACTGGCGAGGACGAGGGCCGGATGAAACCGCGAGCCAAATTCTTCTCCAGAAAGTCCCGCAATGCAGCCAACTCGGGGTCCGACATGGAGTACAAACGCCCCACTGGGAGAGGCGCATCAGGGACTAAATCAATGGGGCAGTCATAGGGCCTGTGCGGGGGTAATTGATCCGCCTCTGTCTCGCTGAACACATCAGCAAAGTCGGACAGTTCGGGAGGCAAGGAAACCCCTGGGAAACCCTCCACCTGGCCGGCACAAATATGGCGGGAGTGGTCCACGCACTGCAAGCTTGGGAAGGTGACCAAGTTCTGTGACCAATAGATCTGTGGGTCATGCGCCCGGAGCCACGCCAGTCCCAAGACCACGGGGAAGTGCAGATCTGAGGTGATATAGAACTGGATGGCCTCCACATGGGAACTGATGGCCATACATAATGGTTGCGTGGCGGCCGTAATAGGCCCAGACAGGAGCACTCGACCATCGATAGTCTCCACTAACATGGGCGGATCCACCGGGCACTGGGGAACAGCCCATTTGGCCACAAATGCTGAGTCCATAAAATTTGTGGTGGCCCCAGAGTCAATTAAGGCATGGACTGGAATCCCCTCTGGCTTGCCAGGAAGGATCAGACGTGCCTCCAATATCAGATGCCGTGGAGGTCCACAGGCAGCATCGGAAAGACGTCGCTCAGTGTTGTTGTTGTGGGACGCCCGATCTATCACACCGTCTTGATCGGGCTCGGGGCGTTTCCTGACAGAAAAGTAGGGGACTTTCTCGGGGCAGACACGATCACTGATGCCCGCTGTCGCTTCTTTGGGCAAAAAGCAGCCAAATGTCCAGGGTCCCCACAGTAAAAACACAACCCCCCCGATCGTCATCTGTTCATTTCAGTCACCGATAGACGAGACCTGGCGGCACCCAGCTCCATTGGCTCCTCCCTTTGAACTGGGGGCTCTCGCACAACAGGGGCGGCAGGGGTCTGTGGGGTGGCACGGCGACTCCTTCGCTGCTGCAACCGAGCATCGATCCGCAGGGAGAGATGGATCAGCCCATTCAGGTCTGAGGGAATATCCACACGGGCCAGCTCATCCAACATCTCCTCCGACAATCCATCCTGGAAGGCATCCACGAGCGCAGCCTCATTCCAGGCGGAATCCTGGCTAAGCAGCCGGAAATTGCTGATATAGCCCTGTAGGGGGCGTTGACCCTGCCTCAGAGCTTTCAGACGTTGAGTAGCAGTCTGCGTCTTAATCGGGTCCTCATACATCAGACGCATATGATCACAAAACCCCACAAAGTTGTCCAACAATGGGCTAGGTTGAGCCAGCAGAGGCGTGCCCCAACGAGCTGCATCACCCGAAAGAAGGCTTAACACAAACCCCACCTTATCCAGGTCAGTGGGGAATTCAGCTGCTCTCACGCTGATAAAGAGCTGGCATTGTCCCAGAAAAGCAGGAAACAGTTCTGGAGTGCCTGTAAATTTATCCGGCATTGCAACTTGGCATTTTCTCCTGGGTGGGGGTGATGGTGGGGGTGCAGCATGAACCTGAGCTTGCAGTTGAGCCACCTGAGCTGCCAGCAAAGTGAGTTGCTGGGTGAGCTGGGCATTCTCCGCACGTAGCTGCTCCATAATATTAGTAAGGGGTGGGAGGCTGAAAGCAAACTGTTCTGTACCAGCCTGCTACCGGCCTTGCAGAAAAGGCAACCCCTTTACAGACGGCAAAAGGCTGGAATACGTCTGCCAAATTTATTACAAAAACAAACAAAACATGAAACAAGATACCGGAGCTTTGAAACTCTATCGGAGCGGTTGCTTTCAGCAAACTAGCCCTCCCCCAAACATTCCCTTTATAAAGAGTTCAGGGCGTGGCCTCTCTTTGCCTCCTTCCGAGAAGTCCCACAGCCTTCCTCTGCTTGCTCCTACTTGACTGCCTCCTGCGTCGGGCATCCTTGAACAGGGCCAGCTGTGGGTCATCTTCATCCACACTGTCAGGCTCACACAGCTGGGTCTGGGTCTCCACCAGGTAGGAGGGGCCTGGCTGGGGGCTCTGCGGAGCCTCAAAGCCATCATCAGCAAGTTCTTCAACACCCCCCTCCTCCCCCTCATCTGAGTCATCCGACCCAACTGCCGAACCCACAGGCTGACCCTGAATCACAACACAGGCATGGCAGCACGCATAACATCTCAGTGTACAACGTGTGCAAGAGTCAATCCCCGGCAAGGACCCCTCTTGCCACCAGGAACCATACCGATGACATATTTCCCAATGGACTCTGTAATGATAGATTTTACTGATATGCCACAGAGTGGACTATATAAGGTTATGTTAGTAATTGTTGACATGTATACTGGATGGCCTGAAGCATTCCCTACAAAAACTAAACAGGCTAAGGAGGTTGCAAGAATACTGCTGAAAGAACTAATTCCCAGGTTTGGGAGTCCGTCTTTCATTTCTTCAGATAATGGCCCTGAATTTGTTCATCGTATTAACCAAGCTATAGCTCAAGCAATAGGGTCTAAATGGAGGTTTCACAGTGCGTTTCATCCGGAGTCGGGGGCTAAGGTGGAACGAATGAACCGCACTTTAAAGGAGAAAATTACTAAAATATGTGCTGAGAGCCATTTGAAATGGCCGGATGCTTTGCCCTTAGCACTGTATTCTGTGAGGTGTGCGCCGCGAAAACAGTACAGATTATCCCCGTTTGAATTGATGTTTGGCCGTCCTCCCACTCTGTTAAGACGAAACTTGATGGGATGGCCAGATTTGGGACATAAGGGGGGAGTATGGAACATGGAGATGGTACAAAAACTAAATAAACAGGTTGAAAAGCTTCGAGGTTATGTGCTGGAGCAAACCCCTCCTAGAATAGTAACAAAGTGTCATCCCTTCAAACCTGGAGATAGAGTCTGGGTGAAACATTGGAAGCGGGAACAGCTAGAAGGCAGATGGAAAGGACCGTATGTTGTTATTATGTCCTCTCCTCTTGCTGTCAAGATTGCAGAATCCAAATCATGGATTCACTGAACAAGGATCAAAGCAGCAGCTGAACCTGAATGGGTGGTGTCTAAAGATCCAGTGGTTCCTACAAAGTTAACGTTTCAGCAAAAGTGAAATTTGATTTGTTAATTTCAGCTGGACTTATTTAAGAAGCTTTTATCGCTGAAAGGCTACTCTGCTGGAACCTTACCGGCAATAGGTTCCTCTACGCACAGTAGTGAAGACCCCTGCTAAGTCACTCCGGAAGCTGACTTTCTATGCACAGGAGAAGAATGGAGAAAAGTTTACTGTTGCTATGGGTGTATTGTATTGTTGCTATATGTAACAATGTTTCAAAGAAAGTTAAGGGTAACCAAGGGAACGAAACTACAACTGACACCTGTGATGTTTGTATAACCAAGGCAAGGCATGGGACCCATATAATCAATACTTTGGTATATCATACTCAAAAGCCTATCAGCTGTAAACCAGAAGGGATCACATGTCTACATAACAAGATTATGTATTCCCTATGTTCACAAGAGGAAAAAAAGATATGTTACAACCCTGAGACCCCAATTAGGCTTAACTTCTCAATCTATGCAGGTATGTTTTATGAGGCTAAGGTGGGGCCAAGTAATTACCTTAACTCAACCCTGGTATTACAAACTGGAAACCAGAGAGCTGAGATCACTATTGATTTCTGCCAAGCTATGGATCGGAGTCCTTCAGGGAAAAAGGCCATAACATGTGGAGATGACAGTTGGAGAAAGGCATATTGGTCCAATCATAAGTATTTGTGTGATACAAAGGGTTCATGGATCACAGATGGACATACATATCTCCCCTGTGCAGGATATGGTGGAAAAACAGCCTGCTCATGGTGGGAATGTGTTTGTGAGTATAACGGGGGAGGATATAAAGGGTGCAAGTACTTGACTAATGTCCATCGTATGACTCAGAGTAATTAAGTGGTACTAGAAGTCAGCCGAGAGATGCCTAGTCGATATGTGTATGCCATAGGAATTGATGGAACAGGAGAGGATCCAAAAATTTATATTACAATCGTAAAACAGGTACTCTATGATGGAGAACAAAAATCTCTAGGATGGTCAGTATATGACACTTTAACCCAAATGGAAAAATCAAAAGACCAATTTGAGGTTTCTATGAAAACAACCAATTTATTTCTGTCATTAGCAGAGGAAATAGCAAAAGCCCTGACTACAAAGAATTGTTTTGTATGTGGAGGAATGAATATGGGGGAACAGTGGCCATGGGAGGCGATGGAAGCTAACCCAGAAATATATAACAACATGACAAGGGCAGGTAACATCACTCAAAGAATGCATGTATATGGCACAGTGTGGACTCTCACAACAAATCTGGTTGGTCGAAATTGCTTTACACGCAGGGGGGACCGGCCAGTGGGAGATCTTATCTGTTTGGAGGATTGGGATGAACAGTATAAGGTATGGACATCTTTGGGAAATGCCTCTGAACCTTTAAAGTTTGATATGACTATCATGCCTTATCTGAACTCCAACAAAGAAGAGGAATGGGTAGCCCCTAGTGACATGTACTGGATTTGTGGCACCTTTGCTTATGAGGTGTTACCTAAGAATTGGTCAGGATCATGTGTATTAGGTTGGATAAAGCCCTCATTCTTTCTTTTGCCAATACAGTCGCGACAGGTGCTTGGTGTGCCAGTCTATGATCAAATGGGAAATCGAAGAAAAAGAGAGGTGGACACAGCCTTCTCTAATTTCCCTTGTAGAGAATTCGATTATTATGAGAAAATGGGGGATTTGTGGAATTCAGAGAGGATAGTTTGTGTGTATGGCCAAGCAACCTGGGCAGAGGATGGCACCTATGGTTACAGAACACCAATCTATATGATAAACCGTATAATTAGGCTACAAGGTGTTGTGGATCTGGCAGGGCAACGCCTAGATAAAGCCTTGAACTTGTTAGCTGTAACCACTGATAAAATCCGGACAGCTGTCTATCAAAACTGATTGGCTTTGGATTACTTATTGGCAAAAGAAGGTGGAGTGTGTGGAAAATTCAATCTTTCAAATTGTTGTCTTCAAATCGATGAAACTAGTCAGGTAATCAAACAATTAACCACTGAAATGAGACAATTAACACACAATGCAGATCAAATCTGGAAGGGTTTTAATTTCCAAGAGATTTTCAGTGGATGGTTTCCCAAACTTCCAGGGTTACAAGCAATCGTAGCTCTCATAGGACTGATAGCTGCAGGATCTGTGCTGATTCCTTGTATTTTGCCTATTTTATAAGAACTATATCCAATAGCTTAGCTTTACTTGCTGAAAGAAAAGCGACTGCAGTCAATGTGAGAATATGAAAGATTACAAACCAAAGAAGACCTCTGTTGAGACTCATCTTCACAAGTTGAGATAAGTCTCAAAAGGGGGGAATAAAGAGGAAATGTACTAAAATAATAGTGAAACAAAAGTATTCTTGTCCTTAGAACAGATGCTGATCAAGGAAGCCATAATCCTGTTAGTGTAACTACACGTATTCCCCAGTGACTGTCTTAAAGAGGAATGTACTAAAGTCCTTGTTTTAGCAAACATAGTCTTGTCCTTAAGGCAGATGATAATTGGGATAATTATATCCTGTCTACATGTACTACAAGTAATTTTCTTCTGTAAACTGTCTTCGGATAAGAAAGTGTAGAATATTAACCACATAAGTAACAATGTATAACAATGTATAACTAGGAATTAGAGGTGTATAAAAATGTCTGTTTGTGAGCCCTTCGGGCTTCAGACTTTTGCTTTGTTCAAGCCTTCTGAACCTGCGCATTAAACTTTTCCTTTTCTGAAGAGCTGGCATGAGTCTCTTCTTTCTACAACACTGCTGAGGTGTTATGGAAGACCAGGATGCTTCAATAGCGGCCTTCAGCTCTTCTGCATTGTTCTGTCTCATGTCTCTCATCTTTCTCTTGGCAATGCCCCATAGATTCTCTATGGGGTTCAGGTCAGGCGAGTTTGCTGGCCAATCAAGCACAGTAATCCCACGGTCATTGAACCAGATTTTGGTGCTTTTGGCAGTGTGGGCAGGTGCCAAGTCCTGCTGGAAAATGAAGTCAGCATCCCCATAAAACTCGTCTGCGGAAGGAAGCATGAAGTGCTCCAAAATCTCCTGGTAGACAGCTGCGTTGACCCTGGACTTAATGAAGCACAGTGGACCAACACCAGCAGATGACATGGCTCCCCAAATCAACACAGACTGTGGAAACTTCACACTGGACTTCAAGCATCTTGCAGTGTGTGCCTCTCCATTCTTCCTCCAGACTCTGGGTCCTTGGTTTCCAAATGAGATGCAAAAGTTGCTCTCATCAGAAAAGAGAACTTTGGACCACTGAGCAACAGACCAGGTCTGTTTTCCTTTAGCCCAGGTAAGACACTTCTGACGTTGTTTGTTGTTCAGGGGCGGCTTGACAAGAGGAATACAACATTTGAAGCCCATGTCCAGGATCCGTCTCTGTGTGGTGGCTGTTGATGCACTGACTCCAGCCTCAGTCCACTCCTTGTGAAAGTCCCCAACACACTTGAATGGCCTTTTCCTGACAATCCTCTCCAGGCTGCGGTCATCCCTGCTGCTTCTGCACCTTTTTCTTCCACACTTTTCCCTTCCACATAACTTTCTATTAATGTGCTTTGATACAGCACTTTGGGAACATCCAACTTCTTTTGCAATTACCTTTTGAGGCTTTCCCTCCTTATGGAGGGTGTCAATGATGGTTTTCTGCACAATTGTCAGGTCAGCAGTCTTCCCCATGATTGTGATTCCTACTGAACCAGACTGAGAGACCATTTAAAGGCTCAGGAACCCTTTGCAGGTGTTATGGCTTAATTAGCTGATTAGAGTGGGACACTTTGAGCCTAGAATATTGCACCTTTTCACAATATTCTAATTTTCTGAGATTGTGGATTTGGGGTTTTCATGAGCTGTAAGCCATAATCATCACAATTATGACAAATCACGGCTTGAACTATCTTGCTTTGCATGTAATGAGTCTATCTCATATATTAGTTTCCCCTTTTAAGTTGCATTAATGAAATAAATGAACTTTTGCACAATATTCTAATTTTTCGAGTTTCACCTGTAGTAGTGATACTTTGTAAGTGTGTGTGTCGGTGTGTGTAAGGTTTTACACTTAGCCTCACAATTGCCCCAGCATTACTCAGGAATTTAAAAGAGCCAAAAGAAACTCCTGAGCCAAGGTTTCAGCAAGCAAACAACTTTTATTTTGATCAAAATAGAGTTGGGTGGCCACATCTCTCTACCTGGCTGGTAGAGAGATGAAAGTAACAACCAGGAAAGATGTCTTCCACCTTTTATACCCCTTCAGAACAAAGAGATCTGGTCTTGGTACTAGGAACCAAAAGGTATATAAAAATAATTCCTAGATGATGACTCATATACAACAACCCAGGCTCCACCATAACTCCTTTTCCCACTCCCCTTACCATGCTCTTTTCATCTAAGCAATCACCTGTATCTAAAGCATGAAACATTTGCTTTTATAAAACTAATTTCCCAATATAAAGCACCTACAAAACTGCTTGCACATAAACAAAGATGATTACAAAGTATCACTACTGTTGTAGAAAGAAGAGACTCACGCCAGCTCTTCAGGAAAGGAAAAGTTTATTGCACAGGTTCAGAGGGCTTAAACAAAGCAAAGGGTCTGAACCCTGAGGGGCGTACGAACAGACATATTTATATCCCCCTATTTCCCGGTTGTACATTGTTCCTTATATGGTTAAATTTTACACATTCTTATCAGAAGACAGTTTGCATAAGACAGTTGCAGGGGAATACGTGCAGCTACGCTAACAGGATTATGGCTACCTTGATCACCTAAGGACAGGAATAGGTTTGTTTACACCTATTCCTGTCCTTAGGTGTACACTTAGGTGTACACTTCCTCTTTACTACTAATATCAATATTACTAACATCAACCTTAAGCATAATAAAATCCCTTCATTCCTCCCTTTTTAATATAAAAGCCGAATAGGCTTAGGGACTCTTGAAGAGGGGAATATAGTCAGAAGGTAAAGGTTTCAAAATCATTGCTTTAGCTGGTTTATTGTTATAGATAGGAGTGGCAGCAAAAATTGGTCCGGATAGAGTGGATCTAAAAATTCTCTAAATAAATGGGATAAGGCATGATAAACACAACACCCCTCCTAAGGCCAAAAACAATGAATAATATCCTTTTCCAATTATCAAATATTCCCAAAAACCATCCTCCAACATCCAGTGCTCCTGTCCATGTCTGGACAGGGACATGAGTCAACTTTCGCAGATTGTCAGTGACTTCTTTGACATATTCCTTATGTGTAATGTCGGACTGGGGTCTAATAATACAATTTAGGCCCACAATGATGAAATAGAGGACCCATTTGGTTGGAGAGTCCTTTTCTTTCCAAGTCAAATGAAAATAAGAAGTGATGTCCTCTCAAGCTTCACATTTAAAAATGAAACAATTCTTTTGGGCCAGATCAATTAAAAAAATGTCTTTGATACCGAGGGAATCTCAATTGTGGATTCCAGTTCATGAAGATCAACTTGGACCCATATTTGTATCTGGTTCAATTGAAAGCAAGTTCAAATGACATCTAATAGATGTCGCCACGTCTCCAGGGCTGTGCGAACGGCAAATGCTTCTTTTTCCCATATTGCCCATGTGCGCTCCGAGGACGATAATTTTTTGGAGGCGTATACACATGGTTGGAGCACACCATCAGCATTTTGTTGCAGCAGCACAGCCCCCACCGCAACGTCACTAGCGTCCACTTGGACCACAAACGGTACATCCAGGTTAGGATGCGCTAATACTGGTTCTCTAGCAAACAGGGCCTTCAGAGACTCGAACGCCTGTTGGCACATAGTGGACCACACCAGTTTCAACCCGGGATGTGGTTTCTCTCCGGAGTGCCGTGTACGTAACAGGTCTGTTAACAGCAAGGCTATCGCAGCAAAGCCCGGGATGAACTGCCGGTAAAAATTAGCGAAACCCAGCAAGCTTTGCAGATGCCTTCGCATTCATGGTGCTTGCCACTGCTGAACGGCCTCTACCTTCCGGGGGTCCATCTCCAACCCATCTACCGACACCCGATACCCCAGGTAGTCCAAACTGGTCCTATGAAACTCGCATTTTGTGAGCTTCACGTATAAGCGGGCAGCCAACAATTTCTTCAGGACCTGCCGAACAAGGACAACATGCTCCTCCATAGTGTTGGTATATATTAAAATATCGTTAAGGTACACGAGCACCCCTCGGTACAGGTGTTTATGTAGAACCTGATTTATGAGTTGCATGAATACTGCTGGGGCTCCCTGGAGTCCAAACGGCATGACCCGGTATTGGAAGCTGCCCAGCGGGCAGTTGAATGCTGTTTTCCATTCGTCCCCAGCCTTGATTCTTACCCTATAATATGCTTCACGCAAGTCCAACCTCGTGAATATCCGTCCTGTTGACAGGTGCGCCAGTAGGTCCTTCATAAGGGGTAGTGGGTAAAGATGTTCGACGCAGACCACATTGACACCGCGGAAATCAATGCACATACGGTGTGTGCCGTCCTTCTTTTCCCCGGAACAATATAGGTGCTGCTATCCTGGACCGAGCGAGCTGAATGAACCCCCTTGTGAGGTTCCTGTCAATATATTGTCTCAACTCATGCATTTCGCGAGGTGTCAAGGCATACATACACAGTTTCGGCAACTTGACACCTCGCTCGAATTCGAAAGCGCAGTCTGTTGATCGGTGCAGTGGCAGGATGTCACACTCCCTTTCGTCAAACACTTTGGCAAGGTCGAAATATTCCCGGGGTATTTGGGTTTCCGCCGCCCCATCCGCCCCTTGGGCCTTCTCATCTCCTTGCCGATCAGCAGGCCCCATAAAGGCATGGCGTGGCGGTTGTGGACCTGTCCCCAGACGTAGGTGACGGCACCCCCCTTCCCACCATATTGTAGGGCCCCACTTGTCTAACCAGGTGAGCCCCAGGATCACCACCTCTGTCATGGATGGCACCATGATAAAACGCAACACCTCCCAATGGGTTCCCAGTTCCAGGCGAACCGGTTCCGTCACGTGGGTCACCGGTGCCCCCCCAGAGAAGACCCATCCACCTGTTGAAAATGGAGAGGGGCTTTCATCTGTCTCACCCCAATGCCTATCTGGGTGACAACTGCTTGACTGATAAGACATTGGGTACTGCCTGAATCGATCAGAGCAGAATAGACCCCCCTCCGACCCATCTGTGGGCTGACAAGCGCTACTGGGACCGTGAAGGGCACCACTGGGTCACTTACCATAGGGTCCTCCTCCTGCTCCTCCGGGCTCTCATAAGGTTCTGGTTCGTCAGCAGTCAGTGTTTCCATCCTCGGTTGTGGTGTTGTTTTGGGCATGACGGTCAACATCTGATGTTGGGCTGCTCGTGACCGCTCCACCGACTTTCTCGCCGTAGTGCCCTTACCAGGCGGGGGGGCTGGGCCCACACGGGGCACCGGCAGTGGGCACTCGGCGGCCCGGTGTCCCGGCTGATCACACCGGAAGCACCTGATGACTGGCCTTGACGGTGGTACGGGTGGTTTCACTGTTGTCGCCACGGTCTTCCGGTCCTCCTCTTTTGGTTTGTCGGAGACCCTACGAGGCCCAAACGCCCCCTCCGGTCATCCCCTACACTCTCGTAGCCCAACATCAAGTTCAACGGTGACACGAAACCATTCCAGTAGTCTATTGGGAACGCCCCGTACCACACACACCCTGCGCAGAGCTCCGTCCAGCCCTGCCTGGAAATGGTGTATCAGGAGATGTTCCGGCCATGACCGTAACTTGGGGGCCACCCGCCGGAATTCACCGACATATTCCAGCAGGCCTTCCTTGCTGTCGAAGTCCTACCACCTCTGCCTCGGCTCTATGTGTACGGGCCACGTCCTCAAACTGCGTACGCAGCGTGTCCAGGAACAACCCAACATCAGCCAGCTCCCTGGCGTGTTCACTGTAGAGGTCGGCTGCCCACGCTGCGGCCTCCCCCTGCAGACCCGCGGTGATTGCCACCACCATGGCCCATTGAGATGCATAGGCCGTGCCGTACTGATCCAGGTGATGGATGGTATGACTCAGGAACATAGCGAGCCGGTCGGGATGCCCGTCATACGTTACTGGCAGGGGCAGACGACCCCAAACCATCCCCAGACCCCAGGGTCCCCCCTGGGGTCTGGGCCCTCTCATACCCAGCACCTGCTGTTGTCCACTCAACGGTCTAGTGGAGCCACCAGCCGCCGTTGCCCACACGTTCGGTTCATTCTGGCCCGATGCTCTTGTAGGGGCCAGTTCAGAACGGTCAGACCCCAGAGCCATCGGCTGGGTTGGTGGCCCACGAAACCTCGGGCTGGCCAAACGGAACCCAGACTGGCCTGGTCAAACGGCCATTGTTCCCTCCTGTAACCACTGTCTTGACTCATGGCTCGGGGCTCGGGGCGACCAGGGCACCGGCTCTTGGCATCCGAACTCCCCAAACCGGTCCCTCAGGACATCCAGCGTATAAGCCCCTGGTGCTGTGGAGTAACTCCACTCCTCACCTTCCTCCTCTGTCATCCGCCGCTCCCTCCAGGCCGAGGCCAAAAGCCCCGAGCGGGACTTTCCATGAGCCAGGTCCAGTTGGTCTAACACAGGGGTGAACCACCATTCCCCGCTCCGAGCCTGGGGCCCTGTCTCCAAGCCTCCATCACTGTCAGACGTGGGTACAATGCCTCTGGCCTTAGGCCGTACCACTGGCTGAGGCCCCTCCACTCCAGCCGGGTCCTGTGGTGCCGCAGCAACTCCCACAAGCCCTTCCTCCGCAGCTGCCGGAGCGGCCCCTTGTGGTTCCTCTGCCATGCCACCCACAGAGCAAAGGGAAGTAACGGCAAGAGGGAAACCAAGGGCAACACTGACTTACTGTCACAATACGTCCTTGACGACAAACCATAGACACATCCAAGGTACGAGTGATGTTGTTTATTCTTCTTCCAAGCAATAAGACTAAACCGGGATAAAGTCAGCATTGGCAGCATCCTGCTCAACGCTCCTTTATCATCTGGACACACCCCAGCCCCACCCCACCAACACAAACCAGCATCCGCCCACATTCCAATAAAGACCCCGCCCATCTCCCCCCTGCGCGCTGGCTCCACTCCGTGCGCGGCAGCAGCAAGTGTCAGGTGGGTCTGCCAGGTAACACCCGGCCCAAGCCCCTTAACCCCTCCTCGCGCTTCCCTGACTGTCCTCTCCTCGTCCCCACCACCCGTACCATGCAGACCCTCCCCCACGCACACACCCACAGCCCCCATTGCCCCTTGCCGCGTCCATTGTGTCCCCACCACCAGTCTGGCCCGACAGCCATGTGCCTCCTGGGCTGGTTGCGCCGGTCCAGAGTAGCCACGGCTGGCCAGTTGCTGAAGAGGCCAGAGGATCCTTTCCGAAGGCCCGGCAGAGGAAGGGGACTGCGCAGGCATGGCCGCCAGCTGTTCGGCGGCCACCTGCGCTGGTCCTGACTGTTTGGCCGCCTCGCAGCCGTTCCGCGCTGCCCGGATGGTGGGCCAAGGTTTTTGCGCTGCCACGGCGGTTGCCTGCGCTGGCCCGGCAGAGAGAAGGGACTGCTTCAGGCATGGCGTCTAGCCGTTCGGCGGCCGGCGGCGCCAGTCCCATTCCACAAGCGTCCTGTGCCGCCCGGATGATGGGCCGAGGCCCCTGTGCCGCGGCGGCGGTTGCCTGCGCTGACCCGGCAGAGAGAGGGGACCATGCAGGCGCGGCCTTCAGCCGTTCGGCAGCTGTCAGCACCGGTCCCGCTCCACAACCGTACCTTGCCGCATGGGTGGTGGGACGAGCTCTCTGCGCCGCTGTGGAGCCATGGGACAAAACAGGAGGCTGGTCGGCGCATCTGGAAGAGCAGGAGGCAGGTAATACCGGGCTGGCTGGTTCCCCCCTGAGGTTGAGAGGCGTCCCCGAGGAGTGGCAAGCCAGCGGGGCTCGACACAGTCACCCTGCTGCCAACAATTTTGATGCATGCAATTCACAAGTCTGTGCAAACCAACTTAAAAACAACTTTCCTGTTTCTTCCTTCTATTATCCATTCCTTCCCTTCTCTTCTGCTACTCTGGTCTAACTTCTGTCTTTTCTACTTCCACTATTAACTTTACATAAGCCAACTCTTTCCCTTTACTATTAATCAATCTGTAATGTATTGGGCTTTTCCTTGCTCAGGGAATATCACGTGGGTTAATTGCTGAAAGGTTGCTCAAGCAGGGAAGCTGGCTAACGGCTCCCAGCTCCTCAGACAACCCGTCTCCAGCACCGCCATTGGCTGCCTCTAGGGCGGCAATGGGTTGCTTTAAACCTATTGGCCACCGCCTAGAGGCCATGGTATAAATTGCTGCATTCGCAGCCCTGTTTCTCAGTTCAGTTCCTGCAACCAAATAAACAATTATCTTTTCTGAACTCACTCGCCTCGTCTTGTCATTGAAGCAACGAACCCAGTATCTAACACTGGCGATGAGGGTGGGATCCTGCTCCTCCAACTGAGCTGAAGAGTCACTAGGGGAGAGGCTGAACACACCTGGCGGGAAAAGCAATTCCCCCCACCCTACGGTTGTTCTGTTCCAGCCTACTACCAGCCCTGCAGAAATGTCAGGGACAACCCCTTTTCAAAAGTCAATAGGCTGGAAGTAAGCCCGCCAAATTTATTTACACAAAACAGATCCAAAACAGAGCAAACAGAGCAAAACAAATACGAACCACGACTAAATCAGAAGCTGTTCAAACGGTTGCCTTCAGCAACCAGCACCTCCCACACATTCCCCTTTTAAACAATTTCAAGGCGTGGCTTCTCTTTGCCTCCTCCCAAGGTGCCCCATTGCCTCCCTTTGTTTACTCCTGCTTGTCTGCCTCCTGCTTCTGGCGTCCTTGAACAAGGCCAGCTGTGGGTCGTCTTCGTCCAAGCTGTCAGGCTCACACAGCTGGGTCTGAGGAGGAACCAGATGGGAGGGGCCTGGCTGAGAGCTCTGCGATGCCTCAGAACTGTCCTCTACAGGCTCTCCAATCCCCTCCTCCTCCTCCTCCTCCTCCTCAGAATTGTCCGATTCAACTGCCGAACCCACAGGCTGACACTGAATCACAACAACGGTCAGCCTAGCACAGCCACGCTAGCGACCACGTGCCAGAGGACCAGTCCCTGGGCAACGGAGGAGCAGGACGCGAAGACAACGAGCCCGAGCCACGAAGACCAGCAGAAATGGCCAAGGTCGGAAAGCTGGAAGAATTTGACATTTGCTCACCCAGAAAGATGGTCCTTGTATCTATCCAGGGTCGAGAACTATCTTCGCACGAATCAAGTTGCCGAGGACAGCCTGAAGGCCGCTATGCTCCCTTGTGTGTGCAGCCCAGCCACGTTCGACATTGCGGAGAACTTGTTTGTGCCAACGCCATTGGAGTCCGTAATGTTCGCATACTTGAAGAAGAAGCTCAGAGACCACTTTCAACCCAAGCTGTCGGTAATCACTTGGCGCCTTGCATTTGAACAGAGAGTTCAGCAACCAGGTGAAACAGCATCCGAATTCATCGCGGCCTTGAGGCAGGCTGCACACCTGTGCCAGTTCTCCGACATCAAGGAGAGGCTACGAGACCAGCTTGTCTGCGGTCTCCGGAATTGAGAGTTACAGCAAAAACTCTTCGCAAAAGAGATTCTGTCTGTCAACTCCTCGTCTTCGCCGGATCGACAAGCCCACAGGAAAAACCACGACGAAGTACGGATGACTGGAAAGAGTACCTTTAATAGCAGGACCTCTATACCTTAACAAAGTCAGCGTTGAGAGCCACACGCTCTCAACGCACCTTTTATTCTGAACCTGTAACTAGGTAGCAGCCCCACCCCTAGACTCCACCCCTCCCCCGTGCAGACCAGCATCCGCCTGGCCTGCGTAAATACTCCACCCCCCTACTCCTTCAACCCACGCCCAGCTCCCTCCACCGGCACCGTGCTTCCCAGCGTGAAGGTAAGTACAAGCCCATCCCCCTCCTAACATCCTGAGCGTGCTCCCCTCCACCACTGCATCTCCCCGCGCCACCCCCATGACCCCCTGGCAGCCCCCAAGGTCCGGGTGCAGCTGTTCAGCACCCCGCGTCGCTGCCGGCGTGTCCGCAGTAACAGCCACCGGGTCCGTAAGGCCATCGCCCATAGTCACAACCGCCAGGCCGTCGTCAGCTCCAGAAAGTGTTGTGCTGCTTCCGCGGCCGTCCGTGGCTGTTCTGGGCCGTCGCTCAGCTGACCGAGCTGCGCGACTATCAGCGGGCATCCCTGGCCGCCCCTCAGTTTCTGCCCGCCTGTCAGCTGACTGTGCCGGCGCGGGCCATCTCTCAGCTGGCTGCCCCGGCGTAGCCTTCCTGCAGCCACTCACGACCGCCCTCAGCCACCTCTCAGATTGCGGCACGCCCGTGGGTCCGGCGCTCGCCCGCCGGACAGCTGGAGGGTGTGGGCGTGGCTGGGCTCTCGGCGTCGCACGTCTACTCGCCCGCCGAACAGCTGGGGAGCTTGGGAGCGGCTGGGCCTTCGGCGTCGTGCGGCTGCTCGCCCGCCGGTCAGCTGGGGAGCTTGGGAGCGGCTGGGCTTTCGGCGACGAACGGCAGCTCGCCCGCCGGACAGCTGACGAGTGTGGGCGTGGCCGCTGCTGTTGCTGAGGGCTGCGGGCCGAATCCCCCTCCCGGCAAGTTTGTCGAACCCGAAGGGCTCGACACTGTCATTCCCAGACGCACTGAAAGAAATCATGGCGAATGAAGCCGCCGGCGGGGCCATACGAGTCATGCGGCCCGCCAAAACAGCACAGCACGAGGAAGCCATCCACCACGAGGATGCCGAACACACAGAAGACCTCGAAGACGACACAGAAGTCGACAAGCTACAAAGACACAACGACCAACAGCATCACAGCGACAGGCAACAAGGGGTGACTTACAAGGCAGATCCCTTCCTTAGGTGCCCAGGTTCAAATCGAACCAGATCCAGCCCCAGCGGCCCACGTTTTGTCCATTCAGGACTTGCCGGAGTTTCCCCTCCATGCGGGGGACATAGCTGCAGAAACTGCAGCAGATAAGTCTCTAAGCAGAGTGCTATCTTGGGTACACACAGGGTGGCTAGATAAAAGCCCAAGTCCTGAGTTTCAGAGCTATTTTACAAGGAGACATGAGCTCTCAGCTCATAAGGGTTGTATTCTTTGGGGGAACAGGGTCATTAAGGGACAGGGTATTGCAATCGCTTCATGAAGGTCATCCGGGTATTGTTCGCATGAAAGCTCTGGCAAGAAGCTATTTATGGTGGCCAGGATTAGATAAAGCCATTGAGGCTCAAGTGCATGGGTGCTATACATGCCAGCAATCTAGGCCTGAAATGCCACACACTCCCATCCACAGGTGGGAGGAGACACACACACACCCTGGTCAAGGATTCATATAGACTTCGCTGGGCCGTTTCAGGGACAGCTCTTTCTTATAGTGGTCGACAGCCACTCTAAATGGCTAGAGGTTATACTAATCGCAAATATGACTACTGCTAGGACCATCCAGGTGCTTAGGAAACTCTTTGCAACGCACGAGCTGCCGGAGGTAGTAGTGTCCAATAACGAGGCCCAATTTACTGCGGCAGAATTTCAGGCTTTCCTGAGGGCAAACCTCATTAGGCATGCGACATCAGCTCCATTTCACCCATCTAGTAATGGTCAAGCTGAACGAATGGTGCACACCACAAAAGAATCATTGAGGCATATAGTGACTGGGGGCTGGCACCACAGACTGGCCAACGTTTTGCTCTGGCCAACATTCCATGCTGGGGGAGGCGACTAATCATGAAACTGGACAGGTTGCACCCAGACCGGGTGGAAGCTGAGGCCTCTCACCCAAAACCCCCGAGGGGGCTGCAAGTGGGTGACAGGGTGTGGGCCAGGAACTATGGGCATGGGAACTTGTGGGTGCCAGGAAAAATCACCAAAACATCAGGCCCCCTATCATACAAAGTGGGCCTATCGATCAGCTTAGAAAGCGTTTTCCAGAACGGCCACAAAGCGAGGACTTCGTCCCAGGTCCCATCCACGGACCACAAACCGGCAGCCAGGCTGATCAATCCATAGGCTCTGAGGTCCCAAGCAGTCAGAGCAACGTGGAGGTGGCAGAGCAAAGGGGAGCAAAGCCCAGGAGTGCAACAGATATCACCCTCCATCAATGTGTCATGCACAGACACAAAAACATAAAAAAATAACAACAAAAACTCCACAAAAGGTAAACAATGAAACATTCTAAGCCACTGAAACAGTTTTATATCAAATGTTAGTATTGCTTTTAATATAAAGTCAGTCAAATTCCAATTTAATCAGATTCCATTCAGATGGAAACAAATTTCCATTAAGTAGGTTAAAACTTATGAATCTAAGCAAAACAATTCAAAGTAATTGTCAACGCTGCTAACATCTAATGTTATTGCTTGAGAAGAAATGAAGAAGTAGCCGTTTCATATGTTAAACGTGTGTATTGCTTTAAGACTAGTGTATTGCTGGGTTCGTTGCTTTAGTTTAAGGGGGAATGAGTAGGAATGCACTTTCAAGGCTATTTCTCTCACTAAGAAGATAAGGTTTTGACGGGTCTTCTAAGGGAAGGGAAACTGATTCTTTAAATTAATTGGAGAATATGATTAATGACAAAATTAGAAAGGTGGAGAATTGTGTTTTAATATATTGTGCAAGGGGCAGAGATTTCAGATTCCAGCTTCTTTTGAGCAAGCATTTGCTGGTGTATTAGGCTAATAAAGGACTTTTAAGGTAAACAATGCCTCAGAGTCACTTGAAAAGCCCATACATCAAAAACTTGACATCAAGCTGGAATCTACACTACTTTTTAAACTAATTAGGGAGTCTTGACCTCCAGTCACTGTCTCCAAGCTTCGGAGGAAGTCTGGCAAAGAGTTGGGAAGATCCCATAATGGAGGGAGTAAAATTGCCTTAAGCCAGCTCCCCCGCACCAGCAGCCAGCCCAGTGGGGGAAGGGCCAGCGAAGAAGCTGGCAGGGAAAGAGTCAGCAATCCTCCCAGCTGGGAGCTAGATCCAAACAACCAGGAGAATTTGTCTGGTCGTTAGAGTGGATTAAGCCCAGCAGAGACTCCAGGAGCCTCAGAGCAGCCAGGCCAGCTGAGATTGAATACTCGAGTGAGTGGAAAATCCTGTCTGCAGATCAGACTGCTTGCCAGACCCAGGAGTCCCCTGCCAAGCCCTCCAGACCCATAGAGACAGAGGACCCCAGCCTGGGGCCTCTGCAGCAATGGGAGTTGGGGAGCCCCCACAAGTGAAAGCACCTGGACCCCTCGTGGTAGCAGGTCAGAGCCATTATGAAGTGAAACGTATTCTTGACTCTAGAATCTTTAAGGGAAAATTGCAATACCTAGTACAGTGGAAGGGATACCCATTGTCTGAAGCCATTTGGGTGAAATCTACTGATGTGAAAGCTGACAGACTTATCAAGAGGTTTTATGAGAAACATCCCAATAAACCAAAAGCCAGTTGCTAACTTGTATTTTGTTTACATTACAGGATCTGTCCTTTTTCTAAGGGGGGCGCAGATGTCAACGCTGCTAACATCTAATGTTATTGCTTGACAAGAGATGAAGAAGTAGCCGTTTCATATGTTAAACTTGTGTATTGCTTTAAGACTAGTGTATTGCTTTAGTTTAAGGTTAGGAGGGGGAATGTGTAGGAATGCACTTTCAAGGCTATTTCTCTCACTAAGAAGATATGGTTTTGGCGGGTCTTCTAACGGAAGGGAAACTGATTCTTTAAATTAATTGAAGAATATGATTAATGACAAAATTAGAAAGGTGGAGAATTGTGTTTTAATATATTGTGCAAGGGGCGGAGATTTCAGATTCCAGCTTCTTTCGAGCAAGCATTTGCCGGTGTATTAGGCTAATAAAGGACTTTTAAGGTAAACAATGCCTCAGAGTCACTTGAAAAGCCCATACGTCGGAAACTTGACAGTAATTTCTTTTGGGTGATGATATATATATGTCTAACTAAAACTCAAAGATTTCCAAAAAAGAATTATCCAACAATTACTGTCTCCTCTTTCCAGAAAAAAAATGCAAGCTGAAACTGCAAGAGTGGGCATCAAAGTTCACATCCACCCCCCTTCCTCAGACCAGAATTCTAAGCAGAGAAAGAAAAATAGTCAAAATGACCAGCCCCCCCCTCTTCTGTCTGTCTGTCTCACTCTTACAGTAGCGGGGGGGGGCATACACAGGAGGGGGAAAAAAGTAAAAGAAATTTTACAAAGATCTCACCACTAAAAAAATAGTTTGCAGGATATTCGTGAGAGAGGTGGCCTTAAATTGCCTAATTTTAAATTATATTATGAAGCTGCTGCATTAGTAGGAATAAGTGACTGGATTAATTTGACGCAAGGGAGGTTATTAAATCTTGAGGGCCATGATTTGTTGTTTGGCTGGCATGCATATTTGTTGTATGATAAGAAGGTAGACAACGTGTTTAGGGTGCATATTTTAAGGCAGGCATTGCTGAGAGTTTGGAAGAAGTATAGACATAAGTTAAGTTGCAAGATACCATTGTGGGCAATTCCAAAACACGCAATAGAAAATATACATGCTGGCTTTAAACATGATGTGACTACGTACAAGGAGATCCTCAGTTTGGAAAGAAATGTTTGGTGTTTGAAATCATATAGCCTCTTGCGAGAAGAGAAGGTTGTTCAAAATTGATTTCAATATACTCAGTTACGGGCCAGGTGGAAAGAAGACCAGAAAAATGGATTTACAATGACTGATGAAAATTTGATAAAGCAAATTAGAAATCAGGGACCAGCACATATCAAACGGATATATCTTGCATTGATAGAGATTGACTCAGAAACAGAGCTTGTTAAGGATTGTATGATAAAATGGGCCCAAAACATCCAGGAAGTTATCACAATGGACACGTGGGAAAAGATTTGGGTGAGGAACGTGAAATTTACTCAAGCTCAAAATCTAAGAGAGAACTTTTACAAAATGTTTTATAGATGGCATTTAGATCCTAAAAAGCTTGCAAGTATGTATCCGAATTATCAGCCTAAATGTTGGAGGTGTGGTGATGAAGATGCAACATATTTTCACATATGGTGGACATGTAAGAAGGTTAAGGCTTTTTGGATAAAAGTCTGGTGGAATATGCAGAAGATTTTTAAACAGAGGATAAAGTTTTGTCCGCAACTTTTTTTGTTGGGAATAATTGCAGACGCTACAGTTGTGGACACCAAGTTGATGTTGAACTTAATCACGGCGGCAAGACTTTTGATAGGCCAATATTGGAAGAAAGAGGAACTGCCGACCATAGAAGAGTGGACTTTAAAGGTTTCAGACCTGGCAGAGATGGCGAAGATTTCGGCCTATTTGAAAGATCATTCGCAAGAACGCTATATTATGGAATGGACAAAATGGATTGAGTTTATCCAGAACAAGTATAGGGTTAAGAAGTTTTATGTAGCATTTGAATAAGTCTTCTTTCGTTTTTTTTTTCTCTTTTCTTATCTTAGTTTCTTTTTATATATACTCAATATTATTAAGGCTTGTTTTATCCTTTATAAGCTAGAGAGTGATGGATTTTAGAGTTTATAGTTGTTAGTATATGATTGTTTATGATTGCTTTTTATATATATACCTTGTATTTAGCTCTGGGAAGTCGGGGGGGGAGGGGGGGAGGTAGGGGGGGAGGAGGGAGGGGGAAGGGGGGATTTTTAAAGGAAAATTGTATTTTAAAACTTTTCAATAAAAAAAAAAATAGTTTGCTCTCCTTCACATGCATTTTCCATAAATTCACTCACAAATCCTCCATGAAACTCTTCTCATGAAAACACTTGCTATTTCTTTTCGATTTGCAACAATAAAATCAACAATTTACTGTTCCTTTCACAGCCTGGGACGGGGGTGGGGGTGGGTGGGTTTTGAGGGCTAACACACACACATTTACACATCAGCAAATTAACTCAGTCACGTCCATTCCAATTGCTTGCATAAACAATTTCATATACAAAATTTTCATTTCATACTTTCTCCAGGCAAACCATATATTTTTAAATAAGGCCTTTTTGTTTGGTGTTATCAGAGAGGATTTTGACCCTCTTCCAAGTCTTGGAAATAACACAGAACAACACAGACAGACATATATATATATATATATATATATATATATATATATATATATATATATATATATATATATATATATATATATATATATATATATATATATATATATATATACAAATACTAATAAAACAACATTTATTTAGAAATATGGTTTATCCTGCAAGAAGCAAGAAAAATCATGAGGTAATTCCAACCAGACATGTAGGGCCCTTTAACCATCTCCTATTCTTCTCACCATTCCAAGTCCAAGCTTAATGTTCCAAATGTCCAAATATATATATATAATAAAACAAAACATACACATCAATTTGGGGTTTGAGGCCAGAACAGGCCTCCCCTTTTAATTAAAAGGAGGGGGACATTTATAGTTACTTCCAATTTATCCCACCAACTTAAAAAGACAGTGGGGAAAGACTAAAAGAAATATTGAACCTGGGGTCGTTTGCAGGTGTGAAGGGGTAGGGGAAAAATAGCAGCCTCCTCTCCTCACATCCGACAAAAGGGAATTGAATACTTCAAAGAGACAGATTAAAAGAAAAAGAGAAAAAAAACTTGCTTTCAGCTCTTTGAATTTTCTTTTCTTCCATGGCTTTAGTCGTTATCAGATAAACTAGCCAACCGGAGGTTTACAAAGTTTTTCAAAGTTGCCTTCTTGAAGATGATTTTTACTGCTATACAGCAACAAAAAAGCACCACCAGACATTGTCTGACAGGGTTAAACTTAACAGCCACTTGAGGTTTCAAAACCTCCAAATTCTTCAAAACATATTGCAGAGGAGTACATTTTGATTTATTTCTTTAAATTACTCTGACAATTCCCCCCTTTTTTCTTTTTTTTTCAAGATAGTTTCTCGGCTTCCTCTCTTTTCACTTAATTAATTTGTAATTTAGTAATTAATTTTTCTTCTGGAGGACTAGTCGAGATCAGCCCCCTATCTTATTTCAAAATTACCAAAACCTCTGCAAAAAAATTACATTCCAATTTAATTACTTTCCTTAAATCACTCTCTATCCTGTATTAGAAGACAGTTTCTTGGCTTCCTGTTTTCTTACTCATTTCTTCATTTACTTCTTTATGCTTCATTTATTTTATTATTTTTTATGCTTATCTCTAGAGGACAAAGTTGGAGCGATCAAGCTTTTTAAAATCTCTTTTACTCACCAAGGTGCCTGTTGCAATTTCTCCCTTTGTCCCGTCAGTGGAGAAGCATGAAACCTCTTTGAATTCGGGCACTCAGGTTCCTCAGACACGGATCCACTGGTGACAATGAAGGACAGGAGTCTTCCAGGTCAAACACCTTGGAGCGCTCTAAGACTCACGCTTCAGTCGCTGTCGGTTTCCTCCTGCTGAGAAATGAAGGCTCGCTGGGACCCTAACAGGGATCTTCAGATGTGCGGGGGGAGCCTTTGAAGCTTGCCCCCACGTTTGGGTGCCAGGATGTAAGGTTTCCCACTTAGCCTCACATTACCCAGGATTACTCAGGAATTTAAAAGAGCCAAAAGAAACTCCTGAGCCGAGGTTTCAGCAAGCAAACAACTTTTATTTTGATCAAAATAGAGTTGGGTGGCCACATCTCTCTTCGTGGCTGGTAGAGAGATGAAGGCAACAACCAGGAAAGATGTCTTCCACCTTTTATACCTTTTCAGAACAAAGAGATCTGGTCTTGGTACTAGGAACCAAAAGGTACAGAAAAATAATTCCTAGATGATGACTCATACACAACAACCCAGGTTCCACCATAACTCCTTTCCCCCCTCCCCTTACCATGCTCTTTTCATGTAAGCAATCACCTGTACCTAAAGCATGAAACATTTGCTTTTATATAACTATTTGCCCAATATAAATATATATATTGGGAATATACAGTATAGTGCTACACTCAATTTGCCAGCAAATTTGGAAAACTCAACAGTGGCCACAGGATTGGAAAAGATCAGTTTACATTCCAATTCCAAAGAAAGGCAGTGCCAAAGAATGTTCAAACTATCGCACCATTGCACTCATTTCACATGCTAGTAAAGTTATGCTTAAAATCCTACAAGCTAGACTCCAGCAGTATGTGGATCGAGAACTACCAGAAGTACAGGCAGGATTTTGAAGAGGCAGAGGAACTAGAGATCAAATTGCCAACATACGCTGGATCATGGAGAAAGCTAGAGAGTTCCAGAAAAACATCTACTTCTGCTTCATTGACTATGCTAAAGCATTTGATTGTGTGGATCACAACAACAAACTGTGGCAAGTTCTTAAAGAGATGGGAATACCAGACCATCTTGTCTCTTGAGAAACCTATATGCAGGTCAAGAAGCAACAGTGAGAACTGGACACAGAACCACTGATTGGTTCAAAATTGGGAAAGGAGTCCGGCAGGGCTGTATACTGTATACTGTCGCCCTGCCTGTTTAACTTATACTGTATGCAGAGCACATCATGAGAAAGGCATGGCTAGATGAATCAAAAGTTGGAATTAAGATTGCCGGGAGAAATATCAACAACCCAAGATATGCAGATGATACCACTCTTAATGGCAGAAAGTGAAGAAGAACTAAAGAGCCTCTTGCTGTGGGTGAAGGAGAGTGCAAAAGTTGGCTTGAAACTTAACATTAAGAAAACCAAGATCATGACATCCGGCCCACTCAATTCCTGGCAAATAGATGGGGAAGAAATGGAGGTAGTGACAGATTTTATTTTCCTGGGCTCCAAGATCACCGCAGACGGGGACTGCAGCCAAGAAACTAAAAGACGCTTGCTCCTGGGGAGGAAAGCCATGGCAATTCTAGACAGCACACTAAAAAGCAGAAACATCACCCTGTCAACAAAAGTGTGTATAGTCAAGGCTTTGGCCTTACCACTTGCAATGTATGGCTGTGAAAGTTGGACCATAAGAAAGGCTGAGTGCCAAAGAATTGAGGCCTTTGAACTATGGTGCTGGAGAAGACTCCTGCGAGTCCCTTGGACTGCCAGGTGATCAAACCGGACAGTCCTAGAGGAGATCAACCCTGAGTGCTCTTTAGAAGGCCAGATCCTGAAGTTGGAACTCAAATACTTTGGCCACTTAATGAGAAGGAAGGACTCACTGGAGAAGAGCCTAATGCTGGGAAAGATTGAGGGCAATAGAAGAAGGGGATAGAGAATGAGGTGGCTGGATGGAGTCACTGAAGCAGTAGGTGTGAGCTTAAATGGTAGAGGACAGGAAGGCCTGGAGGAACGTTGTCCATGGGGTTGCGGGGGTTTTCCCCACATAGAATTGGAGGTATCAGGGCAACGTTTTGACGAAATCTCATCCGTCATCCTCAGGCTGGTGACTTCAGCTTTGTTCTTCTGGGAGAAGTGTGTGATAGTGGCTGTTTTTTCTTCTTTTTTAAACTGCCAGAGGGGGTGTGTTCTGTGGGTGGAGGCTTGGCTGTGTTCTGATGGGGTGGAGGTGTGCTCTGATTGGGTGGGGGCTTAGCTGTGTTCTGATAGGGTGGGAGTGTGTTTTGAATGGGGGCTGTGTTCTGATTGGGTGGGGATGTGTTTTGAGTGGATCGGCTGGTCTCAGCTGCCAGCCTTAGACCTGAACTGGTGAGTTGTGCTGCTTTTGTTCGGCTCCGTGTTTGTGGTGGTGCCATGTTTTTATAGTGGGTGTCAGTTTGCTTATTGTGTGGTTTGGAGGGGTTTAAAGTGGCTAATGTTGCAGCTGTAGTTAGGTTTCTGTTTTGTGGTTGTGTGTCATTATTGTTGTGGGTTCGGATTTGCTTTCTGAATGGTCACTAATGATGGGGGGTGAGGTGTTACCCCCCGTCGATAGGGCTCGCAACCTGGGCGTCCTCTTGGATTCACGGCTCAATTTCGAAGATCATATAGGAGCCATGACCAGGGGGCTTTTGCCCAGCTTCGTCTGGTGCGCCAATTGCGGCCCTATCTGGACCAAGATGCCCTATGCACAGTCACCCATGCGCTCGTGACCTCCCGGCTAGACTACTGCAACGCTCTCTACATGGGGCTGCCCTTGAGGACCACGCGGAGGCTTCAACTGGTGCAGAATGCAGCCGCGCGAGTTGTTATGGGAGTTTCCCAATACTCCCATGTAACATCTCTTCTCCGTGAGCTGCATTGGCTTCCGGTTGCCCTCCGGGTGAGATTCAAGGTGCTGGTAATGACCTATAAAGCTCTAAATGGCTTGGGTCCAGATTATCTAAGGGAACACCTGCTGCCAGCATCAACTTCCCATCGTCCTGTTCGCTCCCACAGGGAGGGCCTTCTCAGGGTGCCGGCGGTTAAGGAGTGCCGGCGGGTGATCCCCAGGGGGAGGGCATTCTCTGTGGGCGCGCCTGCCCTTTGGAGTGATTTACCGGTGGAACTTCGGACCGCCCCCGATCTGCGTTCATTTCGCCGGGACCTGAAAACCTGGTTTTTTTATTTAGCAGGCCTGGACTGAAGGGGTTTTAGCTTTTAATATTGTTTTAATTGTTGGGCTTAAGTAATTTAATCTATTTTAATTTTATACTATTTTTATATTATATTTTATGCTGCCCTGTAAACCGCCCTGAGTCCTTCGGGAATAGGGCGGTATAAAAAAAATTTATTTAAAAAAAAAGGGACCACAGACAGAATCAGCAAGATCCTCCAAAAACACAACATCAAAACAGCATTCTGTACAGAAAGAAAAATATCCACCATCCTAAGAAACCCCAAAAACATAATTGGGTTAGAAAACCAAGGAGTATACGAAATCCCATGCACCACCTGCCCCACCACATACATCGGACAGACCAACAGAAGAATAAGTGCACACATTGAAGTGCACAGGAACTCACTCAGAAAGGGAGAACAAACGTCATCCCTGTTCCAACACTTTAAAGCCACGGGACACGGAATTGATTTTTAAAAAACCAGAACTATCGCCAAAATTGAACATTTTAACAACAGAATAATCAGAGAAGCCATCGAGATAGAAAAACGCCCCCACAGCATGAACAAACGAGATGATACCTCTCGCCTACCAGCCATTTGGAAACCCGCCTTGATTGACAGACGAGTCCCAACCACCAAGAATGATACCAGACCCAAACTCATGATAACATCACATGACATCACCACCACACAACCATTCAAAAAGCAAATCCGAACCCACAACGATAACGACACACAACCACAAAACAGAAACCTAACTACAGCTGCAACATTAGCCACTTTAAACCCCTCCAAACCACACAATAAGCAAACTGACACTCACTATAAAAACATGGCACCACCACAAACACGGAGCCGAACAAAAGCAGCACAACTCACCAGTTCAGGTCTAAGGCTGGCAGCTGAGACCAGCCGATCCACTCAAAACACATCCCCACCCAATCAGAACACAGCCCCCATTCAAAACACACTCCCACCCTATCAGAACACAGCTAAGCCCCCACCCAATCAGAGCACACCTCCACCCCATCAGAACACAGCCAAGCCTCCACCCACAGAACACACCCCCTCTGGCAGTTTAAAAAAGAAGAAAAAGCAGCCACTATCACACACTTCTCCCAGAAGAACGAAGCTGAAGTCACCCGCCTGAGGATGACGGATGAGATTTCGTCAAAATGTTGCCCTGATACCTCCAATTCTACATGGGAAAAAACGCGAATAACCAGAGATCTACACACACACACACACACACACACGTGTGTGTGTGTGTGTGTATTCCTTGATAAGATTAAAAATGCGAATCCCAGGCATATTAAAATTAACATGCTAAGCAAATACTGGGATGGAATAAGAAAAACTAAAACAGTTTTTATTGTTAAAAGATCAAGCTTTCATTGGCTAACTGCGTGGGGAGTGGGGAGTGGGGAGATTGTGTTTATACTGTTGGTGTCTCTGCGCTCATGGAGTGCATCACTGATCTGTTTGTTGAGGCCGGCTGTATTCCTTTGAGTTGTCGCGCATCCGGTTTTGTGGGTTGTAGTTGTCTCTGTGTGTCTGTTGTCAAAAGTGGATTGTTGACAATTCCATGTATTATAGCCATAGCTCTAGTCATTGCCCGTGTTCTTATACCAGAGGTATAGTCAAGGCTATGGTCTTCCCAGTTGCAATGTATGGCTGTGAAAGTTAGAGGACAGGAAGGCCTGGAGGAACATTGTCCATGGGGTCGCGATGGGTCGAACACGACTTCGCAACTAACAACAACAATAGCCATACAACATGTGTGAATATACTTGGACATAAGATACTACTGTGAGAATTAAATGTTCAGCAGAGTGATGGCGCTAGGGAAAAATCTGTCCCTGTGTCTAGTTGTTTTGGCATGTAATGCCATATAGTGGTGTCCCGAGGGGAGGACTTGAAACAGTTGATGTCCAGGATGTGAGGGGTCTGTAGTTATTTTCTCAGCCCTCCTTCTGACCCATGCAATATACAGGTCTTCTATGGAAGGCAGGCTGGTTGCAATAGTTTTTTTTTCTGCTGTCATAACTATCTGTTTGAGTCTGTACCTGTCCTTTTTAGTTGCTGAACGAAACCAGACAGTTATAGAAGTACATATGACAGACTCAATAATTCCTCTGTAGAACTGTATCACCAGCTCCTGAGGCAGTCTGAATTTCCTAAGTTGATGCAGGAAGAAGATTCTTTTTTTCTTTAAATATGTTTTATTGATTTTTAACATACTTACCTTAATATTTGGTAAACAGCATGTTGTCTGGGTTAGTATTTAAAAAACAATAACAATTAATTTCTATAATTCTACAGTCCATGTAATGGCTTTGCTTGATTTTCTCTTTTGCCAATCTTAAATTAATACATTTCTTATAATTTGAATAAATGACAATTAAATATAGACATTTTTCTCATGTTTCTGCAAATAACCACATCAATATAAAGCTTCTTTTATAATTGATCATCTTGATTGCCTCGTCATAGATCCTGTTTACAAAATTCTTATTTAAATTTGTTTTCCCCACGATATTCAAAGCATTCTTACTGGTTAAGATTTTCTCAAAATTAGTTACACTTAGGTATTTACTGTAAGTCTTTTTTCTCATACAAGCCATCCCAACACTTTTACATTTCTCATATCTTTAAAAAAGAAAGAAAAAAAAACGGGGAAAAAACAAAGAAAACATTTCTTTTATATAAACCATCCCAACATTTTTATATTTCTCATGTCAAAAAACAAAACACAAAAGAAAAAAGAAAGAAAAATACTGTATTACTTGAGGGGTTCATCCCTCTTAAACTAATCTTCATTTATATCCAAAATCTTTCTATTTCTTTAATCATATTCAAACAAATATTTAATTTTTAAATATTCCCTCTTGTAAATCCCACCATCTAATTTTTTAATTGTCACTTTAGCCTTTTTTTTTGCCAAACATCTTTCCTGATAAATATGCTTTGCTGAATCAAAGAATCTTACCATAATCTTGTAAGTGTTGCTGCAGGTACAAAAGACAAAACAGGTAAGATTTTTTTATAGGAAGGTTTTGCCCCTTCGTATTCATTGAGAATCTTTTCCTTTCTTTCTTTCTTGATTTTATTTATCATTTTTTGTCTCTCAAGTTTAATTTAATTTAATTTAATAATTTGATTTCTATACCGCCCTTCTCCCGAAGGACTCAGGGTGGTGAACAGGGCAATACACAATAAAAATCAGATACAAAAATTAAAAAACAATTAAAAACCATTAAACATCATGCCCATAAAATCAATACATATTAAGTTAAAAACTAATTTTAAAAACCCAACCCCATCCCGTCAGACCAGGCCAGCTTGTTCGAAAAAGAATGTTTTAAGATCGCGCCGGAAGGAGCGAAGGTCGGGGGCTGTCCGGAGCTCAACCGGTAAGCTGTTCCAAAGGTCTGGCGCGCCCACAGAGAACGCTCTCCCCCTGGGGGTCACCAATCGGCATTCTTTGATCGGCGGCACCCTGAGGAGGCCCTCTCTGTGGGAGCGCACTGGACGGAGGGAAGTTGACGCCGGTCGCAGGTGTTGCCGGTAATCCGGACCCATGCCATGAAGGGCTTTGTACGTCATAACTAACACCTTGAACCTCACCCGGAGAGCAACCGGTAGCCAATGCAGCTCGCGGAGCAGAGGTGTAACATGGGAGTATCGGGAAACTCCCAAGACGACTCGCGCGGCTGCATTCTGCACCAGCTGGAGTCTCCGGGTGGACCTCAAGGGCAGCCCCATGTAGAGAGCATTACAGTAGTCTAGACGAGAGGTCACGAGCGCATGAGTGACTGTGCGCAAGGCATCCCGGTCTAGATAGGGCCGCAACTGGCGCACCAGGCGAACCTGGGCAAAGGCCCCCCTAGTCACAGCTCCAATATGCTCTTCCAAAGAGAGCTGTGAATCTAGAAGGACCCCCAAGTTGCGGGCCCTATCTACGGGGGGTAATAGCTCACCCCCCATGGCCAATGATGGGATAATCGGAATTTCCCGGGATGCCGGCACGAACAGCCACTCAGTCTTGTCAGGGTTGAGTCGAAGCCTGTTCCTCCCCATCCAGACCCGGACCGCCTCCAGGCAACGGGACATCACGTCGAGGGCATCGCTGGGGTGGTTTGGGGTAGAAATAAAAAGTTGGGTATCATCAGCATATTGGTGATACCCAACTCCAAAACCACGAATGATCTCACCCAGCGGCTTCATATAGATGTTGAACAGGAGAGGCGAGAGAACCGACCCCTGAGGAACTCCACAAATGAGAGGTCTCAGGGTCGATCTCTGCCCCCCTGCTAACACCGACTGCGAACGTCCCAGGAGGTAAGAGGAGAACCACTGGAAAACCGTGCCTCCCACTCCTAACCCCCTGAGACGTCGCAGCAGGATACCATGGTCGATGGTATCAAAAGCCGCTGAGAGGTCTAAAAGGACTAGGACAGAGGAACAACCCCTGTCCCGAGCCCGCCAGAGATCATTCACCAGCGCGACCAATGCCGTCTCCGTGCTGTACCCGGGCCTGAAACCCGATTGGTACGGGTCTAGATAGTCAGCTTCCTCCAAGAACAAAGGGAGCTGATGCGCCACCACGCTCTCAACAACCTTCGCCAAAAAGCGAAGGTTGGAGACCGGACGATAGTTGTTTAAAATTGCTGGGTCCAAGGCAGGCTTCTTGAGGAGGGGTCTCACCACCACCTCCTTCAAGGCGGCGGGAAAACTACCCTGACTCAAAGAAGCAGTAATCACTGCCTGGAGCCAGCCTCGTGTCCCATCCCGGGCTGCATAAGTCAGCCAGGAGGGGCACGGGTCCAACAAACACGTGGTGGAGCTCAGCTTCCCCATGATCTTGTCCACTTCTTCAGGGGTCACAGGATCGAACTCTTCCCAGATTAAATCGACAAGACCGCCCGTATCCTCTTCGTCAGACTCTGCCCAGTCGGAGTCCAAACCGGTCCGGATCCGAGCGATTTTGTCCGACAGAAATCGACTAAACTCCTCGGCTCGACCCTGCAAGGGTTCCTCCCTCACCTCCTGATTGAGGAGAGAGCGAGTCACCCTAAACAGGGCGGCCGGGCGATTCTCTGCGGACGCAATGAGGGTGGCAAAGTGGTTAGACCTAGCCACCCTCAATGCTGCGAGATAAGTTCTCGTAAACGACCTTAGTCGTAACCGGTCGGATTCGGATCGGCTGGACCTCCAACAGCTCTCTAGGCCCCGTCTCCGACGCTTCATCTCGCGGAGCTCCATGGAGAACCATGGGGCCCGTTGGGATCTGCGTCGGGTCAAGGGCCGCATGGGTACAACTTGGTCGAGTGCCTCTGTGGCTGCCCTTTCCCAGGCTTCCACCAGGGCATCGACCGAGCTGTGAGCAAAGGAGGCAGGTGGGGGCCCAAGCGCCGATTGGAACCGCTCAGGGTCCATAAGGCGCCTAGGGCGGAACCATCTTGTTGGCTCAGCAACCCCACGACAGGGAGTGGCAAAACGGAAGACCATCCGCAGGAGATGATGATCGGTCCATGACAGGGGTAAATTAATTGGGGAACCCCCCCCCAAGAACATCTAACCACCGTCCAGATAGAAAAACCAGATCGAGCGTGTGACCCCCTCCGTGAGTTGGGCCCAGAATAACCTGCTTCAGGTCCATGGCCGTCATGGAAGCCATGAACTCCCGAGCTAACTCAGATGATCCCCCCAGGGATGGTAGGTTGAAGTCACCCAAAACTATAAGTTTGGGGAACTCAACCACCAACCCTGAGAGGATATCGAGAAGCTCAGGCAGGGCTGCTGCCACGTGTCTAGGTGAAATATACACCAACAGCAAGCCCAACTGAGCTCTGGGACCACATCTCAGGAGGAGGGACTCACACCCGGCTATCTGGACTATGGTGGCCTCCCGCGGACATAAGGTCTCCCTCACAACAACTGCCACTCCACCGCCCCTACCCTGAGCCCTAGGCTGGTGCAGCACCCGGAAACCTGATGGGCTAAGATCAACCAGGGGGACCCCGCCCTCTGGGCCCAACCAGGTCTCCGTAATGCAAGCCAGGTCCGCATGCTCCTCCTCAATCAGATCGCGAATGAGAGGTGCTTTATTCATTACAGACCTGGCATTAAAATACACGAGCCTGAGCTCAGCCTGAGCCTGAGTTCTCATAGTTCTCCTGGCAGAATCCATTTTGTCAAATCTTTTTTCTTGTCCTCAAACCTATTTTGTGATCTTAGAGTATAGGTTATCTTTTCCATGTCCAGTATGTCCTGTAAGTTTTTTTTCATCTGGGTTAAGTCATACTTCCTTTTATTGTTAAGATCCATCTTAAAATCTCTCTCCTCTGTCTCATATTCAATTGTATGTTTTTTCTGCTCACTCTCTATTTTTATTTTCTGAGAATTTTTGTGTTGTAAAGTTATATTGGAGATGTGTTCATTTATATTTTCAAAGTTATTTTTAATTTCCTCATGGTTTGAGATCATTGTGGTTTGGATTTGTTGAAACATAGCATAGATCTCCTTCTGGAAAGTATGTTTTTTCTTGATATATTCTTTCTGCAGATCTCTGGTTTTCCATAATAGCCAAAAATCAGGGTTTTTCTTTCTCTGCAGAGAGCTTTAGAGTCACAGTTGAGTTTATTTATTTATTTATTTATTATTTGGATTTATATACCGCCCCTCTCCTGAAGGACTCGGGGCGGTGTACAGGGCAATTAAAACACAATATACAGCACATAATATACAAAAATTAAAATAAATTAAACCAAATAGCCCAAGCAATAAAACACGTTCTAAAATTTAAAATTTGGAATTTAAAATCTAAAACCCCAATCCCTCAGTCCAGGCCGGCAAGTTCAAATAACCAAGTCTTCAGGTCGCAGCGAAAAGAGCGAAGGTTGGGAGCCATCTGGAGCTCAACAGGAAGCTGGTTCCAGAGGGCAGGCGCGCCCACAGAGAATGCTCTCCCCCTGGGGGCCACCAGTCGACATTCCCTGACTGGCAGCACCCTGAGGAGGCCCTCTCTATGGGAGCACACAGGACAATGGGAAGTTAACGCCGGCAAAAGGTACTCCCGTAAATAATCCGGGCCCATGCCATTTAGGGCTTTATAGGTCATCACCAGCACCTTGAATCTCACCTGGAAGACAACTGGAAGCCAATGCAGCTCGCAGAGCAGAGGTGTTACATGGGAGTATCAGGAGACCCCCATCACAACTCGCGCGGCCGCATTCTGCACCAGTTGGAGCCTCCAAGTGGTATTCAAGGGCAGTCCCATGTAGAGAGCATTGCAGTAGTCTATCCGAGAGGTCATGAGCGCATGAGTGACTGTGAGTAGGGCATCTCAGTCCAAATAGGGCCACAACTGGTGCACCAAGCGAACCTGGGCAAAAGCCCCCCTGGTCACAGCTCCTATATGATCTTCTAAACAGAGCTGTGAGTCAAGGAGGACAACCAAGTTGCGAGCCCTATCTATGGGGGGTAACATCTCACCCCTTATAGTTAAAGATGGAAAAGAGTGGACAACCCGAGATGCCGGTATACACAGCCACTCGGTCTTGTCGGGATTTAGACGAAGCCTGTTCCTCCCCATCCAGACCCTCACCACCTCCAGGCAATGGGACATCACGGCGAGGGCATCACTGGGTTGATTTGGGGTGGAAATAAAAAGCTGGGTATCATCAGTGTACTGATGATACCCCACCCCAAAACCACGAATGTGTTGTGATTCAGGGTCAGCCTGTGGGTTCGGTAGTTGGGTCGGACGACTCAGAGGAGGAGGGGGGTGTTGAAGACCTTGTTGATGATAGCCCTCAGGCAGGCCCCTCCCACTTGGTCACCATGGAGACCCAGCTGTGTGAGCCTGACAGTGTGGATGAAGATGACCCACAGCTGGCGCTGTTCAAGGACGCCCGACACAGGAGGCAGTCAAGTAGGAGTAAACAGAGGAAGGCAATGGGGCTTCTTGGAAGGAGGGAGAGAGAAGCCACGCCCTGAACTCTTTATAAAGGACTTGTGTGGGGAGGGCTGGTTTGCTGAAAGCAACCGCTCAGATAGTGTTTCAAAGCTCCTGTATCTTGGTTCGTGTCTTGTTTGTTTTTGTAATAAATTTGGCAGACGTGATTCCAGCCTCTTGCCGTTTGTAAAGGGGTTGCCTTTTCTGCAAGGCCGGTAGCAGGCTGGTAAAGAACAGAATGATCTCACCCAGCGGCTTCATACAGATGTTGAACAGAAGGGGTGAGAGGACCGACCCCTGAGGGACTCCACAAACGAGAGACCTCGAGGCCGACCTCTGCCCCCCTGTCAACACCGACTGCGAACGACCCAGGAGGTAGGAGGAGAATCACTGTAAAACAGTGCCACCCACTCCCAACCCCCTGAGGCGCCGCAGTAGTATACCATGGTCGATGGTATCAAAAGCCGCTGAGAGATCTAATAGGACTAGGACAGAGGAGCAACCCCTGTCCCGAGCCCACCAGAGATCATTCACCAGTGCGACAAATGCCATCTCCGTGCTGTACCCGGGCCTAAAGCACGATTGGTAGGGGTCAAGATAATCCGCTTCCTCCAGGAAGAGAGGAAGCTGATGTGCCACCACACTCTCAACAAACTTCGCTAAAAAGCGAAGGTTGGAGACCGGATGATAGTTATTCAAAATGGCCGGGTCCAGTGCAGGCTTCTTGAGGAGGGGCCTCACCACCGCCTCCTTCAAGGCGGCAGGGGAAGCTACCCTCTCTCAAAGAAGCAGTTATTACCGCCTGGAGCCAGCCTCGTGTCCCCTCCCGAGCTGCATAAACCAGCCAGGAGGGGCACGGGTCCAATAAACACGTGGTGGAACCCAGCCTCCCCATGATCCTGTCCACTTCTTTCAGAGTCACAGGATCAAATTCTTCCCAAGTAATGTTCCCAAGAGCACTCGATTCCCCATCGTCAGACTCCGCCCAGTCGGAGTCCAGACCAGCCTGAATCCGAGTGATTTTATCTGCCAGATATTGACTAAACTCCTCGGCACGACCCTGCAGGGGCTCCTCCCTCACCTCCTGATTCAGGAGGGAGCGAGTTACCCTAAACAGGGTGGCCGGGCAATTATCTGCGGATGCGATGAGGGTAGAGAAGTAATTGGACTTCACTGCCTCCATCGCTGCGAGATAAGACCTCATAAAGGTTCTTAACCGCAATTGATCAGACTCAGACCGGCTGGATCTCCAACAGCTCTCTAGGCTCCGTCTCCGACGCTTCATCTCCCCGAGCTCCACGGAAAACCATGGTGCCCGGCAGGATCTGCGCCGGGTCACAGGCCGCATGGGAACAACGCAGTCGAGTGCCTCCGTATTTGTAATCCGGAAAGGTCAATTTTTTTCCTAAAGTTTGTAATTCTCACTTTATAAATAGCCCCAAATGTTCTCTCTCTCTTTTTTTGTCACAGCTGTTCCCTGTTATTAAGACATTGAAGGTCACCAAAAGCAAGTTATCTTTTCCTGGGCTTTACCAGCTACTGTAATAGAGCAACTGCTGTTGTATATTTTCATCCACCACTAGGTGTCAGCACCAGTTCATTTTTCAGTAATAGACAATTGTTTACTTCTATTATTTACTTCTATTTTCATGGTTTAAAAGGAAAATCTTAACAGTTTCCACCGATTTCAAACTTATCCAAATTAAGTCTTATATTCATTTCATTTCAGTATATATCTGTTCCCCCTGAAAAGTTTAATTTGTCGCTTCCGTCTGCAGGAGGGTGGGGCAGATCCCCCTCCTTCTCACTTTCGGAAGCTTTTTGCTTCTTGGGGCTTTTCTTTCTTTTTTCCCCAGGAAATCAATTTTCAAGTAGAAGAGAGAAAATCACTATTCTTACCCAGTTCCAAACACATTGTTTACAGTCAGCTTAAAGTAGTGCTTTTGGGCTTTGGCTGCTTGTAGCTTGGACTACTCTGAAGTTAAGCTAGCCTTTCTCCTGCTAGTTTCTGGAGGGCTTTTCCCCAACCGATCGGATCAACTGCCGTCTCTCCAAAATCAGTGGAACTTCCTTCCTTCTTTGTTGCCTTTACAGGGCAACTTCAGGCCCATTTAGGGTCCCCTAGCACAGGGCTTTTCAACCTTTTCACCAATTGTACCACTTTTAGGATATGGCAATATCCAAGTACCACCAGTCACCTAGCAAACTTGACCCCCCCAAAAAAGGAAAAAAGTGATAAAGTACAGGTAGTCCTCGACTTACAACAGTTTGCTTAGTGACTTTTTGAAGTTACAACGGCACTGAAAAAGTGACTTATGACCATTTTTCACACTTATGACCATTTTAGCATTCCCAGGATCACATGATTTTCATTCAGATGCTTGGCAACTCATTTATATTTATGATGGTCACAATGTCCCAGGGGCATGTGATCCCCTTTTGCAACCTTCTGACAAGCAAAGTCAATGGTGAAACCAGATTCACTTAACAACCTTTTATATCAGGGGTGTCAAACTCAATTTCATTGAGGGCCACATTAGCATTGTGGTTACCATTTGGGGGGTGTCCTTCCTTTCTTTTTCCCTCCCTCCTTCTCATTCATAACTTCCTTCCTTCCTTCCTTCCTTCCTTCCTTCCTTCCTTCCTTCCTTCCTTCCTTCCTTCCTTCCTTCCTTCCTTCTGCAAGGCTGTCAGGGCTCAGCAGAAGTGCCAGGATCAGCACCGGGAAGAAAGATACTTAAATCCACCCACCAAATCATCTTTTCACAGCCTTGGGGCTATGCAAAATGTGGGTCTTTGGAAACTCAGCCTCTACAAAAACCTTTGTTTTGTTTTGTTTTTACATGTCAGGCACTGTTAAGGCTCTCTGGCAGCTTCATTCTTCAATGCATATGGCCAATATTTAAGAATACAGCCCCAAACCTCTTACGCAAACACAATGCATCATGTCAGTTGTAGGACAAATAACATGAGCAAGCATTTTATTTCCTCCCTGGATACAATTCCTGCAGCTGCAGAAAAAGCAGCAAAAATAGAAAAAAGAGAGAATGTGCATTTCATTAATGGAGCACAAAGGAACAGTCAGTGACTCAGACTTAAGGGGAAAAATAGGTTAAAAATAAATTTAAAAAGACACATCACAACAATGTTTTTTTTTGCCATGGCGCAAGTTTCAAATTGACTCCGGAGTTCATAGATCTTAAACCAGGGGTGGGAAACCTTGGCTCATTTATGACTTGTGGACTTCAACTCACAGAATTCCTGAGCTAGCATGGCTCAGCTTGGAAACCTCTCCCTTTCCCCTCAGCATGGCTGGCTCAGGAATTCTGGGAGTTGAAGTCCACAAGTCATAAAAGAGCCAGAGTTCCCCACCCCTGTCTTAAACAGTTCCTCCGCGGGAATTGCATCCCATGAAGGAAGCCGAGTGAGGGATTTACTAAGGCTTTGGAAATGGGTGTTTGTAAGTCTAACCAAACAGGCCAAAGCTGACAGCTGCTCTTTGCTAAACTTTTCTAAAAAAAGCAACGTTGCAAAAAAGAGAAACCAGCGAAGGAGCCAAACTTTTTCCTTCAACCTTCTCCAGAGGAAAGAGGAATACGGCATCCACTAGGCATTTTTTTGTCAAAATTGGGCACCCAAAGCAAAGGGAAAAAACTGCTGTGGAGTTTTGAAAAACTGCCAGGGCTGCTGCGCCCCTTCCCAAAACAAAGAGCCCCATGCAGCCCAGCCTCATCCAACACAGCCGCCGTGATGCCTGGCCACTTACTTGTCCAAAATGAAGTACAGGTTGAAGCCTCCATAGCAGGTGGTGCCTCCCTCCTCTCCCTGCCCCCCTCGCCCATCACAGTGGACCATAAAGGCGGCCAGGAAGAGCCACTGCAAGCCCCGGGGAAGAGGTCTCTGCACTGCATGAGCAAATACTGGCAGCCCAAGGCGGTGAGGTTCCCGGGGCTCTGCTCCTCCCAAGCTCCTTCAGCAGATGGCCAGGCAGCGGTGGCTTCTCAGGGGATCAAATCCTCACATTCAAAAAGGAGGGGAAAAGCCTGTCCAAAGGTGGGGTTTGGGGGTTTTTTGGGTGGTTTCAGATTTCCCTTCTGCTCTGCTTTACCTCCAATCTGTTTTCAGGGGCGCCTCTGCCTTGTGCTTCCAGCGCAGCGCAGCTGAGCCTGCCACTGTCGCCCAGGCAATTGGCAACTTCCGGTTCCCATTGGTTTGCTTTGCCCTAGATTTGAGGAACATGGAAGGCTCATCCCCCTCCCGCCTCCTTCCCCGTGAAGGAAAGAGTGCTGATCTTGGCGCTTCTGCTAAGCCCTGAAGAAGCACCAATCAGAAGAAGTGCTGATCAACTGGAGCCTGGCGCTGATCCTGGCACTTCTGCTGAGCCCTGACAGCCCTGCAGCTCCAGCTGTCTCTCACTCAGGCTTGTGCAGTGCTGCCGTCAGTTCAGCTCATTCCCCTCCCCCGCTACCACTTCTAAGATGGTCACGTACCACCTGCCAGTTGCCGATGTACCATAGGTGGTACACGCACCACCAGTTGAAAAGCCCTGCCCTAGCAGTCCTTGGACTGCAAGGCGATTAAACCGGTCAGTCCTAGAGGAGATCAACCCTCACTGCTCTTTAGAAGGCCAGATCCTGAAGCTAAAACTCAAATACTTTGGCCACCTAATGAGAAGGAAGGACTCACTGGAGAAGAGCCTAATGCTGGGAAAGATTGAGGGCAATAGAAGAAGGGGACGACAGAGAATGAGGTGGCTGGATGGAGTCACTGAAGCAGTAGGCGTGAGCTTAAATGGACTCCAGAAGATGGTAAAGGACAGGAAGGCCTGGAGGAACATTGTCCATAGGGTCGCGATGAGTCGGACACGACTTCGCAGCTAACAACAACAAAGCAGGCAGAAATTGGCTATAGGGTGCAGAGCCCTGCGATCACTTGGCTGCTGCGCTACTGCACAAAACCAGAAGCCAGATAGAAGATTTTTTGTTGTGCCTTTTTGATGATGGTTCTAATGTTAGGTGTCCATTTCAAATCCTTGGAGATTATAGAACCCAAAAACTCAAAGGATTCTACTGCTGATAGTGTGCTGTCAAATATAGTAAGAGATGGTATAATAGGAGGGCTCCTCCTAATAAATGTCAAATAAATAACTGTCAAAGTGGCAATTCTACACAGTCATGTTTGTGGTGGTTATTTAAAAATACGAGAGCAGTGGCGAGGGTGTAGTGTCTCTACAACCATGGCCAGAGGGCATATTCAGACTTGTCAGAGTGGTGATTCTGCATACTTGTGTTCTGCAGTTTAAAAACTCTGGCCTGCCTTTGGAAAATAATATGGCAACCTCAGACTCCAAAGAAGAGTTTAATAAAGGTGATATGGCTAAGTCTGAATGTGATCTGTAGGATGTACAGATAGTCCTTGATTTACAACAGTTCATTTAGCGACAGTTCAAAGTTACAACACTGCCAAAAGTATGACCCAGTCCCAAAGTTATCACTGTTGCTGCACTCTTGCAGCCATTCACCCTTATGACCAATTGCAGAGATGCTGCAGCATGCCCCCCACACCTATTTCCCCCCATTTCCCCCATATCCTGCCCCATCAGTTCCTCACAGATATTGGGCCTGCTTTGCCACCCCAGTGGGTTCCACATGCTCCCTTCCACTCCTCCCCACCCCACCCTGATCACCGATCGCTCACTTACCTTTCCAAGCTCTCCAGATGCTGGGGTACAGAAGAAGAAGGCCAGTCAATTGCTGAGCCACACAGCAAAGTTCCAGAAGAGGCCAGATTTTCTGAGACACCGGTGAAATCTTCCTAAGGCAAACACAGCATTTGCCTTATTTCCAAGGCTTTCACAGCTAAACTTTGGCAAAAAAAGAGAGCAGCTTTTGTGAGGGTGGGGAACCGGCAGTTCCCTCTTGTAAACTGAAACTCTTCTCTTTTTTTCCAGCATTAACATAACAGTAACAGCTAAGTATGGGGGAGAGAGCCAGCAAATTTGCCTTACTTTGCAAAGTATTAGCATATGCTGTAACATAAAGCCTTTAGACTTTGTGCCCTTTATTGTCAGGATGGAGGAGGGGAAAGAGACTGTTATGTTAATGCTGGAGAAAAAAAGAATATTAGTTTACAAGAGGGAACTGATGGTTACCCACCCTACCCCCAACGCCAAAGTTTAGCTGCATTTGCCTTAGGAAGACTTCAGTTTACAAGCAGGAGCTGCTTTCTTTGCCGAAGTTTAGTTGCAAAAGTCTGTGTTTGCCTTAGGAAGATTTTGCTGGTGTCTCAGAAAAAGCCAGTCTCTTCTGGAACTCTGCCATGTGGCTCAGCAATGGAGTGGCTTTCTCCTTCCATACCCCAGGCCTCTGGAGCGCTTGGAAAGGTAAGTGAGTGATCGGTGATCAAGGTGGGGTGGAGGGAGGCCTTCACAGGTTGGAGGAAGAGCCAACCACCCCTGAGGCACCCCATATTTGACCTAACAACCAGCATGTTCATTTTACAAATGCTTGGGGGAGCAGGCATGGGGGCTCATTCATTTAACAAGATCCAATTAATGAATCCTCAGGTTATGAATGTAATTGGCATACTCCATTACATTCGTAACTCGAGGATTACCTGTACAATTGATTCCCAAACCAGTCAAGCATTGTTGCAGAATTAGGAAAAAGGCTAAGCTAAGTCCACAATATGGTTATCATGCCCTGCTATTGCCAGTTTTTTCAAGCATACAATGGTAAGTTGAAAAAAACCATTAAGAAATTAGTACTTTTATTAGTTGAAACCATCAGTCTACTCTATGTTATTTTTTGTGTTAGAAATCACAGTGACTAAAGATCATGATAGCAAACATCTCTATTGCATAATGAGGAGCAAGATGGACATGGGTGGACACAAAGCATGAGGCTCCCTGCTATGAAGGGGATGAGAAAGAGAGTGGTACAGGGGAACCCCTATCAACCCACTGCACACCCATATCCCACCCCTTGTAGGAGATGACCAGGCTGACACTGAGGGAGAGGTTAAATACGTCATCAGTCATGAGTCTGATGCTCCCACAAGAGATCTAAGTCCAGCCCACCTTGAATGCCTTTCTTATCTCCCGCTAATTTCCCTTGACAGTTAGTAGCTCAGATTCTTGTAGAGAGCTTAAGGTTGCAATAAGTGTTTATACTCATTTGAACTGCCTCAATCTCCTGATTTCCCTGGTGCTTGACGTTAATCTTTTTTTTTATCCCATTTATATCCCGCCCTTCTCCGAAGACTCAGGGCGGCTTACAATCTAAGCACAAATCAATGTGCTTAGCAATAGCCTTCATTCTATGTATATGCCTGCTTATTAGGGCTTTCAGGACCCCCCAAGCGGCATTATTACAAAGTCAGCTTATTGCCCCCAACAATCTGGGTCCTCATTTTACCTACCTCGGAAGGATGGAAGGCTGAGTCAACCTTGAGCCTGGTGGGACGCGAACCTGCACTAATTGCAGGCAGCTGGTGTTACTTAAGGAGGCATTAGCCTACTGCTCCACCAAGGCTCTTTTTACTACTCTCCTTCACCAAAAATTGTCTTGGACCCCGGAATACCGTAGCTATGACCTGAGATCCCAGAGCTGCAGCAATAGCAGATAAGCCACCTCTGCTGTATCAGCAGACACCAAGATGGCATTGAAAACAAAATCAGAAATCTTGCATCCAATTTTTTAACAAATGATGCAGCAAATGCATCTCCTGACTCAACAAGGCATTCCTCTGTAACCACAACCACCTGCTTCACCAGCCCAGGCACAACTGTCTGTTCCTGCCATGCTCATGCCCAAGTATCCTGGCTGCCTACCACTAAGATTCCCTGTCGAGTCTGATAAGATGAGAACATTTTGTTGTGATTCAGTGTCAGCCTGTGCTCCCAGCACCTGAGTCCAAGGAATCTGAGGAGGAGTAGGAGGAGGAAGGGTTTGTAGAGCCTTCGGTGTCAGAGGGAGGCTCTGATGCACTGCAGGACTCTCAGCCTGGCCCCTCCAGTCGTGTTCCTCATGAGGCTCAGTTGTGGGAGGAGGAGGTGTAGGACTCAGAGGAGTCACAGCTGAATCTGTTCAGAGACGCTAGAAGCAGAAGGCAATCCAGCAGAGCAGAGCAGAGAAAATCAATGAGGCAACTCAGTGAAAAGAGGAAAAGGCATTGAGAAGCCACGCCTTGGGACAGATAATAAAAGGGGAAGGTGTGGGCGGTGCTGGTTGCTGAAGGCAACCGTTTGTAGACATTCAAAGAGAATCCTGGGCTGTTCTTGCTAATCTGTTTGACTCTTGTTTGTTGTTTGGTTCTTGTTTGCTGTTTTGAATCATTTATTGAAGAAAATGTTCTGCTGCTTTTTTGTTTGAAAGACTTTATCATTTTGGAACTGTAAATAAATTTGGGTTGGGTTTCTTCCAGCCTATTGATTTGTCAAAAGGAAAAAGGGGTTGTCCCTATCACACAAACAGGGCCAGTCGTAGGCTGGAACAGAACACATTCCTAGCACAGTGCAATGTGTTCATCAGCACCTGACCAGATAAAACAAGGGTCTCCTTCATCCTCACACTTTTAATCAACTCCACTGCCAAATGGGCCCTTCCACTCATTGAAACCAACAACCCCATCCTGGATAGTTACCCAAACTTCCTCACTAGATTTAGATAGCATTTTGGAGACCCTATTGGGATAGAAGCTGATGAACAGCACATCTTCCAAATCTGCCAAGGCAACATGTCTATGAGAGCATAAGTTGAAGATTTCAAGGTCATTGCAGCAAATCTGGATTGGAATGAGCCAGCCCTAAGAGCACAATTCAAGAACAGGCTCAAAAAAGACATAATCACACAACTGATACAACAAGGTATTCCCCAGGGTCTACAAGACCTCTACCTAGCCACTATAACAGCTGAGTCTAAACTTGCAGAACTTAAAGCATTTTTTGGCAGCCCAAGGCAACCATTTCCAAAGATGACTTTCTTCATCACTAGCTCTAGCCTCCCTGCCCCCTAGGATTTGTACGTTGGAAAGCCAATGCAAATTGGAGTGGTCAGACAAGCTCCGGGAGCAGAAGAATGGCAAAGGTGCAAAGAGCTTGCCCTGTGTTTCTATTGCAGAAAGCCTGGCCACATGGTCAATAATTGCCCTACTAAACCTCCCAGGAAAGGCAACAGATAGCCTGGTAATGTCTCCACTACTCACCACTTGGACAACAAGCCCCAAGGCCAGGGAAACAAGAAATGCCCTCCCTCCATGAGCTCATGGGTGGACCACCAAAGCACTGAATGGAGCTCAATTACCTCCATGTTCAGGTACATTAATATAATTTGATTTTACCCTGACACTTCCCAGTGGTCAGGAAACCACCATCCCTGTCTTGATAGATTCTGAGTCAACCTCTGACTTCATAAGCCTCGCCACTGTTCAGAAACTTAAGATCCCTACAGTTTTCCTAAAGTCTCCATTGCCAGTGATAACTATTGATGGCCAAATTTTAAAAGCAGGCCTCATTACTCATGCCACAGTGCTTTTGAAGTTAACAATAAATCAGCATTCTGAAAAGTTAACTTTCTTTGTAGTGGAACACATTAATCTTCCACTAGTGCTTGGAACTGCTTGGTTACAACACCACAAACCCACTATTAAGTGGAAAAATCTATTTATTGCATTTTAAAATCCTGAATGCCTTTCTCACTGTGATCAGCCCTCTGAAGCCCCCCCTCCCCCTCTCCAAAGGTTCACAGAGAGATTCCCAATCTGCCAAGTAAATATGCAGACTTCACTGATGTGTTTGGGGACGAGGAATCCTCAGTCCTCCCCACATACAGAGACTGCGATTATGCCATAAACCTGGTCCCTGGTGCCAAAACTTTTGCCAAGAAACAATACCAAAAGTCTACTACATCAGGGCTTTTCAACCTTATCACAGATTGTACCACTTTTAGGACATGACAGTATTTGAGTACCACCAGTGCTTAGCAAGGTGTCAAAAACTTGATGACTAAAAAAAGGGGGAGGGGATTTGGGATTTTACTAATAAGATTCATTTGTTGCTATAGAAATGGTTAGTTTATAATATTATGGAAAAGTAAAAAGTTCAAGGGACGCGGTGGCTCAGTGGGTTAAGACACTGAGCTTGTCGATCAGAAGGTCGGCAGTTTGGTGGGTCGAATCCCGAGTGCTGCGTAGCAGAGTGAGCGCCTGTTACTTGTCCCAGCTTCTGCCAACCTAGCAGTTTGAAAGCACGTAAAAATGCAAGTAGAAAAATAGGGACCACTCCGGTGGGAAGGTAACAGCGCTCCGTGCGCCTTTGGCGTCTAGTCATGCCGGCCACATGACCACGGAGACGTCCTCGGACAAGCGCTGGCTCTTCAGCTTTGAAACGGAGATGAGCACCGGCCCCTAGAGTCGGAAACGACTAGCACACCTGTGCGGGGGAAACTTTACCTTTACTAAAAAGTTGAGGTTCAATGTTAATGCTTCCTTCTACTGCAACAGAGGAAGTCTGTTCTTTTTCCCTTCTGCCCCTCACTTTTCCCCCTTTTTCCTCCCCACTGTGTCCTACTATTTGCTTTTGTATTTTTGTATTTTATTCTATAATCTAATAAAATATTACAAAATGTAGGAAAAAAGTAAAAAAGTACCAGTTGTAATTTGTTTGGTGGCTGTTCCTTTGCTGAATCACTTTCCCTTTGCACTGACAAATGTATGATGAATTTATCCATGTTTATTAATATGCACCACTAGCAGCTAGCTCAGGGGTCTTCAAAGTTGGCACTTTTAAGACTTGTGGACTTCAACTCCCAGAATTCCTCAGCCCTCATGGCTGGATGAGGAATTCTGGGAGTTGAAGTCCACAGGTCTTAAAGTTGCTAAGTTTGTAGACCCCTGGGCTAGCTGGTCAGCCCTTCTTAGCTCTTCTTCCACAGTGTAATAAGAATGCCCCCCCAATCCCTTCCCTGTACCCTTAAAGACACAGGAATCAAGTGCAAAGCAAGAGAGGCTCACAAAATAAACACATAAACTGGGTTTTTTTTCCTTTAAGCTGCCTCAGGGGTGTCACGTGCCCCAATGTTGCAATCCTGACTGAAAGGCTTGGCAATTGCAAAAAGCTTTAGCTTTAAAATTAAACCTGTTTACCTTCAAAGAAAACTTTCTAAAAGCCATAGACAGACTCAAGATAAGGGGGTAAAACTAATTACATTTGTTTAAAGGGATTAAACCTACAGAAGTCAACACTTTGGACTCATTGCTAGCCTAAAATACAGACAAAAATATTCCAATAACCAAAGCACACAAAGGAGCCTCTGAATTACAAAATGCTGTAAAAACTGTACAAAAAACCTTATGGTAACCCAATCAAGCTGCCAGCTGATCCAGAACTAAATAAACCCACCTCCTTTCTGAAATGCCGGCTTTTCATTTCATCAGCGCTGTTTTCATTCTCCTGGCTGGAGAAAACAAACCAGGGGACCTTTTCTTCCAGCAACAGCTGCTGCTTCTCTGTCCCTGTTTCCTCCCTGCCAGCTGACCTCTCCTTCTCTTTCCCTGTTGTCTTTTTTTCCCTCTCCTGCCCAAACCACCTCCTTTTATAGCCTCTCCTTTGCTCCTCTCCCTTTTTCTTCAGTTCACCTCCAGCTCCATGGTGCTTCTGGAAGCACCAATCAGCTGGAGCCAATCAGCTGGAGCCCTGCCAGCTCCTGGGGCGTCTGCCAAGCCCAGCCAGTCCTGCAGCTGCAGCTGCCTCTCCCTCAGGCTTGGCTCGCTTCGGCTCATTCCCCTCCCCTGCTACACTGGTCTAGCAGTTGCGTACCACCTGCCACGTGGCAAAGTACCACAGGTGGTATGCGTACCACCAGTTGAAAAGCCCTGTACTACAGAATTAGAAGCTTTGAAACAATATTTGCAATCTAATTTGAAAAAGGGATTCATAAGACCCTCCCAGTCTCCTGCCTCAACTCCCACCTTCTTTGTACCCAAGAAGCAAGACCCCAGTGGGCCTAATAATGGTGATGACCCCCACTAGGAGTGGTCCATGATTAGAAGGTTTTAAATGCAGTCACAGTAAGAGACCATTATCCAATGCCATTAATTCCAGACCTATTAAATAGACTGCAGAAAGCAAGCATTTTTATGAGACTACACCTCTGCAATGCTTACAACCTTATTCAAATAAAAGAAGGCCATGATTACTTAACTCACTTTGACACCAGATACAGCAAATTTGAATACATAGTGCTGCCTTTTGGACTGTGTAAAGCCCTGGGTGTATTTCCAGATTCATGAACCAAGTTTTTGCAGATTTAATAGATAAATTTGTGGTCTTATATTTAGATGATATTTTAATCTACTCTGAGAATGAGGCTCAGCACACAGACCATGTGGGTAGTCCTCAGTAGACTAAGAGATAACAACCTCTTTGCCAAGCCAGAAAAATATGCCTTTGATTTACAACAACTAGACTTCTATGGCTACAGTATTTCCACAAGAGGCATCCAGATGGAGTCCCAGAACGTCTAAGATGTACTAGACTGACAAGCCCCCCACACAGCCAAAGATGTCCAATGCTTCCTGGGCTTTGCTAACTTCTACAGGAAATTTATACCAGGCTTTGCTCATAAAGCCAAACCACTGACCCAACTGATAAAGAAGGGAGTTAAATTCACTTGGACCTCTACACATTAATCAACATTTAAAAAGTTAAAGCAGCTCTTTGCTTCCCAGCCCCTCTTTCAGCACCTAGACACATCAAATAAATTTATTGTCCAGACTGATGCCTCAGATGTTGCCATTGGACCTGTTCTTTTACAGGAGGGGGAGACAAAAGACAGCCTTGTACCATGCTCCTTTTCCAGAGCCCTGACTGACCCAAAATGTAATTATGACATCTTTAATAAAGAACTCCTTGCCATTCAATCAGCATTGCAACACTGGAGACACTTCCTAAAAGGTGCATGCTTTCCTATAGTGGTCAACAGTGGCCACAAGAATTTACACACCCTGCAATGAACCAAGCCAATTTTGCCCAGACAAGTCAGATAGAGCCAATTTTTCTCACATTTTAATTTCTACATTAAATACATCCCAGGCTCTAAGAACCTAATGCCAGATGCGCTCTCTTGCATACCAGAATATCCTCTGGTTCAACAGACTCCAGCACCAGCAACAATTCTACAACCTTCAAATTTCCAGCATCAACAACCACCACCAGCAACTGAGAGGTTGGGAGCTACCCAACTGCACAAGGACTTAATCACCAGGATAAAGACTCAGCAACAACTAGATCGCTTCTCACGGGCCAGGCTAGATTACCTCAAGGAGACCCCAGCAGGTACTGTAACCCCATTCACAATGGAGGGAGGTGCCCTGAAACACAGAAGGAGAATAGTAGTCCCCTCCCCCCATGCAGGGAAGAGGTATTGCAGCTTTGCCATGATCAAAGGGCAGAGCATGGAGGCAATTTCAAAACCCTGTAAAGCACATTAAGAGACTTTTGGTGGCCTAAGATGGCTGCAGACATGAAGGAATATGAAGCCACTTGCCACACATGCAGGAAGGCCAAACACAGTGGTGGGATTCAGCCGGTTCGCATTGATTTCGTAGAACTGGTAGCTAAATTTTGTTGAGTTCGGAGAACCGGCTGAACCCATGCTGCTTCTGGAAGTCTGTTCTAGGCCTGGGAGGCCTAGAGGAGGTCTCCCAGACCTAGAATGGCCCACCAGAAGTGCACTGATGTCACTTCCGGAAGTCTGTTCTAGGCCTGGTGGAGGCCTCCCAGGCCTAGAACAGCCCGCCCGAAGTGTGTTGATGTCACTTCTGGAAGTCTGTTCTAGGCCTTGGAGGCCTGGAGGAGGCCTCCCAGGCCTAGAATGGGCCACAGGAAGTGCATTGATGTCACTTCCGAAAGTCTGTTCTAGGCCTGGTGGAGGCCTCCCAGGCCTAGAACAGCCCGCCCGAAGTGTGTTGATGTCACTTCCGGAAGTCTGTTCTAGGCCTGGTGGAGGCCTCCCAGGCCTAGAACAGCCCGCCCGAAGTGTGTTGATGTCACTTCTGGAAGTCTGTTCTAGGCCTTGGAGGCCTGGAGGAGGCCTCCCAGGCCTAGAATGGGCCACAGGAAGTGCATTGATGTCACTTCCGGAAGTCCGTTCTAGGCCTTGGAGGTCCAGGCCTGCATCCATGCAGAGAACTGGATGTTAAAATATTTGAATCCCACCACTGGCCAAATGCCTCCATCAGAAGCCAGCAGAACCTTTGCAACCTGTACCTATGTCCCCCCCTCCCCTTGGAATACAGTCTCTCTGGATTTCATTACTGATTTACCCTCTGTCCAAGGCTTCACTACCATACTAGTCTTTTCACCAAGGTTGCCCATTTCATACCCTGCAAGGGCTTGCCCAATTCCAAAGACACATCCCAACTTTTTCTAGACCACATCTTTCACTTCCTTGGGATGGTCTCAGCACTTGTGTAAGACAGGGGTGCACAATTCCAATTTAGATTTTGGAAAGCACTTTTCCAGCTACTAAATGTCAAGGTCAACTTCTTCTCAGCTCACCACCATGCCACAAACGGGGAGTCTGAGAAAACTAACCAGCTCATCCAGCAGTACTTGAGGTGCTACTGCACCTACAGCCAAGACAACTGTCCGTCGTTACTGCCACTCACAGAATTTTCTTACAACAATTCACTGCATTCATCAACTTCAATGACACAATTTCAAGCCATGTATGACACACACTGTAAGGTATTGCCAAAGCACCCTGCACTGGACTCCACTGTTCCATGGGCAGTTGAGTTCTTACAAGAGCAACTTGCAACCCAAGATCTTTTGAAACAGCCACTTGACCAAGCAAAACAGACTTACAAGAAGGCAGCAGATGTCCATCGTCAGGAGGTCCCACCCATAGCAATAGGAGACAAAGTTTGACTCTCTACTAGGTTCTTAGCCACTTCAAGACCTTGCAAGAAGCTAGACACTAAATTTGTGGGCCCATTCAATGTTGTCCGACATATCTATCCTGTAGCTTTCCACCTCTAATTACCCCCTTAAATGAAGGTGTGTCCAGTATTTTCCCGAACATTACTTTCCAAAGATACCCACCCCCAAGCACAATAAGTTCCCAGCAATACCCTCCACTACCAGTCATAGCAGAAGGAGTACCAGAATATGAGGTGGAAGAAATCTTAGACTCTAGGAAAAGAAGTAAAGGGATCCAGTACTTGATTCATTGGAAAGGCTACCCTGTTGCAGATTGCTCCTGGGAAAACACATGGTATGTTCATGTCCCTGACTTAGTTTGTCTGTTCCACCAGTGGTTCCCTGACACGCCAAGGCAACCAGTGCCCCACCCAATTTCCCCTGAGGAACCTGTCAAGGAACAGGTTAACCAGTCCCTCTGCATTCCTCCAGCGGTGATGGTGGAGGGAGACTCATCTATGATGGGCCTTCCACATCTGGCCTTCAGTTCCTGGGAAGGAGAAGGAACCTCTAACGATGTTTGTGTGTTATAGCAACCACCATATGGCTCATCAACTCCTGCAGAGGAGTGGGAGGAGGATTCCTTTGAGATTGCCTCCCTTCGGCCCTTGCCAAGTTCCCATGAGAACTCAGACTTTGAAGACACAATGCTGAAAGGGGAAAGCAGCATAGAAGAACCCATGGAAGAACAGGGGGTCCAAGATGGATAGATGGGTGATGAAGGAGATGAACAGGCTGACACTGAGGAAGGGGTCAAATGTGTCGTCAGTCATAAGTCCTTGTGCACCCACAAGAGATCTAAGCCCAGCCCGTCTTGAATGCTTTTTTTATCTCCAGCTAATTTCCCTTGACCATTAGAAGCTCAGATTCTTGTAGAGACATTAAGCTTGCAATAATCATTATACTCATTTGAACTGTCTGATTCTCCTGATTTCCCTGTTGCTTGACAACCCTTTTCTTTTACATTTATCTTGTTTGCCCAGGTCCTGGTCCTGGTCTGCTTGCCCAGCAGTGAGGCTGGTGGCTGAAGGTGTGGTCCTGATATTGGTCAGTGCTAAGGCACGTTGGAGAGTACAGCAGGGCCCGACCTCCAGCTGGAGATTGGAGCCGTGGCCATATATGCAGAGCCAAGACATGGAGGCATGGAGCCAAGGCTCAGAGAGGGAGCAAAAGTGTGCATGACAGCATGTTGAAGTCAGACCTCCAGCTATAGTTTGAGGTTGTACATGCTGATCTGAGCCCAGTGGCAGTGGCATTTGCAGCACCTGAGGCAAAGATGCCAAAGTGAGAGATGCAGACTCTAAGGGTAGAGTCTGGAGGCAAGAGATGCCAAGCCAAAGCTGAAACTCCATGCAGCCACAACGCTGGCAAAGATGCAGTGAGGGACAAGAGGCAGTGGCAAAGCAGCAGAACCTGGGCTTATCCCAGCTAGAAGAACTGAGATTAAGAGAATAACAGAATAACAGAGTTGGAAGAGACCTTGGAGGTCTTCTAGTCCAACCCCCTGCTCAAGCACGAGACCCTATAACATTCCAGACAAGTGGTTGTCCAGTCTCTTCTTAAAAGCCTCCAGTGATGGAGCACCGGGTACATTTGTTACTCAATGTTGCATCTTAACTTTTTCAGTATGAATCTGTACAATACTATACAGTCCAGTGGTTTTCCCCCACCTGGTCCTCTCTTCTTCCCATAATGTTTTCATTTTCTCAACATTGAACAAATATAATTTTCACTACTATTAATACATACAAGATTAGGTATACACATCCCTTTCATATTTTTCTAGTGTTATACAAATACTAATAGTATCAATTTATAACCTCTTTTCTAACAACTTTATATTTAAGTTGTATTTTCAAATAAAGTCTCTTTATTAAATCAATGTCCTGTTTTTTCAAGCTCTTATTTAAGTTTAATTTCCCTTCAGTATTCAAAATATCTTTGTCAGTTATGATTTTCTCAAAGTTAGTTACATTTGTGTAGCCGAAAGTTTCATTTATACAAGCCATCCTAGTGTTTTTATAATTCCCATATAAAAAGGGTGCTATTCTAATTATAAATCATATCTTCCTTATTATAAAAGTCTATTTATAGTATATCTATATGCTATCTATTCTTTTGACCATATTCAAACTAATATTGGATTATATAATACCTCATCTGGTATGTCAGATTTTCTGTTTTTTGAGTCTAACTCTAGCTTTCTTCTTTTACCAGTTGGCTTTCCAGACCAAAGTAATTAAATCACCAAAAAATTCTTCCTCTATTTTTGTGAGTATTGCTTGGAATGGGAAGAACAATTTAAGTAGGATTTTTTTTATTAAAGAGTTTTACAAAAAATTTTTACAATACATATCCCAAAAAACCACCCACCCCAAACCACCCCCCTTCCCCCCCCACTTCCCAGAGCTGAATACAGGGTTATAGATATAATAATCATATTCTAACTAAAATTATCCATTATAAAATTAACCAAATTCATAATGTGCTTTAACTCCCCTTTAACATAGATACATTCAAATTATTAAAAACATAATAATAATAACTTAAACAAAAATATAATCAATACTAATACTAAAATTAATAACAATATCCCTCTAAAATCTGCTCATAAGCTAAGTGGAACTTTTTAGTCCCATATTTATTCTGAATATAATCTATCCATCTTCTCCAAACTGAAATGTATCTTTCTTGTGAATGATCCTTCAAATAAGCAGAAATCTTAGACATTTCTGCAAGATTCGATACTTTAAGTACCCATTCTTCTATAGTAGGCAAACTATCCTTCTTCCAGTATTGTCCCACCAGTAACCGTGCTGCTGTTATCAAATTCAACATCAGATTGGTTTCTTTAGTATCACAACCTACAACAATACCCAATAAAAACAATTGTGGAGAGAACTTTTTCTTTTTCTTAAAAATCTTTTGAATGTTTCACCAAATTTTGATTCAAAAAGCTTTTATATTTCTGCAAGTCCACCACATATGAAAATAGGTGGCATCTAAACTACCACATCTCCAGCATTTAGACTGTAGGTTAGGATACATGTTAGACAACTTTTTCGGATCCAAATGCCATCTATAAAACATTTTATAAAAATTTTCTCTTAAATTTTGAGCCTGAGTAAATTTAACATTTCTAACCCAGATTACCTCCCAAGTATCCAACGGAATTGGTCCCTGGATATTTTGTGCCCACTTTACCATACAATTTTTAACTAATACCGTTTCCGAATCCAATTCAATTAAAACATTATATATCCTCTTTATATGTGCACAATTTAAATCTCTAATTTGTTTTACTAAGTTTTCATCTGTAGTTGTGATGCCAACCTTCTGATCCAACTTCCACCTAGCTTTCAATTGGGTATATTGAAACCAAGAGTAACTTATGTTTTCTTGTTTTAACTCATCTAATGATTTAAGTTGCCAATTATTCCCTTCCAATCTAAGTAATTCCTTATAGGAAAACATATCCAAACTCACTCCCATAGATATGCCTTCTATCGCGTGTCCGGGAATTCCCCAAATCGGTATTTTATAATTTAACTTATAATAATACTTTTTCCAGACACGCAGCAAGGCACTTCTAAGAATATGAGATTTAAAAGCCCTGTCCACCTTTTTATCATAAAGCAAATATGCATGCCATCCATATACCAAGTCCCAACCCTCAAGGTGAAGTATTCTTTTATTAGTTAAATTAAGCCAATCGCTAACCCATGTCAAAACCACCGCATCATAATACAATTTCAAATTAGGCGCCTTGAGTCCCCCTCTTTCCCTAGCATCTTGCAAAATCTTAAACTTGACTCTTGGTTTTCCCCCCGCCCAAATAAATTTATTAATACCCTTCTGCCATTCATCAAGGTTGGCATCCTTTTTCAATATAGGTATCATTTGAAACAAAAAGAGAAACTTCGGCAGAACATTCATTTTAACAGCTGCAATTCTTCCCAATAGAGATAATTGTAATTTTTCCCAATTATTTAAATCCTTTTGTATCTTCAACCATAGTGTTTCATAGTTATTCTTATATAATTTTGCATTTGAAGCTGCAATATACACTGCCAAATACTTAACCTTTTTTACTATTTCAAAACCTGTTAATTTGATTAACATTTCCCTTTCACTCATAGTCATATTCTTAGACAATATCTTGGTCTTATTACTATTTACCTTAAACCCAGAAACCTTACCATACTGAGTTATAATTTCCATCAAATCTATAACCGATTGTATCGGTTGAGATAATGTCACAACCAAGTCATCAGCAAAAGCTCTCAATCTATAATCATTCTGTTTTATTTTAATTCCCTTTATCATAGAGGACTCTCGAATTTTAATTAATAAAATCTCTAACGTTAAGACAAACAACAATGGTGATAGGGGGCATCCCTGTCTTGTACCTTTTTCAATTTTAAACGTCTCTGTTAACCCCCCATTAATTATAATTTGTGCAGTTTGTTGTTGATATATAGCTTTAATAGAATGTAAGAATCCTTCTCCAAAATTCATTTCCTCAACAACTCTCAATAAGAATTGCCAATTCAATTGATCAAAGCTTTTTCTGCATCCAAAAATATCAATGCTGCAGGGACTTGGTTGTTCTTATCCAAATATTCAAGCAAATTTACAATTTGTCTTACATTATATTTCATATACCTTCCAGATATAAATCCCAATTGATCACTATGAATCATTTGCTTTAAAACTTGCATTAATCTATTAGCCAATACTTTAGCAAAGATCTTATAATCTGTATTCAAAAGTGATATAGGTCTATAATTTTTAGGTTGAGTAAGGTTTTGATCCTCCTTCGGAATCAATGATACAAAGGCTGTCCTCCAAGATGGAGGAACTGCTCCTCCAGTCTGAATTTCATTAAACAACATCTTTAAAGGTTCAATCATTTCAACCAACAACATTTTATAATAAATTGCTGTTAATCCATCTGTTCCCCTGCTCCATAGTCTCAGCCTGCCGCATCTCCTCAAGAGACAGTGACATTGCCCCTTCACTCAGTTGTTTATCTTCCTGTCTTACTTCTGTTCTTTTAACTCGAGGAGACGGTGGTGAGCCTGCTTTAAGGACCTTAGTATAAAAATCTTTTGCTTTTAAAATTGTATCCAGCCTATACCTCATCCCTGCATAATTCACCACAATTCCAATAGGTATTTCCCATCTAAACTGAATTTGTCGCTTCTTAAGCTCATCAGACAGAAAGGCGAAGTCTTTCCTTTTTCTAAGAATTTTTGGGGGTATCTCCTTTAAAATTATAATATCTTGGCCTGCAATTTGGAATCTTTCCCGGTAAAAAGCCTGGATAATTGCATTTCTAATTGATCTCCTGGAGAAGTAAATCACTACATCTCTAGGTAAATTTTTCTGTCTGGCAATCCAGGAATTAACCCTAAATGTCTTATCCATCTTTTTAACTAATTCTTCAGGTTCACATTTCAAGACAGGAGCCACTGCTTCCACCACTTCCCATTCCAAATCTTCTTTAGGGTTCTCTTTCAAACCTCTTATACGCAATGCAAACTCCATGTCTCTATATTGTGAAATGGTGACTTCATCTTCTGTTCTGTCAATTTTAATCTCTGCTCTGTCTACTTTCTGTTCAACACTGATAATTTTATTTTCCAAATTCTCAACATACTCCATCACTGAATCCACACGAACATCCAGGCGTTCAATATGTGCAGCCAAGCCCTGAAGTGCAAGCACTATATCCTCCCTCATCTGCTTGTTTTGATTAACAAATTCTTCCTTTGTTTCCTTTATTTCTTGCTGTAATACTTGCATTGATTGCATCACAACTTGCTGAATATCTGCCAATGTAAATGCAGGTGGTGGTGGGGGAAGGTGGTTGTGCTGTAGGTTTCATTGTAGTTTGCCCTGCAGCTTGTGGTACGGGTGAAGAAATTGCACTTTTAGAAATTGTAGGGCCTCCCCCACGCCTTGCAGCCATCTCTTAGGTTTCGATTTCCTCTTTCTTCCAGCAGAATCAAAATTCAAAAAAAAAGAAGGGAGAAAAAATAAAAGTTTGCTCCCAAAGTTCCTTATCCTTCAGTAAAAAAAAAGGGCAAGCTCTCAAATACACAAAATCCGGTACTGGTTAAAATCAATTGCAGATTGTATCTCTTGCTATGTTGCAAAATGTAGCAACTTTCCAAAACTATCAGTTCATACAAGAAAGCAACATCCCAGCACCATTTTTACTCCATTTCCATCAGCTTAAAACTTGAAGAAGATAATGAGTCTGAGTTAAAGTTAAAATCCAACTTGAAAATTCAAATCCTCCTGTTTCGCTCTGCCTGCTTCTTAAAGAAAAAATACTCACAGTCCCATCTAAGCAGCAGATGTAGTTGTCGCGTCTAGTTCCACTCCCTTATGGAGCGAAAGCTTCCTGGGAGCGGAGAAAGCCTGGGCTCCGAGGGATCTCACCTCGTTAACCCCCAAGCTAGTTGAGGGAATCACAGGAGAGCTCTACCTCTACCCAGACAAGCTCGCCTCTCCCTCTTCTCCCGAGGGAGAGACTTCGGCGCCACGGAACAGCTGATTTTCACTGTCTCCGAGCGCTCTAACGCTTCCCAAGATCGAGCGGCTTCTGAAACGCCACCATTCGGCACAGCAGCGCTACCGGAAGTCCTAAGTAGGATATTTTTGAGGGGGAATTCCACCCAGTTGTATTCCTTAAACAACTACCACTTTTCTTCTCCTTCATTTTCTCTTTTAATTTTTTGTCCCCCCATTTCTGACATTTCCCCTAACAGCTTTATAATCCCTTTTTAAAAATCTTCTTCCTTATCCTCAGGTATATTTTGAAAACCTAATGAATAGAGTGCCTTTTTGATTTCTATTGTTGTAACTAAGTCTTACAGATTTTTATTTGTCTGTGCCAGTTTATATTTCCCTTCTTTTATATCTTGTGTCTTTGGATCAATTTCCTCTGCTTCATCTTCTGTTTTCTGACTTGTTTGTCAAATTCTTTGTAGTCATTTTCTGGGAACTTTCTAGTTGTAAGTTTAGGTTAGAGATTTGCTCATTTATATTGTCAAAGTTGTTTTTAATCTCATCATGGTTTCTTCTTGCATCTTCTTTATGTGAAATAATTGTCTCCTAAATTAATTGTAGCATAGAATGTATTTCCTTCTGGAAAATGTTTACTTCTTCTTGAGGCATCACTTCTGCAGATCCCTGGTAAACCTGGCTGGGGGCTTCAGATGGAAATAATAAGTATGTTTTCCCTACCACTTTTAGCTAGATATAAAGCATCCATTTTATTTCCCCCCTCCAGATATTCTATCAGAAGTGTTATGATCCTCAAATACTAATCTTGTCTAATAGCACCAGTCTTAATGACCATAGAACAAAGTCTTATCTGGTTCTTCTGGTCTTTATATGTAGACTTTATAATCCAATAGGTTCCAGAATGTAAGTCCACCACTGAAAGCAATATTTTATAATAATCCTTCTGCTTAGATGTCCAGAAATTGTCAATCAGCTGAGATTTACAATCCAAAATATTCAAAGTGTACAAAATGTTCGGCCAGCCTAAGAACAAACAAAAAACCTCCCCCAGACAAATGTAGCCAAAAGTGAAGTTTTTCTTTCTCTCCAAATAGTTCTTAAAATTAAAAGTCGAAGTTCAGTATATGTTTATAATCCAAGAAGGTCACCAGGTTTCAAAACAATTAAGTTCTCACACTGTAGTAATTATGTCAAAATATTTTTCTCTGTTGCCAGCTGTTCTTTGTTAAGTTAAAAATCACCAAACAACAAAGAAGCTAGGTTGTTATCTATTTCTAGGCTTCTTGCCAGGTTTGCATCAGTCATTGCAGCTGTGTTGCTATACTCTCATCCACCACTAGATGTCATTCAATATCCATTTTCTGACTCTTAAAACAGAAGGTTGATTTCTTGTATTTCATCCCAGTATTTTTTCAAAGAGAAAATCTTAACAATTTTCTCACTTCTCAAATTTGTCAAAGCTATAGCTTTATATTACTTCCACTTCAGTGTTAAATATTTCTGTCCCCCCATAAAAAAATTAAAATGCCGCTTCCGTTCCTCTAGAAGGGTGGGGCTGCAATCCCCTTCCTTCTCACGTTCGGAGGTTTTTAGCTTCTTGGGAGCCTTTTGCACGAAATTCAGTTGGAAAATAGTAAATAAAGGATCAATATTCTCACCCAGTTCCAAACATGCTGTTTACGATCTGCTAATTAGTGCTTTCTTTCTTTGGTTGTCGTTAGCTTCAGGCTGGCCACAGGAATGCAGCCAGCCTTTCCCCTGCCAGTTTGGAGGGCTTTCCTCGAATCAAACAGATTGACTGCCATCTTTCCCTGATCGACAAGGTTCCCCTCCTTCTTCATCGCCTCTCCAGGGTGACTTTAGACCCTTTTAGGGGCCCCTGGCAGGGAGAAACCAGCCATGGGGAGCAGAGCACCGCTTTCCCTTGGCTGCATCATTTTCAACACAAACCAGAAGTTCCCCTCAAATTCTGAAGGAAAGCGGTTCCACTGCTTAATTGTTCTCACTGTTAGGAATTTTCTCCTTAGTTCTAGGTATTGCCGGAACTTTGGGCAAGAATGACCACATCATATTAGAATTCAATATAATGCAAACACAAGCAATAGAACATAATACAGCCAGTGTCCTAAACTTTAAAAGAGCTGATTTTAACAAACTCAGAGACAGCATAAGAAAAAGTCCATGGATGAAAATCCTAAAGGGGAAAACAACTCAAGAAGCATGGGAAATTCTGGAAAATATGTGTCAAGGTTCCAACAGACAAGAGCAAGTAAATCAGAACTCCGAGGCTTGAGATTTCCTCAAAGAACACATTTATTGGTTACATAGTATTGGCATGGTCAAAAGTGAAACCAAGTCTGAAGTTCCCTTCAAAGAGAAACAATATTACAAAGTTAAACTTCCCACCCCAATGCTATGCAATCAGCTATGTTCCCCAATAGAAGAATTTGGCAGGCTTTCTAACTAAATGCTCATGCCCCCCATCTAACTGACAGAAATGACCTTGGTTCCCATGGGACAGTAAAATGTTTAGACTAGTAGAAATCCTCCGCACCCCCTCCCATTCTTGTCGCAAGTTGGAATGAGCAAAATTGCTGCAGCAAGGTTCATTGTAGGGTTGACATCTGGACCCCCCTAGTGTTGTGATTCCGTGCCAGCCTGTGATCCCAGCAGCTGAGTCCGGGGAATCAGAGGAGGAGGAGGAGGGGCCTGGGGAGCCATCAGAGTCAGAGGAAGGCTCTAATGAGTTACAAGACTTACAAAGTGAGGAAGAACCTAGCCCCTCTAATCGTGATCAAGCTGAAAGCCAGCTGTGCTGGGAGGATGAGTCAGACTTGGAGGAAGCACAGCTGGAAGACCTCAAAGACACTCAAAAACATAGACAGGACAGGTCACATGAGTAAATCAGAGGGAGGCAATGGGGCGACTCCAGGGGAGAAGGAGGAAGCAGTGAGAAGCCACACCTTGGGGGCTGCATAAGAAAAAGGGAATGTGTGGGCAGGGCTGGTTGCTGGAGGCAACTGTTTGCAAAGAACTTCTGTGTCAAGAGATGATGGTCTGTTTATTTTATCAGTGATTTATTTCCTGTTTGGCTCGTGCCCCTTTTTGTTTGTGGACAAGGTCTGTAACTTAAATAAAAAGGGTATATTTTTCCAGTCTACTGTTAAAAGAGGGGTTGCCTTGTGAAGTAACAAGGACGTGCGTAGGCTGGGACAGAACAGTTTGCCTCCAGCCTCCCACTACCTACTATTATGGAGCAGCTACATGTGGAGAATGCCCAGCTATCTCAGCAGCTGGCTTTGTTATCAGCTCAAGTGGCCCATCTGCAAGCACACGCCCCTGCTGCTCCACAACCCAGGAAAAAATGCCAAGTTGCAATGCTGGACAAATTTGATGGCAATCCGGATATGTTTCCTGCTTTCCTGGGACAATGCCAGCTATTTATCAGCGTGAGAGTGACTGATTTCCCCACTGACCGGGATAAAGTGGGGTTTATGTTAAGCCTTCTCTCTGGTGCTGCAGCTCATTGGGGCACACCCCTGCTAGCCCAACCTAGTCCATTGTTGGACAACTTTGTGGGGTTTTGTGATTACATGCATCTGATGTACGAGGACCCCATTAAGACGTAGACTGCTACCTGACACCTGAAAGCTGAAGCAGGGCCGATGCCCTCTACAGGACTATATCAGCGATTTTTGGCTGCTTAGCCAGGATTCAGCCAGGAATGAGGCTGCACTCATGGATGCTTTCCAGGATGGCTTGTCAGAGGAGATGTTGGATGAGCTGGCCCATGTTGATGTTCCCCCATGTTCTGTACCAGCCTGCTACCGGCCTTGCAGAAAAGGCAACCCCTTTACAGACGGCAAAAGGCTGGAATACGTCTGCCAAATTTATTACAAAAACAAACAAAACAAGATACCGGAGCTTTGAAACTCTATCGGAGTGGTTGCTTTCAGCAAACCAGCCCTCCCCCAAACATTCCCTTTATAAAGAGTTCAGGGCGTGGCCTCTCTTTGCCTCCTTCCGAGAAGTCCCACAGCCTTCCTCTGCTTGCTCCTACTTGACTGCCTCCTGCGTCGGGCGTCCTTGAACAGGGCCAACTGTGGGTCACCTTCATCCACACTGTCAGGCTCACACAGCTAGGTCTGGGTCTCCACCAGGTAGGAGGGACCTGGCTGGGGGCTCTGCGGAGCCTCAAAGCCATCATCAGAAAGTTCTTCAACACCCCCCTCCTCCCTCTCATCTGAGTCATCCGACCCAACTGCCGAACCCACAGGCTGACCCTGAATCACAACACTATCCCGCACCGCAGGGCCCTTCCCCCGGGGCTGCCGATCCGGATGCGGTCGGGATGGGAATTGTTCATGAAAAGCAGTCACCAACGCAGGGGCATGAACGGCGGTCGCGTCTTCCCAGGTGAAGTCCTCTGGTCCGTAACCTTTCCATTCAATCAGGTACTGGAAACAACCTTTCAGCCAACGGGAATCCCTGATGCTGGCGACCTCGTACTCGGGGGTGCTGCCTCCATCACGAGGTCCTGATGGGGGAGGTTCCGCTCGGCGGAGTGGACAAGCCGGTTGCTCAGGGACCAACAGAGACCGATGAAAGACTGGGTGCACGCGCAGGGAACGTGGCAGAGTTAAGCGATAGGCGACCGGATTGATGACAGCCTCGACTGGGAACGGTCCTAAATATCGGTGATCTAACTTTCTCACCGGCCGTGTTGACGGTAGGTTCCTGGTGGACAACCAGACCCGATCCCCCACCGATAGTGGAGGCGTATCCCGTCTTGACCGATCAGCAAACCTTTTGTAATCGGCCTTGGCCTTCTCTAACTGACGTCGCACCAATCGATGGATCGCCTGTAACTCTGCCATGAAGTCGTTCGCTGCCGGCTCCGGTGAGTCCACGGGAGAAAGGGGGAAAAACCGGGGGTGATAACCCACATTGGCCAAGAACGGTGTCATCTGTGTGGAGGTGTGCTGCGAATTGTTAAATGCAAACTCAGCTATGGCCAGATAGTCCACCCAATTGTTTTGCTGCAGATTGACGTAGCAGCGCAGATATTGTTCCCGGATACCGATGACCTTCTCGGTTCCCCCGTCAGTTTGAGGATGATGCGCGGACAAGAGACAAATCTTGATATCCAATGCATGCATCAACTCCTGCCAGAAGCGGGCTGTAAACTGGGCCCCCCTATCAGAGACGACTATCAGGGAGGCCGTGCAGCCGAAACACCTGCTGAATGAACATACGGCTAGTGGCGCGGGCTGACGGTAAGCCGCGACAGGGGATGAAGTGCGCCATCTTGGTCAGCATGTCCACCACCACATACACTGTCGTAAAACCAGAGGATGGGGGTAAATCCGTCAGAAAGTCCATGGACACAGCCCCCCAGGGTCTTTTGGGTGTTGGCAAGGGCTGCAGTAATCCAGGCGGGGCCCCTGTCGATGACTTGGCCTGCCTGCATGGGATGCAGGAGGTGACATAGGACTGGACGTCGTGTCGGACTCGGGGCCACCAGAAGGTACGGGAGACCAGGTTCAGGGTCTTGAACAGGCCAAAATGCCCCGCTGCCGGGTTATCGTGACACTGGCTGAGGATGAGTCCCCTGAGTGGCCCTCCCGGAACATAGAGCCGGTCACGATAATACAAGAGTCCATCCGTGACCGTCCAAGGAGAATCTGGCCCCACCTCCTCCTTCCGCTGAGCCACCCACACCTCCTGCTGCTGTGCCTCCCGGATCCGAGCCCGTATATCAACCGGCTCCCGTACCGCAGCAAAAGACTCGACGGGGATCACTGTCCTGGGCAGAAGCTTGTCTTCCACTCGGGAATATTCGGGCTTCCTGGACATAGCATCCGCTCTTTGATTGTGCCCGCTAGGTATGTACCGAACCCGGAAGTCAAACCTCGCAAAGAAAAGAGACCACCGGATCTGGCGTTGGTTCAAATTCTGAGCGGTCTGCAGGCTTTCCAGATTCTTATGGTCCGTCCGGACCTCGATTTGATGCCGCGCTCCCTCCAGATGATGCCTCCAGGCCTCGAACGCCGCTTTGATGGCCAGCAGCTCCTTCTCCCAGATTGTATAATTGCGCTCCGAAGGGTTCAGTTTTCGTGAATGATACGCGCAAGGGAAGAGGGTACTGCTGGGCGTCGTTGCCTGGAGTAACACCGCCCCAATGGCAATGTCGGAGGCGTCCGCCTCCACGACAAACGGCCGTTGCGGGTCAGGATGCTTCAAGATGGGCTCCTTCATGAAGGCTTCCTTCAAAGTCTGGAAAGCCTGTTGTTCTGGTGCGTTCCACTGGAACCGAGTCTTCTTCTGCAGGAGCCGGGTGAGGGGGGCTGTCAAGGCAGCAAACCCAGGGATGAAAGTTCGGTAATAGTTGGCAAATCCAAGAAGTCGCTGAACATCCTTCACGCGACGCGGGGGTTGCCAACTCTGCAAAGACTCAACCTTACTCGGCTCCATGGCGATGCCCTCAGGAGAAATGCGGTGACCCAGGAAATCGATGGTCACCCGGTAGAACTGGCACTTCTCCAACTTGGCAAACAGCCGATGTTCTCGGAGTCGCTGCAGGACCTGATGGAGATGCTGATGGTGCACCTCACGCGACGGGGAGTAGATCAGGATGTCGTCCAAGTAGATCACGACAAACTGATCCAACAAATCCCGGAAAATGTCATTCATGAAATGCTGAAACACAGCGGGGGCGTTGGTCAGGCCAAACGGCATCACCGTGTACTCAAAATGTCCATAGCGAGTACCAAACGCCGTCTTCCACTCATCACCCGGCCGAACCCTGACGAGGTTGTAAGCTCCACGCAGGTCCAGTTTCGTGAAGATCTTAGCCTCCCGGAGTCGGTCCAAGAGTTCGGGGATGAGGGGCAGCGGGTAACGGTTGCGCACCGTGATGGCGTTGAGTTTTCTGTAATCGCAGCAAAGCCGTAATTCGCCCGACTTCTTTTTGACGAAGAGCACGGGTACAGACACTGGCGAGGACGAGGGCCGGATGAAACCGCGAGCCAAATTCTTCTCCAGAAAGTCCCGCAATGCAGCCAACTCGGGGTCCGACATGGAATACAAACGCCCCACTGGGAGAGGCGCATCAGGGACTAAATCAATGGGGCAGTCATAGGGCCTGTGCGGGGGTAATTGATCCGCCTCTGTCTCGCTGAACACATCAGCAAAGTCGGACAGTTCGGGAGGCAAGGAAACCCCTGGGAAACCCTCCACCTGGCCGGCACAAATATGGCGGGAGTGGTCCACGCACTGCAAGCTTGGGAAGGTGACCAAGTTCTGTGACCAATAGATCTGTGGGTCATGCGCCCGGAGCCACGCCAGTCCCAAGACCACGGGGAAATGCAGGTCTGAGGTGATATAGAACTGGATGGCCTCCACATGGGAACTGATGGCCATACATAATGGTTGTGTGGCGGCCGTAATAGGCCCAGACAGGAGCACTCGACCATCGATAGTCTCCACTAACATGGGCGGATCCACCGGACACTGGGGAACAGCCCATTTGGCCACAAATGCTGAGTCCATAAAATTTGTGGTGGCCCCAGAGTCAATTAAGGCATGGACTGGAATCCCCTCTGGCTTGCCAGGAAGGATCAGACGTGCCTCCAATATCAGATGCCGTGGAGGTCCACAGGCAGCATCGGAAAGACATCGCTCAGTGTTGTTGTTGTGGGACGCCCGATCTATCACACCGTCTAGATCGGGCTCGGGGCGTTTCCCGACAGAAAAGTAGGGGACTTTCTCGGGGCAGACTCGATCACTGATGCCTGCTGTCGCTTCTTTGGGCAAAAAGCAGCCAAATGTCCAGGGTCCCCACAGTAAAAACACAACCCCCCCCGATCGTCTGTTCATTTCAGTCACCGATAGACAAGACCTGGCGGCACCCAGCTCCATTGGCTCCTCCCTTTGAACTGGGGGCTCTCGCACAACAGGGGCGGCAGGGGTCTGTGGGGTGGCACGGCGACTCCTTCGCTGCTGCAACCGAGTATCGATCCGCAGGCAGAGATGGATCAGCCCATTCAGGTCTGAGGGAATATCCACACGGGCCAGCTCATCCAACATCTCCTCCGACAATCCATCCTGGAAGGCATCCACGAGCGCAGCCTCATTCCAGGCGGAATCCTGGATAAGCAGCCGGAAATCACTGATATAGCCCTGTAGGGGGCGTTGA